>NC_072031.1:16251040-16551040 GCF_027791375.1 Indicator indicator
TCTGGAAAGAAAAAGAGTGAGCTAAAAAAAAAAAACCCAACCAACCCATGATTAAGTATATCAACACCAGAAAAAGTGGTGGGAAATGCTGAAGTTCCTCCTTGGCTTTGAGAGAGGGAGAAATAAGCCCTGAGCCTCTTTGAATCAGCAGTAGGGAAGTGATGGTGCCTTGGGGAGGCCACACCTCGGGTCCTGGGGTCAGCTTTGGGGCCCTCACTCCAAGAAGGACATTGAGAGGCAGGAGTGGGTCCAAGAGGAGGGCAACCAAGCTGGGGAAGGGTCTGGAGAACAGGGCTGGGGATGAGCAGCTGAGTGAGCTGGGGGTGTTCAGTCTGGAGAAGAGGAGTCTGAGGGAGACCTCATTGCTGTCTACAGCTCCCTGAGAGGAGGCTGCAGTGCGGTGGGGTTTGGGCTCTGCTCCCTTGTATCAGGTGATAGAAGGAGAGGAAATGACCTGAAATTGTGGTAGGAGAGGACATGGTCTGAAAATGCACCATGGGAGGGTTAGGTTGGGCATTAGGGGAAAGTTTTTTCTGCAAGAGTGGTCAGGGGTTGGAAGAGGCTGCCCAGGGAGGTGGTGGAGTCCCCAGCCCTGGAGGGGTTCCAGGAATGTGTGTCCATGGCACCCTGGGCCATGGTTTTGGTGGCCATGGTGGTGTTGGGTTGAAGGTTGGACTGGACGCTCTTGGAGGTCTTTTCCTGCCAGAACAATTCTCTGATTCTCTGAGGGCTGGAGTGGTGAAGCTACAGGAGGTTGTTTTCTTTGGGTTGTTTTTTCCCTTTTCCTTCTTCAGCCTTAGGGTTTGTGTTTCACCAGTTACCAGAACCCAAGGAGCATGTGATGAAATGCTGCTGTAATGTGTTTGTAATTCCAGCCTATGTAAACCAATAAAAAGAGGATTGCAGCCTATAATGAATATAGGATGATGTGAAACCTGACAGATTTTGAATCACACAGTAGGAACATACTTTTATTAGTAATTTGGTGTCCCTGATTTACAGCCTGCTTCTAACCATTGGGCAGCTGGCCATGGCTCATAACTCAGCCCAGTCTATAACATGGAACTTGGCTGGAGAATCCAGAAATCTATTAAATGTAGGTAACAATTATAAGCTGAGCTTGCAGCCCAGAAGGCCAATGGCAGCCTGCATCCAAAGCAGCAAGGCCAGAGATGGAGAGAGGGGATCCTGCCCCTCTGCTCTGATCAGACCTCACCTGGAGTGCTGTGTCCAGCTCTGCAGCCCTCAGCACAGGAAGGACATGGACCTGATGGAGAGGGTCCAGAGGAGGAGCACAAAAATGATCAGGGGGTTGGAGCAGCTCTGCTATGGGACAGGCTGAGGGAGCTGGGGGTGTGCAGCCTGGAGAAGAGAAGGCTCCAGGGAGACCTCAGAGCAGCCTGCCAGGACCTGAAGGGGCTACAGGAAGGCTGCAGAGGGACTGTTCCCAAAGGCCTGCAGGGACAGCACCAGGGGCAATGGTTTGAAATGAGAGCAGAGCAGATTGAGATTGGATGTGAGGAACAAGTTCTGCAGCAGGAGGCTGCTGGAACACTGCAACAGGTTGCCCAGGGAGGGAGCTGAGGCCCCATGCCTGGAGCTCTTCAAGGTGAGGCTGGAGAAGGCTCTGAGCAACCTGCTCTAGTGAAGGATGTCCCTGCTGCCTGCAGGGGTTGGACTGGATGAGCTTTGGAGGTCCCTTCCAACCCAAACCATTCCATGATTCTGTGTTGAGCATTTTGGGGTTGTAAGCATCTCTCACTGGAAGCCCTTGAAGGGGAGAAGGTGGAGGCTCTGTGCTTCCAAGCTTTTGGTTTCTTGGCTTGGAAGAGGAAGAACCAAAGTAGTAAAAAATTAAAAAGGTGTTGGGAGCTGGAGCTGTTTGGTGGCAGAGTTACCCTGGGAGGTGTTGGTTATGGAAAGCAGCTCTGCAGGGCAGGCAAGTGTCACCAGCAGGTCACTGGGAGCCTGGGGGTGATGTTTTCACATGGGCAGTTTGCTCTTACTGCTGCTTCACCACCTTGCTTTGCCTCTAGAGAGACTCCAGCCAGGCAGCAAAGCCTGCCCTGAGCTGCCATGTGGCTGGGTGCTGTTGAAGCAAGGTTCTCTCCATCAGCTGGTTATGGGGGGTGGGGGGGGGCTCTTTTGGTTTCATTTTCTGCTTTTCTTGGCTTTCTCTGCCTTGGCTCACACCTTACCTCCTCCTCCTCTTGCTGACTAATAGCTCCAGGAGACCTCTCTTCCAGCTGGGGTGGTGAAATGTTTGGGTATGTAGGGACAGCTGTTAATGGTGCCCCAAGAGTCAGCTCCTGGGGGGTGCTCCTTATGGGGGCAGCCAGCCCCATGAGGCTCCAGCAGCTGTTGCCATTTAACTTGGGCTCACGGAGAGCGTGGCCAAGGCTCGAGCTGGAGTTCAGCATGTCATGGCCAGCAGGGCTGCCAGGCTCATGAAGGGGATGCTGGAGTAGTCCCAGCTGGAAGGTGCTCTGCTGATCCTGAAGCAGAAGGTCTCAGGGCCAGACCTTCAAAATGCAGAGGCAGGATTTAGCTGGGGAAATGTGAGCCAGCAGTGTGCCCAGGTGGCCAAGAAAGCCAATAGCATCCTGCTCTGGATCAGAAACAAGGGATGGAGAAGTTAGTGCAGGTTCAAGATGCTCCTGTGGGCCTTGGAAGACTCTCATTGTGTTCTCTCAGTGTCATGGACAGGTGGTGGGCTCTGAGCTAAAAGGCAAACCCACTGCTGTCAGTCACCTCTGTGGGCTGTGTGCCTTCCTTGGAGTGCTGCAGGCACAGTGTGATGGAGGGAGCGAGGGAGGGAGGGCATGAAGCTGAAGTTTTCCATGCACTTTGCTGCTGGACAGATGAAGATGTGCTGGGCAGAGGTTCTCTGTAGCTGGACCCAGCAGGACCCAGCTGTCCCATGAGGGCATTGCCTGCTCTTGCCCTGCTGCCCCTCCTGAGCTGGCCTTGCCCCTGCCTTGAGCCAAGTGCCAATGTCATGGTGTGTCCCACAGCATTACCAAGGAGAGAACAGAAGTTGTCCTTCAGGGAACAGCCAGCTTGGATCCCCACGACCCTGCTGCTGTCTGGGAGGAGTATGAGTTCAAGTGCAAGCCTGGGGACCTGAAGAGGAGGCCATGCTTCATCACCCCCTACCACTACCGCCTGGACTGGCTCATGTGGTTCGCTGCCTTCCAGGTAGGTGCCTTGGGGTCTTTGGAGCCTTGGGTGTCCCAGGACCAAGAGAACCAATTCAGATGAATGCCGTGGGTGCTGGCCTGGGTGAGGGGATGCTTGAAGCCCTGGCTGTTGAAACAGAAAGGTTGTGTTCCTCAAGGATGGTTGCTGCTCCTGTGGGGGAACTCCTGGGGATCTGACTTGAGGCTTTTTCACTGCTTCTCAGCAATGACAAGAGGTAAAGGTGTTGAGAAAGGCCCTGGGCTGCTGCTGCCTTGCAGAGTGGTGGCACAGTAGAGCAGAAGCTGCCTCACAAGGTCTCCAGGGCTCACCAGGGCTGGCAGCATGCCCATGTGTACCCACATCCCTCCTGGGGCCACTGGTGGTTGCTCTCACTGCCTGCTTGCTGCAGGTGGGTATAGAAGCCCTCAACCCTCTCCTCAGGTGGTACCAGCAAACATGGGGCAGCCACCAGATAAACAAGAGGAGAGGAGGGGAACTTGGAAAATTGCTTATTGTATGGCACAGGATCCCAGCATGGGGGGGCTGGAAGGGACCTCTAGGGATCATCCAGACCAAGCCCTGCTCCAGCAGGACACCCACAGCAGCTTGCCCAGGGTCACAATGGCCAGGGGGGGTTGGAAGCTCTTCAGAGCAGGAGACTTCACAACCTCTCTGGGCAGCCTGCTCCAGGTCTCAGTACCCCCTCAGGCTGCTCTTCTCCAGGCTCTCAGCCCCAGGGCTCTCAGCCTTTCCTCCTCACAGAGCTGCTCCAGGCCTCTCAGCATCTCCACAGCCTCCACTGGAATCTCTCCAGCAGTTTCTTGTCTCTCTTGAACTGGGGAGCCCAGAACTGGACCCAGGACTGCAGCTGTGCCCTCAGTGGGGCAGAGCAGCCTGTTGTGCACTAGCTCATTTGCATGAGAACTTGGGCTGGGTTTTAGAAACCCAGGCTTTGCTGCAGTGGCGGGGCACAAACCCATCTCACATTATCCCAGGCTTTGCTCTCTGCTCCTGGATCCTCTCCCAGCATCTCCTCTTCCTTCACTCCTCTCCCCCTGCCCCAAGCCTCTCTGTTTGCTTTCTTTGTGGTGTTTTCATTCCAGATGCCTTTTGGATTCCTCAGTACTGACATAAGCAGGGCTCTGTGGCTATGGTTTGATATCTACCCCACGAGGTCTTGCTTTGCTGGAGTTTCATTTAATCTGCATTAGGTGTGCTCAGCCCTCAGCCCAGGTTAAGGCTGCAGCCAGCCACAGCGTCCAGCCTCCCTGCAAGGTGCTGAAGGTTGTTGGTGGATATCTGTCTGGATTTTTGGAGAGCTCTCACAAATCCAGCTCATCCAAGCCTCCCCTGTGGGGGGGAGAAATGTTTCTGGGATGAGAGAAAGGTTGTTTGTTTCCAGGGCAGGAATATCTCAAAGGCTTTAAAATACAAAATGACCTCAAGTTTGAAACCAAAGGAGGACAGGACATAAATAGTGATGTGTCAGGCTGGGTGCTGGGTGACTGGACAGCTTGGAGAGGATGAGGAAGAGGAAGTAAGACATCCTCCTTCACATAGCTGCTGTGTTTGATTCACTGAAAGGTTCCCCCAAGCGTTTCTGTGGCCCTGGGCATGGGAAGCTGCTGGTATGGAGGCCTCCCCTGGCCTCTCTCCAGCAGTTCTCTGTCTCTCTTGAACTGGGAATCCCAGAACTGGACTCAGCACTCCAGCTGTGGCCTCACCAAAGCAGAGTAGAGAGGGAGGAGACCCTCCCTTGCCCTGCTGGCCACACTCTTCTTGATGCACCCTAGGAAACCCTTGACCTTCTTGGCCAGGAGGGCACATTGCTGGCTCATGAGGAACTTCTTGTCCCCCAGCACTCCCAGCTCCTTCTCCCAGAGCTGCTCCCCAGCAGGTCACCCTCACCTGTCCTGCTGCAGGAGGTTGTTCCTTCCCAGGTGCAGGGCCCTACACTTGTCCGTGTTGAGCTTCATCAGATTCCTCTTCACCCAACCCTCCGTCCTGTCCCCACCAGCTCATCAGAAGCAGTGACCCTCAGGGGGCTCCTTGCCCTGGCAGGAGGGGAGTGCTCACCTCCCACCCAAAGGGGCTGCTGCCAGAGGTGTGCATCAGCCCTGCACTGCATCACCTCCCTGCTCTGGTGGCACCAGGTGCAGATGGGTCTCTTTCCAGCCATCCCAGCATGGGCATCCCATGCCCACTGCAGCTGGAGACTTTCCCATGGCCTCCCTGGTGCACCTAAATCTCTGTGAAGCAATTTGAGATCCTGTTTTTAGAAGAGATATTGGCAAAAGGTGCAGAAAGGAGTAAAAAGCAATTCCTTCTGAGCTGAGAAGGGGGATGGCTCCTGGTGAAAACAAGGAGAAGCAGCTTGGCCACAGCAGGAGGCATGTTCAAATCTGGGCCTTCAGGCGTGTCAATACCTTCTCAAGCTTGGAAGCAAATCCCATTTGGAGTGGCAGAGTGTTCATCTGGAAGCTGTGAGCTGTACCTTTGATCCTGTCAGCCCAGGGAGAGCTGACTGTGCTGCTGTGAACTCCACACTGCCACAGCCAGCAGTTCACCACCACTCAGGTGCTGCTTGGACTTAGGAGATGCGGAGAGGATGAGAAACCAGAGCTTGAAACCCCAGCAGAAACTTGTGGAGCCAGGCAAGCTTTGCAACCCCCATACAGTAGTTTACAGAGTCCATAAAACCAGGTGACTTCAGCCCCTGGATTAGGTTTAATTTGTTTGTAGAAGTTCTGGACTTTTTCTGCACCACCACTCAGCATCTGCCCCAGCGCTCCCTGAGCAGGCAGCCACAGGGCTGCTGCTGCAGTGTGCTGGCAGTGGCCAGGTAAGGAGCTGACACCTCCAGCTCTGACAGGCTGCAGAAAAGCCAAGGACTTGGGAGGAAGATATTTACCATCCCTTTGTGCTGCTCATGACAGGTTCCTCTTTGCACCTCATCACCACTTGACATACGACGCCTTCTGCTGCTCAGGGCTGCCTGGGAGACTTTCCACCCTGGCTGTAGCTGCAGGATTTGTGTTGAAGAGCTGGAGTGTGGCAGAGCCAAACCCTGGGACATGGCAGAGCCAGATCCTGGGACATGGCAGAGCCAAACCCTGGGACATGGCAGAGCCAAACCCTGGGACATGGCAGAGCCAGATCCTGCGACATGGCAGAGCCAAACCCTGGGACATGGGAGAGCCAGATCCTGGGACATGGGAGAGCCAAACCCTGGGACATGGGAGAGCCAGATCCTGGGACATGGGAGAGCCAAACCCTGGGACATGGGAGAGCCAGATCCTGGGACATGGGAGAGCCAAACCCTGGGACATGGGAGAGCTCTGTACAATTCCCTGAGAGGAGGTTGGAGTGAGCTGGGGCTTGAGCTCTTCTCCCTAGTCTCAGGTGACAGAATGAGAGGAGATGTCCTGAAGCTGTTCCAGGGAAGGTTTAGCTTGAATATTAGGAACAATCCCTTTGCTGCCAGAGTGTTCAGGGATTGGCACAGGCTGCCCAGGGAGGTGGTGGAGTTCCCATCCCTGGAGGTGTTCCAGAAACCTGTGGCCATGGCACTTGGGGACAGGGTTTGGTGGCCATGGTGGGGTTGGTTTGATGGTTGGACTGGGTGATCTTGGAGATCTTTTTCTGCCAGAACAATTCTATGGTTCTGTGGTTTCTGGTGGGCATTGGTAGGAGCTCTGCCAGCCCAGCCCAGCACTCAGCTGCAGAAGAGCAGGGCAGAGTTTGGCAGCATGAGGCTGGATTCAGCATCCTTGATAAACAGCAACCCAAACACAAAACACTGCTCCTAGTTTGGAGCCTTCAAGTTGGTCACTTCCCCTGGCAGCAGAATGTCTTGGACCTTGCAGAAGCCACTTGTTTACCTTCCCACACGTTTGTTCTTGACCAGCAGGGGAAAGCCTTTAGTGCTCTGAATAAATGCAAATCAAAGGAAGGCTTTTCCCCTCTTCCTGTGGCATGAAGGTTGGCTGCTCCCTCCAGGGCCTGCCTTTGGCCAGCAGGAAGGCACAGTCCTGGTGCTTGCCATATAACAACAAATAACAAAGCTGAGGCCATCCTCAGATTGACTTCTTGCAGCCAAGTCTCTTCTTGCATGGTAGCTTGAAGCTGCCCCAAAAGCCACAGGTTGAGGCTGCTCAGCTTGGTGATCCCTGTCACAGAATCATGGAACCATGGAATCATTGAATCATGGAATCATTGAATCATGGAATCATTGAATCATGGAACCATGGAATCATAGAAGCATGGAATCATGGAACCACAGACTGATAAAATCATGGAATCATAGAATCATGGAATCATTGAATTATGGAATCATTGGATCATGGAATCATTGAATCATGGAATCATAGAATCATGGAATCATTGAATTACGGAATCATTGGATCATGGAACCATAGAATCATGGAACTGTAGAATCATGGAATCATGGAATCATTGAATCATAGAACCATGGAATCATGGAACCATAGAATCATGGAATCACTGAATCATGGAACCAGAGAATCATGGAAACATGGAATCACTGAATCATGGAACCATAGAATCATGGAACCATGGAATCACTGGATGGTGGAACCATAGAATCATGGAGCCATGGAATCATTGAATCATGGAACCATGGAATCATAGAATCATGGAACCACAGACTGATAAAATCATGGAATCATAGAATTGTTTGGGTTTGTTCAAAATCATCAGATGCTCAGCAAACCCAGCTCAGAGCAGCATTTGTGGTGTGCTGAGAAGCAATCAATGTTCTCCAGGTGCCTTCCTAAGAGAGGAGAGAAACTTCACTGGTGGGAGCATCCCTGTGAGGCTGAGAGCCGTGGGGCTTTGTAGTCTGCAGAGGAGCAGCCTGAGGGGGATCCCATCAATGCTGATCAATACTTACAGGGTGCGTGTCTGCAGAATGGGACCAGGCTTTGCTCAGTGGTGCCCAGTGACAGGACAAGGGGCAATGGGCAAGGTCTCCCCTCCTCATTGCCATGGAGGTGCCCAGCAGCTGAAGGAGGCTGATAGACAACTGTGCCCTGGGCTGTATCAGTCCTGATGAGACCTTGTCCTTGCAGTGATTGCTGCCTTCAGTGGCTGCTGTGTGTCCCTGCCTGGGCTCCATGCTGACCAAAGTGACTTTTCTTCCCCAGAGCAGAGGTGGTGTGGGAGCTCTGCCAGCTGTGTGATTGCCCCACAAGATCTGAGAGCTGGTTCCCAAAGCCTTGCTCCACCACCTGCCTCCCCTGGGGACCTGCTGCTTTCCCAAGCATTGTCTCATAGGGTCAGAATTCTTTTGGTTGGAAGAGACCTTGAAGATCATCCAGTCCAACCCTTACCCCAGCACTGCCAGGGCACCACCAACCCATGGCCCTCAGCACCACATCTCCAAAGCTTTGAAACCCCCTCAGGGATGGGAACTGCACCACTGCCTTGGCCAGACCTTGAAAAGCCTTCTGGGGAAGAAAGTGTTGGCCATGTCCAACCTAAACTTGCCCTGGTGCAACTTGAGGCTGTTTTCTCTTGTCCCATCATTTGTTCCTTGGGAGAAGAGACCAAGCCCCAGCTTTTGGAGGGCAGGAGCAGATGTGGGAGTCTTGATCCATGCCTGAAGACAGAGCAGCTGGGGACCTGCATCGCTGTGCAGGGTCAGCCCTCAGCTGTCTGTGTGCTTGATGAAGATCCAGAACCTAAAGATGGACCCAGTGCAGGGCTGCATGCCCACCTGAAAGCATCTGTCCTGCCTTCTTTAGCATCCACTGGGTGACTCCAGCTCCAACTCAACTCAGAGATGGCAAAAAAAAGCCAATGAAGAGTGTGATCAGGAGGTGAAGGGAGGGTCTCTGTCCCCTCTGCTCTGCCCCAGTGAGGCTGCATCTCAATTGTTGTATCCAGTTCTGGGCTCCTCAGTTCAAGACAGACAAGAAACTGCTGGAGAGAGTCCAGGGGAGGCTGGGAAGGTGCTGAGCGGCCTGGAGCAGCTCTGTGAGGAGCAAAGGCTGAGAGAGAGCCCTGGGGCTGAGAGCCTGGAGAAGAGCAGCCCCAGAGGGGAGCTGAGCAATGCTCAGCAAGAGATAAAGGGTAGGGGCAAGAGGCTGGGGCCAGACTCTGCTCAGTGGTGCCCAGGGACATGACAAGGGGCAAGGGGCACAAACTGGAACCCAGGAGGGTCCATCTGAACAGGAAGAGAAACTACTTTGGTGTGAGGGTGCTGGAGGCCTGGAGCAGGCTGCCCAGAGAGGTTGTGGAGTCTCCTGGTCTGGAGAGCTTCCAACCCCCCGTGGGCATTGTGCCCCTGGGCAAGCTGCTGTGGGTGTCCTGCTTTAGCAGGGCTTGGACTGGGTGATCCCCAGGGGTCCCTTCCAACCCTACCATGGTGGAAATCTGGAATTCTGCAAAGCAGAGCTCAATACCAAGCAAATCCCTCCCATCCTAACCAGCTCTGCAAATACTTTTCCAGTCTTGGTCTCACTGGATCCATGGGCAGAGGAACCATCACCTTCCCACCTTGTGGTGTGATGCTTCCCTGGATGCAGCCCACATCTCCTGGACTCTTTTTTCCCTGCCTCTGCCACCCTATCACTTCACAGAGTAATGAGTTGAGCAGTGTGGTGGTTAGTGCAGCTCAGCTGCTGCCTGCTCCCAGCAGCAGCACACAGCACTGCATCCTGCTGCTGGGGGGAGCTGCTGGGGGCTGCACTGGGTGGAAATTTCTCACCACAGCCTTTACTGGGGCCAGACATTGTAAATTTTACAAGAAAAACACTTTACAAACCAGAAGTCCCAACTCTACTGTGCATGGAGCTGCTAATTAAGGACTTGGAGACCATGTGAGCCTGGGAGCTGATTGCACTGCTGCAGAGCCTCCTGGGTCTGAGTCAGGCTTCACAGTCTGAGCTTGCAGCACAGAAGGCCAATGGCAGCCTGGGCTGCACAAAAAGCATCTTGGCCAGCAGGTCAAGAGAGGGGATCCTGCCCCTCTGCTCTGCTCTGGGGAGACCTCACCTGCAGGGCTGTGTCCAGCTCTGGAGTCCTCAGCATAGGAAGGACATGGACGTGATGGAGCAGGGCAGGAAAATGCTCAGGGGGCTGGAGCAGCTCTGCTGCAGGCTGAGGGAGCTGGGGGTGTGCATCCTGGAGGAGAGAAGGCTCCAGGGAGACCTCAGAGCAGCCTGCCAGGACCTGAAGGGGCTACAGGAAGGCTGCAGAGGGACTGCTCCCAAAGGCCTGCAGGGACAGCACCAGGGGCAATGGTTTGAAATGAGAGCAGAGCAGATTGAGATTGGATGTGAGGAACAAGTTCTGCACCAACTTTTTAAAGGAGTTGGTTTAATAACTGTGGTGGTCTTCTAAAATGTGGTGAGCATGGATCAGGAGCCCTGTGAGGCAGAGTTGCCACTGGATGGACCTTTCCACCAGTGTTTGGTGTTTTCCATCTCCTTTCTCTCCTGTTGCCCTTAGCAACACAAATAACAAACTTTGCCATGAGAGATTTGCAGAGCAGCTTTGCTTCCATATTCTGCCTCAGTCCTGGCCCTGCAGGTACAGCTGCTGGGTTTTGCTTTCCCACAGTGTCCCCTACTGCTGGCATGAAAAAAATCCAGTTAGGGACACAGGGAAAAAATGAGGGGAAAAAAAAAAGAAGTGTTAATGGAAATCTAAGGCAGAGAAAGTCAGCAGAAAGGGAAATGCTTTTTATGGAGCCTCAGCAAGAATCCCTGTGAGGAGCAGGAGATGTTTGGACTCCTGGAGTGGGAGTGAATGCAGAGTCAGGTTGTGGCTCCTGAGAGCTGTGTGATGAAGGGCACAGATATGGGATGTAAAGGTCACAGAGTTAGAGAACCACCTGGCTGGAAAAGACCTTAAGGCCATCGAGTCCACCCAGGACCTAACATCTCCCTGGGCACAGCTCTGGGGCCATGGCCCTCAGCTCCTCATCCAAATGTCTTTCCAACACCTCCAGGAATGGTGACTCCAGCACCTCCCTGGGCAGCCTGGCCCAGTGCCCAGTGACCCTGACCTCCCCTGATGCTAACTGTTCATGCCAAGCCCAGCAGTGTCTGATGTGTCTGTTTCTTGTTCCTTCCTCCAGACCTACGAGCAGAACGAGTGGATAGTGCACTTGGCTGGGAAGCTGCTGGCCCAGGAGGAGCAGACCTTGTCCCTGCTGGCAGCCAACCCCTTTGCAGGCAGAGACCCCCCAAGGTAAGCCTTGAGGCTTGGTCAGCTGGAAGGAGCTGTTCCTCTCCTGGGTGTGCACACCTGGTTTCTGTTGGTGGGGTGGGGTTGGGCTCTGGTGGAACCCTCAGACAGGGTGGGTGTAAGGTGAGGACACTGGAGAGGTAGTGCTCTCAGCACCTTGATGCCTTTCTGCTGGTGACACATGCACCTTTGGGTCAAGCCCCTTCCCAGGAGCTCTGGGAAGGTCTCCGTGTTGCTTCTCTTGGCCAGAGGTGGTGACTGCTGGGTCCCTGCCCATCAGCTTTAGGGTTGGTGCCATGGTCACCTGCAGAGCTCACCCCAAAGTGCCATTCCTGCAAAGCAGCCCTGCAGCAAGGATTGTTTTTGTGGACTCTTGTGTTTGTGTTTTCCATGGAGAGACAAAGCAAACATCAGCAAGCAAAAGGCACAGATGAAAACCCCAAGGTCTGCTACAAAGGGACAGTTTGCACAAAGGTCTCTGTTTTGTTGCTGAGGTTATTTTTAGCTGAGAAAACATTTTAAGGGAGTTTTGGATTGACTCAAGTAATATTATGCTCTTGCTAATATTTTCCATTTGAGGCTCTAAGGATGCACAGCAAACAGGGATGAAGGTTCACAGCACCATGTGGAATGACCTTCCTCATGAACCCTACTGATGTTTTTCAGCCTCAGCACAGTCTGTCCCCCAAACCTTCTGAGGAGAGGCTCCTTCCCCACCTATGACATTAAGAACTTCTACCTTTTACCAGAGATCTTTTTCTGATATGGTTTACACAACCCAAGATGGTTTATAGAGGGAGCTGGATCTGTGTCTGTACATAGCCTGCACCAGAGCAGAAGGGCTTGGAAAACAACCAGCAACCCACAGCAGCTTGCCCAGGGGCACAATGCCCAGCGGGGGTTGAAGCTCTCCAGAGGAGACTCCACAACCTCTCTGGGCAGCCTGCTCCAGGGCTCAGCAGCCTCACAACAAAGAAGTTTCTCCTCCTGTTCAGATGGACCTCCTGGGTTCCAGTTTGTGCCTCTTGCCCCTTGTCCTGTCCCTGGGCACCACTGAGCAGAGTCTGGCTCCAGCCTCTTGCCCCCAGCCTTTATCTCTTGCTGAGCATTGCTCAGCTCCCCTCTGGGGCTGCTCTTCTGCAGGCTCTCAGCCCCAGGGCTCTCTCTCAGCCTTTGCTCCTCACAGAGCTGCTCCAGGCCCCTCAGCAGCTTTGTAGCCTCCACTGGACTCTCTCCATGTCTCCAGGTGGTGCCTCAGGGGTTTTATTGTGTTCTGTAAGAGGTGGGAAAGTGAAATCTTCAGGAACTGACAGCAAAATGCAGAGCAGATCTTTCTCTCTGTTGGCTTTTGTGGGCTGAAGATTGCAGAGCATGCAGAGGAGCTCAGCAGGGCTGGTCAGTAACCACACAGCAGTGTGGGTGCTGTCAACCAGGGGTTTGATTCATGCCTTACCAGGGGGGAACCAAAGCCCAGCCTCTGTTTTCACTCTTTAGCAGCCAATTGATGTAGGAAAAGATTAGGATCCAGGGCTGGGTGTCTGGCATTGGCTCTGGCATTGGCTCTGCTTTGAAAGGTTTTGGTGGCTCTGCTGTGGTTGTGGGTGGCATGAAATAAAATTAACAATTTACTGACACTCCTTTTGGCTTGGACCAAACTCCAGCAACCCATTTTATCCTTGATCCTAGGTTGTGGGTCGTGCTTTGGGGTTTAGTAAGCCAAATCCAAGCACCTGGGACATGGGCACTGCACTGATTTTTCCCTAGAGGGACCAATCAGACAGCTGGGGACAGGCTTTTGAACAGGGCCTGTGGTGACAGGACAAGGAGTCATGGTTTGAATTAAAAGAGAGAGATTTAGACTGGTGAGAAGGCAGAAATGCTTTACACTGAGGGTGGTGAGACCCTGGTTGCCCAGGGAGGTGAGAGATGCCCCATGCCTGGAATCATTCCAGGTCAGGTTTTCTGGGGCTGTGAGCAACCTGCTCTGGTTGGGGCTGTCCCTGCTGCCTGCAGGGGGTTGGATTAGATGAGCCTGAAATGTCCCTTCCCACCCAAACCAGTCTGGGATGCTGTAATTCTGTGATCCTCAGTGCTGTCTATAGAATCATTGAATCACAGAGGGGTTTGGGTTGGAAGGGAGCTCCAGAGCTCAGCCAGTCCAACCCCTGCAAGCAGCAGCAACATCCTCCATTAGAGCAGGTTGCTCAGAGCCTTCTCCAGCCTCACCTTGAAGAGCTCCTGCTGCAGAACTTGTTCCTCACATCCAATCTCAATCTGCTCTGCTCTCATTTCAAACCATTGCCTCTCATCCTGTCCCTGCAGGCCTTTGGGAACAGTCCCTCTGCAGCCTTCCTGTAGCCCCTTCAGGTCCTGGCAGGCTGCTCTGAGGTCTCCCTGGAGCCTTCTCTCCTCCAGGATGCACACCCCCAGCTCCCTCAGCCTGTCCTTGTAGCAGAGGTCTATTTAGCTAGCTTGCTTGCTTTCCCTTTCTTTCTTTCTTTCTTTCTTTCTTTCTTTCTTTCTTTCTTTCTTTCTTTCTTTCTTTCTTTCTTTCTTTCTTTCTTTCTTTCTTTCTTTCTTTCTTTCTTCTTTCTTTCTTTCTTTCTTTCTTTCTTTCTTTCTTTCTTTCTCTTTCTTTCTTTCTTTCTCTTTCTTTCTTTCTTTCTTTCTTTCTTTCTTTCTTTCTTTCTTTCTTTCTTTCTTTCTCTTTCCTTTCTTTCCTTTCTTTCTTTTTCTTTTTCTTACTTTCTTTTTCTCTTTCTTTCTTTCTTTCTTTCTTTCTTTCTCTTTCTTTCTTTCTCTTTCTTTCTTTCTTTCTTTCTTTCTTTCTTTCTTTCTTTCTTTCTTTCTTTCTTTCTTTCTTTCTTTCTCTTTCCTTTCTTTCTTTCTTTCTTTTCTTTTCTTTCTTTCTTTTTCTCTTTCTTTCTTTCTTTCTTTCTTTCTTTCTTTCTTTCTTTCTTTCTTTCTTTCTTTTTCTTTCTTTCTTTCTTTCTTTCTTTCTTTCTTTCTTTCTTTCTTTCTTTCTTTCTTTTCTTTTTCTTTCTTTCTTTCTTTCTTTCTTTCTTTCTTTCTTTTCTTTTTCTTTCTCTTTCTTTCTCTTTTTCTTTTTTTTTCTTTCTTTCTCTTTCTTTTTTCTTTCTTTCTCTTTCTTTTTTCTTTCTTTCTCTTTCTTTCTTCATTTCTTCCTTTCTATCTTTATTTCTCTTTCTTTCCTTCTTTCTTTCCTTCTTTCTTTCCTTCATTCTTTCCTCCTTCCTTTCTTTCTTTCTTTCTTCTTTCTTTTTCTTTCTTTCTTTCTTTCTTTCTTTCTTTCTTTCTTTCTTCTTTCTTCTTTTTCTTTTCTTTCTTTTTTCTTTTTCTTTTTCTTTCTTTCTTTTTCTTTCTTTCTTTCTTTCTTTCTTTCTTTTCTCTTTCTTTTTTTTCTTTCTCTTTCTTTTTTGTCTTTCTCTTTCTTTTTTTTCTTTCGCTTTCTTTTTTTTCGTTCTCTGTCTTTTTTTTCTTTCTCTTTCTTTTTTTTCTTTCTCTTTCTTTTTTTCTTTCTCTTTCTTTCTTAATTTCTTCCTTTCTATCTTTCTTTCTTTCTCTTTCTTTCCTTCTTTCTCTTTCTTTCCTTCTTTCCTTCTTTCTTTCTTTCCTTCTTTCTTTCCATCTTTCTTTCCTTCTTTCTTCCTTTCTTTCTTTCTCTTTCTTTCTTTCTCTTTCCTTCTTTCTTTCCTTCATTCTTTCCTTCTTTCTTTCCTTCCTTCTTTCTTTCTTTCCTTCCACCTTTCTTTCCTTCTTTCTTCCTTTCTTTCTTTTCTTTCTTTTCTTTCTTTTCTTTCTTTCTTTCTTTTTTTCTTTTGTTCTCTTTCTTCTTTCTTTTTCTTCTCTCTACCTACCTACCTATCTCTGTATCTCTCTATCTTTCTATCTCTATCTCTCTCTCTCTCTCTCTATCTATCTATCTCCCTCCCTCCTTGTCTCTCTCATTCTCTCTCCATCTAATTTATCTCTCCAGGTTGTGCCCACCACAGTTCAGCTCCCTTCAGCAGCTGGCTGTTAAAAAAACCTCCTCCTTTTCCTACCATATCTCCCCCACCCTGACTCTACTCTAAAGGGAATTTTGAGCCTTAATTATTTTCACTCCCTGCTAGACTAAATAATTAGGGGCAGGGACTGTTTTCCATAAGAACATTTTGCTCCATCCTCCATGGAGTTTCTCCTGTTAATGGAAACTCTACACCATCAATAGCCAAGGGACTTCCAGAATGAGTTAATGCCTTCGAAATGAAATTTCTGAGACCAAAGCTGGTAGGCTCCTTTACAGCTCCAGAAATTATAGTATTTGCTCAAGTGTGATAAAACTCAAAATGAGAAACAGGTGAGTGATTAAAAATGAGGGCATTGTTGAGGGCCCAGCCTGGCTGAGTGGGAAGCTTTCCTTCAAGCACTGGGGGTATTTGTGGAAGGTGGATTTACAAAACATCCTTGTGAGGCAGGATAGTTCATAAAGCAGCAGCCACCATAAATCTTAACTGGGGGGCAGGGGGAGAGTGAGAAATTCAGAAGTGGTTCACACACCCTCATGGAAGCACAGGGCAGCAAGGAAAGAAAGCAACAAAAATAAAAATCAGATTTTTGCTTGCAGAAGGAGGGGAGAAAAGTAAAAAAAAAACCAAAAAGTCAGGTTTCTTGTTGAGTGAAGTGTTCTGTGTCTCTGATGTTGAATCCTGGTCACTGAAGGACTTTTGCTCCAGTGATAGGAGCACTTGGTTGAAAAAGCCTCAACATGTGGCATGGTGCCCAGCTGGCCAAGAGGGCAAACAGCATCCTGGCCTGGAGCAGCTGTGGTGTGGCAGCAGGAGCAGGGCAGGATTGTGACCCTGGGTTGGGCACTGCTGAGGCTGCACCTTGAATCCTGGGGTCAGTTTTGGGCCCCTTCACTCCAAGAAGGACATTGAAGAGATGGATTAGGTCCAGAGAAGGGCAAAGAGCTTGGAAAGGGTCTGGAGAAGAGGGCTGGGGAGGAGCTGCTGAGGGACCTGGGGGTGCTCAACCTGGAGAAAAGGAGGCTGAGAGGAGACCTCATTGCTCTCTACAGCTCCCTGAGAGGAGGCTGGAGCCAGGTGGGGATTGGTCTCTTCTCCCAAGGAACCAATGCTAGGACAAGAGGAAATGGCCTCAAGTTGCACCAGGGGAGGATTAGTTTGGCCATGAGGAACAATTCCTTCCCCCAAAGGGTTGTCAAATCCTGGCCCAGGCTGCCAGGGGGAGGTGGAGTCCCCATCCCTGGAGGGGTTTCAAAACTGTGGAGATGTGGTGCTGAGGGCCATGGCTTAGTGGTACTCTGGCAGTGCTGGGGTAAGGGTTGGACTGGATGATCATCAAGGTCCCTCCCAAGCAAAGTGATTCTATTCTATGATTCTTTTGGCTTTCTCACTGGGTTAGCCATGGTTCAGTGCAGTTCCTTTCTTCTTTCCCTTTCTTCTTTCTAAGGAAAAGCTTTAACTGATCATCAGCATCATCATGTCTGCAGTTCTCAGAGCTCAGTTATTCCACTGTCCAGAAAGAAAGTTTTGTTTTGGTGAAGACAGCCTCAGCCTCTCAACATTGCCAGGGAGGACAAAGCTCATCCTAAGGCAGCAGGGTGGAGGATGAGGTTTCCAGCCCCATCTCACAGCAGTGGCAGGAGCAGCTGTGGGGCAGCCTCACTGTGTGGTGTGGATGTGTCCCATGGCTATGGGAGGCATCACCCTTGGCAAGGGCAGCTCCTGCCTTGGCAGCCACATCCCCACCACCCCTGCCAGACACCAAACTGAAGCCCTCATGCTGGGGCTGTCCATGCCACCAGTAACCCTGGCTGGTGTGGGGAGCCCCAAGGACAGGCAGGTTGCCTTCCCCCAAGCTTTGTTCTGCCCTTGGTGCAGACACAGCCTTTGAACCTCTCCTTCCAACCTGTCCATAGGGGAAAAAAACAGAGAATCACAGAATGGCTTCAGTTAGAAGGGAGCTTAGAGATCATCTAGTTCCAACCTCCCTGCCATGGGCAGGGACATCTCCTGCTGAACCAGGTTGCTCAAAGCCTCCTCCAGCCTGATACTAAACCACTTTCTGAGGACAAACTGCCCAAGGGGTGCTCTGGCTCTGAAGGGCCAAACCTTGCAGGAGCCTCAGAGACAGACAAGTCAACAGCCTTGAAAATCAACCCATAAAACCTGCCCTTGTGCTGTAGGCTTGGGCCAGGATGAATTTATGACCCTTCTCACAGGGCTGGACTGAGCAAGAGCTGATGATGGAGGCTGTGTTGCTGGAGTGAATTTGTGCTTTCCACTGCCACTTGCTCCCTGATTTACAGCAAAGTGGGGAACTTCCAGATAAGAAAAAACAACACCAAAGAAAAACAAAACAAAAGAGAAAGCCCCAACCCACACCTCACCAAAGCAAAGAGCCTTGCCCATGGTTTGGTTCCTTCCTTCTCTCTCCCACCCTCCCTGCCCTGTCAGACCATTAATTCTAACAGAACTCGACGGCTCGGGGCAGGGGCAGGTTTCTTTTTCCCTGGAACCCCTCAGCTGTTGCAGGGAGACAGCTGCAGCCTCTGAAACTAATTTCAGCTGTCTGGGAGATTTAGCCTTCCAGCCCAGCAGCTCCAGGATTGCTGCTAATTTTTAACACATCCAGTTGGGAGATGTCACCATCGGCTGATGGACGACCGAGGCTGGGGAGGGCAAGGGCACAGCTGCTGCTGGGCACCCTGCAGGGCCTGGGGGACTACAGGCAGAAGCCTGAGTAGCTGCAGCTTTGCTTTGGCACAGCTCAGGGCTGCAGCTTTGCCCCATCTGGGTGGTGATGCAGAGTGAGTGTTTGTTTAGAAGGGTGGGAGAGAGAGGATCCTGGCAAAGAATCATCAAATCACTGAATGGGCTGGGTTGGAAGGAACCTCCAGAGGTCTTCTGGATGTCTTGGTGGTCATAACATCATGGGATGGGTTGGAAGGGATCTTTAAAGGCCACCCAGTCCAATCCCCTGTTGTGGCAGAGAGGGTTTTCCATCTCCTGGAGGAGAAATGCCTGACTTGCTTCATCTCACCCTGACTTGTTTCTGGCTTCTCAAGTGCTTCTTTTCCCCTCGTGTGTCTCCTAAGGGACCTAGCCTGGGCTCAGCTGGTTCAGCCTGATGCTCCTTCCAAACCATTTCCCTGCCTGGATGTGGCACTTGGGGGCTCCCTAGACACCAGCAGGAGCTTCCAGCTTCGGTTCACTCAGTAAATCCTGGGAAACTGCTTGCAGCTGGGATTGTCCTTCCTGACCTTCCTGCCTCCTGGGAATCAGGAGTCCTGCTCATCCTTCTGAGTGGCCACCTGGGCCACTGGTCTCCTTCTCATGTAGGCAGAGCCAGGCAACTTCTTCATGACCCTCTTGAAGCTGTTCCAGTGAGGTTCATGCAGTTCCCTGTGTCAGAAGGGTCCTGTGGATCCTTAGAAGGTCTTTGCCTGAGCCCCAGAGCTGTAGATGTCACAAGCAACTGCTGATAAGGTGATCTGTAGCCTGCAGCAGTCTCTGGGGCAGCAGGTGACCACCATGTGTGTGTCTCACTCAGGTGACAAGCTGCCCAGGGTGCCAAGTGGTGCCTGTGAACCCTGGGAGCCCTGAAATGATTGGCCCTGGGGTGTGTTTGCTCCCCACAGCCCAGGAGGCAGCACTGGAGGAGGTTGCAGATGTGTGACTTCAGGACCAAGGCACCCAGCTGGAAGATAAATACTGAAGTAGCTCTGAACTCTGCAAGTCCTGCAGTGAGGAGTTCTGCAACTTCTACATCCCTGAGCCTCCCACAGGTTCCAGGTTTTCCACTTCTCTCCCACAGCCTCTCACCCCAGGAACACAGGGAAGATGGCCAGGGTCTGGATTCTGCCATTGTATTTTGATGCTCAGAGATGTTCTGATGCCTGGAGGTGTTCAAAGTTCCTCTGTCCTGCAGCACATTGACTGCTGCAGCTGTATAAAGGCTTTTTGGTACCTCCATGGGCCAGAGTGGAAATCCCAGGGAATCCTGAACCTCAGGGAAGCTCTCCCAGTGCAGGGCAGTGCAGAGCCCTGAGCTGTGGTACAGCAGAGCTTTATAGCTCATCACTGGGGGTAGTTCAGCCCCTCGAGGAGCACAGCTCCACAGAGTTTACAAACTCTACAGCCCATGGACTTGTGCAGGTTCCTTCCCCCTGGATCTTACAGAATCATGAAGTCCAGGAATGGTTTAGGTTGGAAGGGATATTGAAGCTCATCCAGTTCCAACCCCCTGCCATGGGCAGGGACACCTCCCACCAGCCCAGGTTGCTCAGGGCCTCATCCAGCCTGGCCTTGAACACCTTCAGGGAGGGGACATCCACAGCCTCCCTGGGCAGCCTGTGCCAGTGTCTCCCCACCCTCACTGCAAAGAATTTCTTCCTCATCTCCAGTCTCAATCTCCTCTCCTCAAGCTTCAATCCATTCCTTCTTGTCTTATCACTACAAGCCCTTGTCAGAAGTCCCTTCCCAGCTTTACTGTGGCCCCCTTGTCATCCTCATGTGGACCAGCACTCCAGCTCGTGGCTCAGGTGGAGTAGGCTGGGGTGTGCTGGGTGGGACAAGATTCAGGTGGCTGAATTTAGAAGTCAGGTGGGGGCTTGGAGGGACTCTTCAGAGTGATACAGGCTCTGAAGGGGAGAGCCTCAAACACAGTCAGACAGAAAGGCAAACTCTCTACCACAGAAATGCCTCCTCAGCTGGATGTGGTCTCCTTCATGCTCACACAGTTCTAGTTTTACATGGCCATGCCATGAAAACATCTGAACAGACAGAGAACAGATGGGAAACATCATTCCCAATCAGATGGTAGATGGGATTTAATCTGGACAGCCAAGCCCATTCCAAAGGGACAAGGAAATTTTCATTCCAGAGAGGTTAGAGGACAGTTCTTAAGACTGGGGAGAAGGAGCATCTCCTGAGTCTGGCCTGGGAGCTCAGATAAGTCATCTGCCCTCTGCATCCTTGTCTAGAACATGGGAACTTTACAGGATGGGGTTTGCAGAGCACTCCTTCAGTGTGGGGCACCCCAACATACCCACCTGGGGGGGACATGGAGATGGGTCCAGCTTGCTAGGTGCTCTTCAAGTTGCTTAGTGAAGAAAAACCCTCAAAGCCCCAGCAGAGCAGGCAGAGGGAGGCTTGAGCAGGAGAGGGATTGAGTGAAATCAGCCACTGAAGCTTTTTTGGGAGGTAATTTCTCTCCTGGGAGCCTGGAAATCTCCAACCATCCCAGTCAGGAGCCTGCAGGCTGCCTGGCTTCACACAAACCCTGCTGGTCAGTGGTGCTCCAATGAACAGGAAGTTTTGTGCTCCTGCAAAGTAAACACCAGGAAAGAGAGGATGCAGGAATGGCCCTGCCCCTGAGGAAGGCAGCAGCTTGAGCACCATTCATGGTGAGGAGATGCAAGTTTGTGCCCACTGAGCCCTGAGGCAGGGCTGTGGCACTGCCCTGTCCTATGCCCATTTACCTTCCCCTGTTTGGGGGCTGGTATCCTGCTCCACTTCACCCCCCAGCAGCAAGGTGAGATGTTGGGGTGGACCAGGAAGCTCTGCTGGGGAGTGGTATAGCACCTGGGGACATCTTCATCCCCACTCTTCCCTTGGCACCCCAGACTAACCACCCCCAGGGCTCTCAGCCTCTCTTCACAGGCAGTGCTGCAGTCCCTCCAGCATCCTGGTGGCTCTCCCTTGCAGCTGTCCCTGTTGGCTGCAGTGGGGTTGGGCCGGATGGGCTTTACAGATCCCTTCCCACCCAGCCCAGGCCTGGGCTCTCAGGGAGCAGAAGTGCTGCTGGTTGCTCGCAGTCAGCAGCAGCAGCAGCAGCAGCAGCAGCAGCAGCAGCAGCAGCAGCAGCAGCAGGCACGGGGCGTGAGGAACAGCTCCGCTGGAGGTGTGCTGCTGGGAGAACCACTCCAGCAAGATTTAAATGGAGATGTGATTGCAGCAGACCTTTTAATTGGGTGCAGTTCTCTCCATCATCAGCAATCTCCCCTGCTTCCCCTGGGCGTGCCGGAGCCGGGGCAAGCATCCAAGGAGTCGTCCCCTAACGATTTTAGCAGGAGGAAGGAACTTTAACGGCTGCCCGAGGTGCGGCCCCGGGAAGCCAAGAAGCAGCTGCCTGGTGCCCTGCTCAGTAGCGGGGTTTGTATTTTAGTAGTGAAGCAGAGCAGGTTCGAAATGAGCACTGACATGAGCCTGACATTTTTATATGGTGGGTTAGTTTATGAAGTCAGGGCCGGGGGAGGCGGCGATGCACAGGGCGCAGAGGCGGCGCCGGGGCTGTTACTCCTTCCCTTGTCAGCATGTCCTACATCAAGCAGCACCAAAGCCTCCCCAAACCCCGCGGCATGGTTAGCCTCCCAACGTGTCCGGCGACATTGATGAATGCTTCTTTCTGCACTGCTTGAAAAATCTCTCTGGCTGTCAGCTCCCAGGGCAGCCAGAAAACAGATGCGCTCCCAGCACTGCTCCTAAGCCACCGAGCTGCTGCTGCTGCTGCTCCTGCTGCTGCTGCTGCTGCTCCTGCTGCTGCTGCTGCTGCTGCTGCTGCTGCTCCTGCTGCTGCTGCTGCTGCTGCTCCTGCTGCTGCTCCTGCTCCTGCTGCTGCTGCTGCTGCTCCTGCTGCTGCTGCTGCTGCTGCTGCTGCTCCTGCTCCTGCTGCTGCTGCTGCTGCTCCTGCTGCTGCTGCTCCTGCTGCTGCTGCTGCTGCTGCTCCTGCTGCTGCTGCTCCTGCTGCTGCTGCTGCTGCTGCTGCTCCTGCTCCTGCTGCTCCTGCTCCTGCTGCTGCTGCTGCTCCTGCTCCTGCTGCTGCTGCTGCTGCTGCTCCTGCTGCTGCTGCTGCGCCTGCTGCTGCTGCTGCTCCTGCTCCTGCTCCTGCTGCTGCTCCTGCTGCTGCTGCTGCTCCTGCTGCTGCTGCTGCGCCTGCTGCTGCTGCTGCTCCTGCTCCTGCTGCTGCTGCTGCTGCTGCTGCTCCTGCTGCTCCTGCTCCTGCTGCTGCTCCTGCTGCTGCTGCTGCTCCTGCTGCTGCTGCTGCTGCTGCTCCTGCTGCTGCTGCTGCTGCTGCTCCTGCTGCTGCTGCTGCTCCTGCTCCTGCTGCTGCTGCTGCTGCTGCTGCTCCTGCTGCTCCTGCTGCTGCTCCTGCTGCTGCTGCTGCTGCTGCTGCTGCTGCTGCTGCTCCTGCTGCTGCTGCTGCTCCTGCTGCTCCTGCTGCTCCTGCTGCTGCTGCTGCTCCTGCTGCTGCTGCTGCTCCTGCTGCTCCTGCTCCTGCTGCTGCTCCTGCTGCTGCTGCTGCTCCTGCTGCTGCTGCTGCTGCTGCTCCTGCTCCTGCTGCTGCTCCTGCTGCTGCTGCTGCTGCTGCTCCTGCTGCTCCTGCTGCTCCTGCTCCTGCTGCTGCTCCTGCTGCTCCTGCTCCTGCTGCTCCTGCTGCTCCTGCTGCTCCTGCTCCTGCTGCTGCTGCTGCTGCTGCTCCTGCTCCTGCTGCTGCTGCTGCTGCTGCTCCTGCTGCTGCTGCTGCTGCTCCTGCTGCTGCTGCTGCTGCTGCTCCTGCTGCTGCTGCTGCTCCTGCTGCTGCTGCTGCTCCTGCTGCTCCTGCTGCTGCTGCTCCTGCTGCTCCTGCTCCTGCTGCTGCTGCTGCTCCTGCTGCTGCTGCTGCTGCTCCTGCTGCTGCTGCTCCTGCTGCTGCTGCTGCTCCTCCTCCTGCTGCTCCTGCTGCTGCTCCTGCTGCTGTTGCTGCTCCTGCTCCTGCTGCTCCTGCTGCTGCTGCTGCCTGGGACAGGGGGATGCTGGAGGAGCTGCAGCTTAAAGTGTCCTGGGCAGAAAGGCAGAGTCACAGAGTTACTCCTGAGTTACTCGGAGTTACTCTCAGAACAGGAGGCGGGGGGGAAGTAATTTTCCTGCTTTTATTATTAGTCTTTCAAACTTGTTTGTAAAGGGAGGGGTGGGGGTGGGGGGTGTTCATAGAATGGTTTGAGTTGGAAGGGACCTTAAAGCTCATCCACTTCCAACTCCCACCAGCCCAGGTTGCTCAAAGCCTCATCCCTCCTGGTCTTGAGCACTTCCAGGGCTGAGGCATCCACAGCCTCCCTGGGCAGCCTGTGCCAGTGTCTCACCACCCTCACTAAAGAGTTTCTTCCTCATCTGCAGTCTAAACCTGCCCTGCTCTCGTTTCAAACCATTGCCCCTCCTCCTGTCACCACAGGCCCTCAGCACAAGTCCCTCTCCAGTTCTCCTGCAGGTACTGCAAGGCTGGCTGGCTGCAGCACAGGGATGTGGGAGCCAGCCAGGCTGTTCTCTCCATCCAGAGGGCCATCAGTGGGGTCAGTCACCCTTCCAGCTCCAGCAGCCCCTCCTGAGCAGTCTGTGCCTTGTATCTGTGCAGGTGGATCCGTGGAGAACACTTCAAGTACAAGTTCAGCCAGCCTGGAGGAAGGCATGCCAGCGAGGGCAGGTGGTGGATTCGGAAGAGGCTTGGTCCTTACTTTCCTCCTGTCAACCTCCAAGGCTTGAAGAAGTTTTATGAAGACAGAGGCTGGCCCTACCCTGGGGGGCACTGATGGAAGAGGATGAGCAAGGTCAAGAGGCACCAGCTGGGGAAGAGGGGCAGCAGCCAGCTCCCTTAAAAGGACACATCTTGCCTCTCTGTATTTCTGATCCATTTCCTTGTTTGCATATCCTTTACAGAAGGTTCCCAGCCCACCTGCTGCTGTGCTCTGGTTTTTCTCATCTCTCTCCATGTCCTTCTCACCATGGCCGTGCCTGCTGCCTGGTTTGCTTTGCCTGGCTGTGCCATTTGGAAACCATCAGCTCTAGAACTGGGGGGAAAGGTGAACACATGGTATGAGAAGGTTTGGGTAGCTGGGAGTGTTGCTTTCCCTGACACCACTGCACTGGGGGATAGCTGCAGGGGCACCAAGGCAGATTTTTGGCATGGTCTCCTGCCTCACTGAGTGCCTTCCAGGGCTCTAAAGTTCCCCTGGGGTCTGGTGTCAGGCTGAGAGTCAGGAGGTGGCTCAGCATGGGGCACTGCTCCTTTATCCCATCCCCCACCATGCTATCCTATCCCATTCCATTCATCCCATCCCCATCCAATGCCAGCCCAGCCTGACCCATCCCATCCCATCCCATCCCACCCCATCCCATCCTACCACCAGTACTGAGCCATCAAAGCTGCTTTGTTCCCACACAGCTGTCCCCACTCTGTCCCCCTGGAAGGGGCCCAGTTGCCACCATCTCACCACAGGTGCATGCTCAGTCTGAGCTACCTGTCCTGCCTGCTGGGCACGGCCCAGATGCCCCACAGATTGTCACCAGAGCACACCCTGGGACCTCACCCTGGCTTTCCCTGTCCCTCCTGTTTGCTTTGCAGCCTTCCCTCATCTCAGGCTGTGTCTGAAGTCACCCCAAGTTGTCCCACCATGTGGGTATTGTTTGGTGAACCCCAAAATCCTGGTGGTGGGAGGGAAGCTTGAGCAGGAATGTGCCAGCAAGTGGCCAGGGCAGTGTCCAATACCTGGGGGCTCGTTAGCAGCTTCTGCCTGGCACCTTCCTCCTCACAGGGTACCAGAAAGAGCAGAGCAAGAGAGAGCTCCCAGCTGTGTCAGCTCTGCCTGCAGAGCTTTGCTGAGGAACCCAAACCAGCTCCTTGCAGGGAGCTGCCAGGGGGGCTCTGTGACTCAGCCCTGGGACAAGCACAGCCCTTTGCAGCCACCACAGCAGTCCCATGGCACTGCTGCAGGTGCTCCTGGAGTCACCAAGTCTGTGCCAGCCCCAGCTCCTCTGAACAGGCCTTGTTGAAGTGCAGCCATGCTGGGCTTTACCTTCCTCTTTGCTTAGCCTGGGGCTTTTAACTGCTGCTTTCTGGTGGTGGCTCTGGGGCTGAACTCCACCTCCCTGGGGAGCTGGGGGAGTTTGGTGCTGGACACATCTGACTGAGCAGTGTTCAGGAGGAGCTGAGCATCCCCCAGGCATGGTCCACATGGCCATGCAGCAGGCAGGCAAGGGCAAGGAGAAACACAGAAAGGGGCTTGCCAGGCTTCTCCCAGTGGGTTTTTGCAGTGATGTTCCTCTTGCAACCCCCTGGAGAAGAATTCCAGTGTCCTGAGGGTTGGCAATGAGGCTTTCACCCTTCCAGAGCAAAGTCAGCCCAAGCGATGTGCTGTGTGCTGGGCTCTGAAGTGGTTCAGTCCTGGCAGGGAGCAGTGGGCACCATCGGAGGGAGAAGTGGTGCCCACATCTCTTAGATGTGCTGGAAGGATGTGGTTTGTAAAGAAAACCAAACTCAAACCAGTAGGTAAAGCCAGCAGCAGCACTGGCATGGGGCAGCATGGGCACCAAAGTGCCACTTTACACATTCCTCCCTCCCTTTTTCAGTGTGCATCCCAAGTGGGCACTACTGAGGGTGTTGATGGGAAGGGATTCAAGCAAGCAGCTCTGCAGTAACTAGTGGGAGCTTCACTCAGCTCTGATTTCTCCTGGAAGTGTTAAAAAGGGAAAGTGGCAGCACTGGGAGGGCAGCCCAGCCCCAGGAGGGCAGCCCAGCCCCAGGCATAGTCCCTTGATGCCTGCCCTGCCGTGGCTTACCAGAGGCATGCCAGCTCCCATGGGACTGAGGTGAGAGGTGATAAATGAGAGTCCTGGGTGTTGTGACACTTACTGTGCTTGAAGGAGTGCCTGGTGTCCTGTCCAGGTGTCTGGTCACCAGCCTGCTGAGCCCAGGGGCACAACCTTCCCCTTCCCCCTTTCCCCCTTTCCCCTTCTCCCTCCTCCTTTCCCCTTCTCCCTCCTCCTTTCCCCTTCCCCCTCCTCCTTTCTGCTTCCCCCTTCCCCCTTCCCCCTTCCCACTTTCCCCTTCCCCCTTTCCCCTTCCCTTTCCCCTTTCCCCGGTGCATTCAAGGCTGTTTTCCTGGGACTCTCTTTTGCTCTGTGGTTGCTTTTCCTGCCTGGCTGGCAGGAGCAGGAAGCTTGGGCTGGCTGTAAGCAGCAGGAAGAGCCTTATGTGACCTTACACCTGGGAGCTGGGAGGCTGCAGGGTCCTGTGAGGTCTGGGAGGTCCCTGTGACCTCTGGGGGGTCCCAGGATGAGCCAGCAGGCAGGGAGGCCCTGGCTGGCTCTGGGCACCTGGCAAAACCATGATGGCAACAGAGATGCCAAACCCATGGCTCAGAGCCACCATGCTTCTGCAAGCTGTTGCTGCTCTTGGCTGAGGCCTGGGGAGGTCCTGTGCAGTCCCCAGCTGACACAAACCAAGACACAGAGTCCAGCTGTGGGGCTTGGAACAGTGTCTGGAGCTCTCCAAATGGTCAATCACATTTATGACTCAACTGTGCTGTGCTAGGTATCTGCCAGAGCTGGAGTGCTCTGCCAGGCAATGCTCTCCAGTGAGCAATGGGACAACCTTTTGTTCCCATCACCACGTGGAGGGACCAGGGAGAACACCACAGGCCTGCATCTGGCTCCCATCAGCATCCTTCGTGGCTTGGAGCTGGGGGTGATGGAGAGCAGGTTGTGGCCACTGGGATCTCCATGGGCATGGGGGATAAGGCACAGCTTCATCCTGAGCATCTCCAGCTGGCTGAGCTCAGGAGCTGCCAGAAGGGATCAGAAGCTTCCTGGCTGTGTTTTGATCTTCTTCACTCATGACTGCAGTCAAGCCCTGGAGCTGGATGCCTGGAGCAAGGCTGGAGCTCAGGCCACTTCTCCCCCTCACAGGATCTGGGGTAGGACTTTTTGGGCAGGTGAGTTGGCCAAGAGCAGCACAAACCCTCCCTGTGCTCTCTGGCTCGATGGCATTGGGGAATCCTCCATGCAAGGGCACTGTGCACCCTGCCAGAGCTCAGGGCAGCCCTGCTGACACTGCAGAGCCTGGCTGGGCCCTGCCACCAGCACCAGGCCTGCCTCCTCAGCACCTCCACTCCTGGGCAGGGGCTTGCTGCAGCCAACAGCCATTTGGATCCTACCCCCATGGCTGCGTCCATCCCTGTGCCAGGGATTCCTGCCTTGGGTTCTTCTCCACAAAGCCAGGGTGATCCCCACCTTCATCCATCCTCTGACTCTGCAGCCCAGCCACACTCTGCTCCCCACCTCCACCTATCCTGCAGCTCTAGTGGGAACTAACTGGCACAAGTGGGCAACCCTGGCCCATTTCATTGGTGCCAGGGAGCTGGGAGCCTTGGTAGTGGCATGGTGGGGGAGGGTGCAGCCCTGCATGGGTGATGGGTGGGGGATGATGATGATGATGGGTGATGAACATTCCCTGGACATCCCTCATGGGCTGCTCACCAGCAGTAAATGGTGCTGGTCTCCCCCCACCACCCCTTCCCCACCTTAATCAATTTCTTTTGGTTTCCAACCCCTGGGTCAGGCGTAATGGAACCCAGACCAGCATTCCCATTCCTGCTTGCTGTGAGTTGTTCAGTTTGGGGTTGTTGTGATTTTTTTTTTCATTCCTTTTCTCTTCTAAACCAGAAATTCCCTCTGCACTGTGGAGTGCTGCTGGGAAGGGGATCCCCACTCAAAGGCACTGAGGAAGGTGCATGCAGGGGATTAAATTAGAAACCTTGCCCTGAGACAGCATTTTAAAAGGAGAAAAGAGATCATTTTATTTCCAGGGATTGAGGAAATGGGGACCACATTGTCTTACCTGCTTGCCTGGAAGTTTTCTGGGACAGATTTCTCCCCACCCCATCCCTGCCCCGAGCCGTGCACTGGAAGCAGAAGTTTGTGGTGTTCCCAAGTCAGTGCTCTGTAAATCCGCCTGAAGGATGGCTCTGACTGAGGTCTGCTCCTGCCAGGCTCCTCTTCCTCAGGCAGAATCATAGAACTGTTTGTGTTGGAAAAGGCTTCTAAGCTCATCCAGTCCAACCCCACCATGGCCACCAAACCCTGTCCCCAGGTGCCATGGCCACACATTCCTGGAACACCTCCAGGGGTGGGGACTCCACCACCTCCCTGGGCAGCCTGTGCCAGTCCCTGACTGCTCTTGCAGCAAAGGAATTGTTCCTCATCTCCAACCTAACCCTCCCCTGGCACAGTTTCAGGTCATTTCCTCTCCTTCTATCACCTGAGGCTAGGGAGCAGATCCCAGCCCCTACCTGGCTGCAGCCTCCTCTCAGGGAGCTGTAGAGGGCAATGAAGTCTCTCCTCAGCCTCCTTTTCTCCAGGCTGAACACCCCCAGCTCCCTCAGCTGCTCCTCCCCAGCCCTGTTCTCCAGACCCTTCCCCAGCTTGGTTGCCTTTCTCTGGCCCTGTCCAGCCCCTCCATGTCTTTCCTGCAGTGAGGCCCAAAACTGAAGCCAGGATTCTTTAAAGAAGGGTCAGGGACACCCCCAAGAGCCCAGCAGAGAGGATTGGGGTTGCAGCATAGACTCCACCAGCTCCCAGCTGTGACCTTTGGGCCATCAGTCAAAACAGCAATCAGCTGAACCCCTCCCTGACAACTCTCTGATCCTGGCTGTGTTTTCCCAGCTTATCCCCTGATCTGGAGCCTGATCTAGTCTCACTCACTCCTTCTTCATCTCCTTGAGGTCCAGCTAGATCTCAGAGCTGAGGAGAGCTTGTAGCTGTGCTGCTCACCCTTCAGCACCTCAAGTTCCCATCTGGGACACTGTTGGATCAAAGCTCAGCAGCTTCATTTTTCATTCTCTTTTCCTAGATGAGGTTTAGGTTGGGCATTAGGAGAAATGTCTTCCCCAAAAGGGTTGTCCAGGCCTGGCCCAGGCTGCCCAGGGCAGAGGTGGAGTCCCCAGCCCTGGAGGGGTTTCCAAGCCCTGGAGCTGTGGTGCTGAGGGCCATGGGTTGGTGGTGCCCTGGCAGTGCTGGGTTTAGTGGCTGCAGACTCTGATCTGAAAGGTCTTTTCCAACCACAACCATTCCATGGTTGGTGCCTGGGTGTGTTGGAGCCCAGCTGCCCTGAGAAGCTGGCTCTGCTCTAAGCCATATGAAAGGGAAGAGCTTTTCCCTTCCCAGCAGATGAAGTCAGGCTGAACAATTGAGTGTGAACTGCTGGGCATGAGGCAGAAACCTGTAGGCTAAATTTCCCAGCTGCTCCAAGTTTAGACCAGCATGGGATGAATTTCAGGATCCTATATTAGTTTTCATTTAATCTGATTATTCTGGGCTGGAGTTCCTGGAGGGTCTTCAGGTTCTTGTCAGTCAAAAGAGTCTTTAAAAGCTTCCATTTGCACTAAACTTTTCCCATTAAAAGTCTATTTTCATTATGGATCGATTTGGGGCTTAATGAAAAAAATGATGCTCCCAGCCCCCTGCTTTCATTTTGTTACCCAGCTGGGGTTAAAAGTGGAGCCACAGCAGGGTCTTGCCACTCAAAATAACCGCATTCCCCTTCTGCTGAGGCTCTTCGCAGGCTTGAAGGAGCTTGGCCAAGTGAAGGGGGCAAATCATGTGGAAATCTGCCTCCTCTGCTCCCAGCAAGGCTCCCCAGGAGCCATCCTCCTCATCCTCAAACCCTTCCCTCACTGGGAAAATGCTTTAAGTGGCTTGAATCCTGGGGGGATTTTGAGCTCCAAAGTCTTGGAGATTAATGCAGGACTAATTGGTCTTAAAAGCCCTTTGCTAAATGTCTCCCAGTCAGGCTGTCAGTTCCTGAGCTGCTCTCTAGCTGCTGCTGACTCTCCAGTTTGGGAAGCAGTTCAGCCTGCCAGGGGGTCCAGTGGGAGTAGCTCTCCCCCACCCCACCCCACCCAGACTGAGAAGGCAGCAAACCTCCTGCTTTGTGCTGGAGAGGTCTCTCTGTCAGGTTTTTCTGGCAGCCTTGTGCCATGAGGTGGCTTCTGGCTTCCCCAGTGCCAAGATGAAGTCAGTTCCCTGTGCATTCCATCCTGCCTTGTCCCACGGCATGGCAAAGGGCCAGGAACCTGCCCCAGGGCTGTGAGAACATAAAACCAAGACAGACAGTTCCAGAAGTAACCCCCAGCCCCATGGTCTGTATTTATGCAGGGTCTGATACTGGGGGTGCCAGCCTGAGCCTTCTGGAGCCCACCTGGACTGCTCTAGTTGGTGATCCCAGTGCTGACCCTCTGAGGACCAGGTCTGTGCCAGCCTGATGCAAGGCTCTGTGGGGACATCCATGTCCTGCTGCCTTGTCACTGCCTAACATCACAGAATCACACAGAACCCCAGCATGGGGGGTTGGAAGAGACCTCTGGAGATCATCCAATCCAACCCCCTTGCTCCAGCAGGGCACCCACAGCAGCTTGCCCAGGGAGGGTTGGAAGCTCTCCAGACCAGGAGACTCCACAACCTCTCTGGGCAGCTTGCTCCAGGGCTCAGCACCCTCACAGCAAAGAAGTTTCTCCTCCTGTTCAGATGGACCTCCTGGGTTCCAGTTTGTGCCCCTTGCCCCTTGTCCTGTCCCTGGGCACCACTGAGCAGAGTCTGGCTCCAGCCTCTTGTCCCCCAGAGGTCCTTTATCTCTTGCTGAGCATTGCTCAGCTCCCCTCTGGGGCTGCTCTTCTGCAGGCTCTCAGCCCCAGGGCTCTCAGCATTTCCTTCTCACAGAGCTGCTCCAGACCCCTCATCACCTCTGTAGCCTCTGCTGGGCTCTCTCCAGCAGTTTCTTGGCTGTATTGAACTGGGGAGCCCAGAACTGGACCCAGTGCTCCAGCTGTGGCCTCACTGGGGCAGAGTAGAGGTCAGGAGATCTGCTGGCTACACTCTCCTCAATGCACCCCAGGAGACCATTTGCCTCCCTGGCCAGGAGAGTAATCCTCATTTTGCAGAGAGGTTGGGAGGCAGGAGGTGATGTGTGGCACCAAATCCTCTCTGAGTGAGTTGTGCCCCAGCCCTGATTCTGGAAGAGCTCTCCATGATGGCATCAGGATTTTCCATCCTGCTCTGCTTCCTTCTCCCAGTAAGCCTCCAGTCAGGACGAGTCCAGGCCTTCAGCTTTCAGTAACCAGTGAGCTTTGGGGGATTTGCATCACCAGCACATCAGATTTCCCCCCATTTCCCATGGCACAAACTGGGAACCTGCTTCCTCCCTGGCAGCAGCTCAGGGTAAGGTTGCACACTGCTAAGCTTCTCCCTGTGTGTGGCTGTGGCTGGGACAATCCCCCTGCAATCCCAGCACCTGCAAGTGGTTAGTTGGAATAATAAATAAGTGATAGATGATCAAATAAAGCATTGGCTTCAGATGAGGTCACCAAGCACCACACCATGGGGCTTGGGGCAGCCTGCAGGCTCTGCTCCTGCTGCTGCTGCTGGGCTAAGTGCCTCTTGTATCAGTCAATAAAAGAGTTGTAGAGATTAAAGAATCAATTAAGGATTAGCCAAGGGGGCACAAACCTAACCCAAACAGGCTGATAAAATCCAGTAGGTGATTATGGGAATGGCTCTGATTCCCTTTCACTTGTGGAAGGAATAATTGCTCCTTACAGAGCGTGGAGCAACCTGGGCTGGATACATTCCCAGCTTTGTAGAGGAGGGAATTGCCCAGGGAAGCTGTGGATGCCTCAGCCCTGGAAGTGCTGAGGACCAGGCTGGATGAGTCCTTGAGCAACCTGGTCCCTGCCCATGGTAGGCAAGTTGGAACTGGATGGTCTTTAAGGTCCCTTCCTGCTGAAGGCCATTCTGTGATTCTGGGAATCCTGGTGTTCAGCTGGCAGCCATGGAGCCATGCCAGGCTTCGGGGCTGGGTGAGTGGCTTTGGATCCTTCCTTTGAGGAGCATCAGTTTGTCCCTTCAGATCTGGCCAGGGGAGCTTGGTTGGTTACGTGGTGCAGACCCAACCCAGAGCATCCTTGGGGCTTGTGTCCAGGCTGAGGAGAGATGCTCCCAGGGGAGGTGAAAGGGATGGGACTGAACATAGATTAGGCTGGACATGAGGAACAATTTCTACCTGGAAGGGGCTTGTAAGGCCTGGCCCAGGCTGCCCAGGGCAGTGGTGGAGTCCCCATCCAGGGAGGGGTTTCCAAGCTGTGGAGATGTGGTGCTGAGGGCCATGGGTTGGTGATGACCTGGCAGTGCTGGGTAAGGGTTGGACTGGATGATCTCAAAGGTGTTTTTCAACCCAAACAATTCTACAGTTCTGTGGTCCAGCTCCTTTGGGAATGAGCACAACCCAGGGACAAGCCTTGCCCCAGGACCCCTATGCAGGTCCAGCTGGAGCCTTGCCAAAGCTGCAGCCAGCCCTGGCGAGTCCAGACCTGCTGGTCCTGGGCTGAGGCACGGGCAGCTTGGTCGTCTCCTGGAGCCATCCCCTCAGCCCTTCCTGCTGGCTCCTCTGCTCTCATCCATTGAGTTTTCTGTCCCTGTGTGGCTGGGGAGGGGCGAGCAGGGAGCGTGCATCTGGGCAGGGAGCAGCCATCTGCAGCACCCCCGGGGAAGCAGCCTGGCAGCTGCCTGCACCTGGTACGCGCCAGGCTCCTCCGAGGTCGTTCATCACCAGGAGCCCGGGCAGGGAAGCTTGGCAGGGAGAAAAAGAGGATGGCAACCACAGGAGGCAAACCTAAGAAATGCTGTGTGGCAGCAGGAGTTGTATCTGCAGCCTCCCAGTCCCGTTCCTCCTGCTGCTCCTGGTGGGCAGGATGCATCCAAAGTGTTCCAGTGGGAGGGAGCAGCCCCAAGGTGACTCCACAGAGCTGGTCCTGCCCACCAGCAGCAGGAGGGAGCCGTGTGCCAGGGCAGTTCTGCTACAAGAGGTGGGAGCAGGAGGTGGCAAGGAGGGCTTGGTCCCTTCTCAGGAAGCACAGGAAGGGGCTCTGAGCAGCACAGCACAAGTTGAGTTGGGTTGGATTCCCATCAATGCTGATGAAGCAAGAGCTGTTCAGTGCTAAAGGGTGGGGGGCAAGAGGCTGGGGGCAGACTCTGCTCAGTGGTGCCCAGGGACAGGACAAGGGGCAAGGGGCACGAACTGGAACCCAGGAGGTTCCATCTGAACAGGAGGAGAAACTTCTTTGGTGTGAGGGTGCTGGAGCCCTGGAGCAGGCTGCCCAGAGAGGTTGTGGCATCTCCTGATGGAAAGCTTCCAACCCCAGCTGGGCATTGTGCCCCTGGGCAAGCTGCTGTGGGTGCCCTGCTGGAGCAGGGCTTGGACTGAGTGATCTCTAGAGGTCCCTTCCAGCCACCATCATGATGGGATTCTGGGTGGTGACGGAGGATGCCTTCCCCTGGTGCCTTCACAGAGGTCCTTCTTCACTCTCCTTCCCTGCTCCGTAGAGCCATTTCTGCTCACAGCAAATGCCAGGAGAGAGCAGAACCTGTGAGTGGGGCCCTGAGGGCTCTCCTGGACATCCCAGTGGTTATGTGAAATGCTGCTGAAGGCTCTGAGCTATGTTCCCTGCTGTGTCTCCTGCCCCACCATGGGCACCACGCAGCATGGGTAGCTCAGAGCAAGGATACAGTGATGGACTGAGGTCCTCTGGCTGCAGAGCTGATGTCTGCCCCCCAGCCTGGTCCACCTCCCTACTCATTGCTCAGTCTAGCAGAGGGAGCCAGCAGATTCCCAATGGTGATGCCCACAGCAGACTCTAATGTTGCCTCTGGTCTCTCTTCTTGGCCCCCAATTCAGTAAAGAGGAGAGAGGGTATCAGAAGCTGCCTGAGGAACAGGGGATGACCACCCCAGGACCCCACTGCAGGTCATTGGCCATAGATGCCACAGCAGACAACCAGCCCTGCTTTCCTCCTACAGATGGGCTGTGGTTCCCTCCCAGCAGAAAGAGGTGAGGCTCCTGTCTGATCTGCTTTGGCTGATCCTGCTCTGGCAGGGGGCTTGGACCCAAGGATGTTCAGAGGTTACCATGGTTTGATTCTGTGATTTTGTGCTTCATGGCTTCACAGCATGGGTTGGGTTGGAAGGGACCTGGAAGCTCATCCAGTTCCACCCCTCCCTGCCATGGGCAGGGACACCTCCTACCAGCCCAGGCTGCTCAATGCCTCATCCAGCCTGGCCTTGAACACCTCCAGGGAGGGGACATCCACAGCCTCCCTGGGCAGCCTGTTCCAGCATCTCCCCCCCCTCACTGTCAAGAACTTCTTCCTCATCTCCAGTCTCAATCTGCCCTCCTCAAGCTTCAAACCATTCCTCCTCATCCTGTGAGTGCTGGGGAGCATGGCCCCATGGACAACAGGAGACAGTGGTGGCCACTGAGAGCATCCCAAGGCAGCCCCAAGTGGTTTTCTCCTGCCCTGTCCTTTCCTGTTTACTCCCTCCCCCGGGAGCAGAACAATAACCAACCTCTGGCGCTGGGCTGGCACAGGTTCCAGCTGCCAGCAGAGTGCTCTGAACTGGCCAAAAGTCAGGGCAAAAGGCCAGGGAGGCTGTGTCAGGGAGCAGCCAGCAGCCAGGAGCTCAGCACCTTGTTTGGTGGGCAGCTACTGCCGAGTGGGGAAGGGATAGCTGCAGTTGGGTCTCACAGAGCACCTCATTGAGCAGGACCTCTGCCGGGTGGCTCCCCTGCACCTGTGGCCTCAGCTCTCCCCATTCATGGTGGGGGAGGGAGCAGCCCAACACTCGGCTAGGGCTGCACAGCTGCAGGAGCATTATTCCCTTCGACTACATTTGCATATCAATGAGGCCCCTGATTAATATTTAAAGAGCCAGCTGCCCCAGCCACCTACCAAAGGACAAAGGGAAAAAACAGCTCTGTGAGGTTGGGTTGTGGGTTTGGTGTTGGGGTTTGGTGTTCAGTTGGGGTTTTGGTTTTGTTTTGGGGTTGGGTGGATGTTGGTGTTGCTCTTTGGGGTTGTTTTTAGGGCTAACACTCATTGGCCTTTATGGAGCACATTTCATCCTGAGCCCACCACCCCCTCTCTCCCTCCCTCTTTTCCTCCCTCCCTCCCTCCCCCTTTATTCTTTTATTTCAATTAAAAAATGCTAGGGGGGAGGGGAGGGAGGGGAAGAAAAAAATAATTATGAAACACGATGAAGGAGTTATCAGTGGCTGAGCTGTGCTGCTCTCAGTGCTGCTCTCAGTGCTGCTCTCAGTGCTGCTCTCAGTGCTGCTCTCAATGCTCCTCAGTCCCTTTGTGCCATGGGCACAGCTGCAGGCAGCAGGGCTTGGGGTAGCGCCGATGGGCACCCATGGGAACTGCTTGGTGGGAGCAGGAGACCTGGGAAATGGGAACATCAGGGAGAAGGTTATCTCAGAATGGGATGGATTCCCATGCTCCCAGCTTCCATGGAATCCTGCAGTTGTTTGGGTTGAAAAGACCTCTGGGATGGTGGAGCCCAACTGGCAACTAAAGACCATCCAGTCCAACCATCAGCCCAACACCACCGTGGCCACTGAACCATAATCTCCTCATCCAACAGAGAGAAGCAAAACTTGAGCAGGCTTCTCAGTTGAAACACCACCCAAAAAGCTATGGGTTGGGATTTTGCCATGGTTCCCAGCACCATGAGTTGCCAAGGGGGGTGAGTTTCAGGCTGCAAAAGCTATCACAACCTATTTGCTTGCCATTTTTTTTTTTGCCACCTTGAGCATTTGTCAGTAATCCTCCAGCAGCAGCTTTGTTATCCCAACTAATTGGAGTCAAGTAGGGCTGCAAGAAAAGATCATTCACTGCTGAGCCCTGGGGAAGAAAAACAAAAACCACCAAAGGATTCTAATTTTCAATAAAATATGCAGATCAGGAGAATTGAAGAGTGGAGGGGTGGGGGCTGCATGGTAATGGTGCTGCCCAGACAACAGCAGGGGCTGAAGGAGGAGTCAAGAGGGTCACAGGTGGTGCCAGCAGCTCTGTGGCATGGGGGGCATGGATTTGCTGCCCCCTCCCCCCCCCATCTGAGATCTGTTGTGTTTTAATTGGTGTGTTTTGAGGTCCTGGTCCTGCCCAGCTGCAGCTGGTAGGGAGATGTTTCAGGTCACACTTTGGTATTTTCATCTCTAAATGAAGGAAATTTGGGGGTCTCTGGGTGGCAGGGATGGGACCACTGCAGGGAGCTGCAGCCCTCAGCAGGTCACTACAGACATGGAGCTGCTCTGCCTGTCCAGCCCACAGGTGTGGGGTTTGGCCAGGATGCCCTAAGTAGGTGCAGGTGGTGTCACTGACAAGGAACAAGCCATAGGACAGGAGGAAATGGCCTCAAGTTCCACCAGGAGAGGTTTAGATTGGGCATGAGGACAAATTTCTTCCCCAAAGGGGTTCTCCAATGCTTGGCCCAGGGGAGTGGTGGGGACCTCTCCCCTGGAGGGGTTTCAAAGCTGTGGAGATGTGGTGCTGAGGGCCATGGTTTGGTGGTGCCCTGGCAGTGCTGGGGTAGTGGTTGGGTTCCATGACCTTGGAGATCTCTTCCAGCCTGAAGGATTCTGTGACTCAGTGACACAAATGTTTGCTTCCCTCCCCTGCCCATCACCACCTGTTTGAACCCCACTGGTGGGAGGTAGATGTCTTCTGCTGGGCAGCCTCAGGAAAGGACCCAGAGGTGCTGCTGGAGGCACTGGGGGCAGGGCAGGCACACATCTGCTGGGGGCTGTCAGAAGTGCTGGGGTTAAAGGGGTGCAGTGAGAGGCTGTCCAACACCCCCTGCACTACAGCCCTGACCAAGGGAACCCACCCAGGGCTGGGGGTGGAAAGGGCTGACCCCAGCTCATGTCCCTGGGCTGCTCTCCCTGATTCTCTGTCCTGTCCTCAGCTGCATCAGCAGGGGAGCAGGTCCTGGAGGGACCTGTGCTGGCAGGAGCCAGGTGATGGAGGCTGGCCATGGCAGAGGACAGGGTGATGGAGGCAGACCACGAGCTGGGCTGTGCTGGCCCTGGAAGGGCAGGGAGCCAAGGAGGTGCAGGTGGTTTCCTGAGGGCAGGATGGAGCCAGCTAAGGTTTTGAGGACCTGCTGAGCCCCACCAGCCCCCCCTGCAGAGCTCAGAGCCCCGTGGGGAGGGGGACAGCTGAGCCATCACCTGTTGAAGCTCAGACACTGCAGCTGTGCCTGGCACCACCCAGCTGCTCTGAACCCAGCAGATCAGGCAGAGGGGAGTCCAGCACACACTTGTGCTCTGCATGCCAATGCCTTCCTCCTTCTCCTCTTCCTCCTCCTCCTCCTCCTGCTGGTGAAGGGTGTGAAGAACAGGTTTTCTGAGGAGCAGCTGAGAGAACTGGAGAAGAGGAGGCTGAGGGAGACCTCATTGCTCTCTGCAGCTCCCTGAGAGGAGGCTGGAGCCAGGTGAGGATTGGTCTCTGCTCCCTAGTCTCAGGTGATAAAAGGAGAGGAAATAAGCTGAAATGGGCTTAGGTTGGAGAGGAGGAACAATTTCTTTGCTGCAAGAGTGGTCAGGGACTGGCACAGGCTGCCCAGGGAGGTGGTGGAGTCCCCATCCCTGGAGGTGCTCCAGAAAGCTGTGGCCATGGCACCTGGGACCATGGTTTGGTGGCCATGGTGGGGCTGGGTTGGTGATTGGCCTCAGTGACCTTTAGAAGCCTTCTCCAACCCAAAGAATTCTCTGAATCTGTGCCCTAGCTGACCTAGCTCAGCTCCATGGTAGGACCAGCACCAAAGCTTGACCACACTCTTGGGAGTGGGTTCCTTGGAGCAGAGGATTTATCCTCTTCTTCTGAAGGTGGAGGGGGACTGCTGTGGGTGGATTTTTTTTTTTTCTCTGCTAAAAGCTTTCTTCCCTCTGCGCTACCTGTTCAATCCCCTGGGTGCAGAGCCTGCTCCCCATGCTCCTGCTTTTGGTCTATTTAAGAGCAGGACTGTAACATTAAGGTGATTTATAGCAATCTCTGGAGTGGGAGGGCAGAGCCTTGGGCTTGCTTTTTTCCCTTTTCCTCAGGTGAAAGAAAACCTCCAATGTTCACTCAGGAGACATTAGAATGGCTGCCCTGTCACTCCTTGATTTACCAGCTCAAATTTATGACTTAAAAATTATTATTCCACTCAAATATATATATATTTTTCCCCTCCCTTGGCTGTTTTAGTGCTTGTGAAAGGTGAGGGGTTTGACAGCTCCTGGAAACAAAAGCCTTTAATATCTCCCCAAGCAAGGCTCTCCCAGGCAAGAAGAAAGATGCCAGCAGGACTTTTGATCTCTGCTGCAGCTGTGACTCACTCCAGGCTGGGCTTAACCAAACAGAGCCGAAAGTTTGCTTCAGGTAAGACAGGACTAATTAGCAAAGTCCATTCTTGGTGCCTGAGGGGTCCCCTGGGATTATCACAGAATCCTGGAATCCCAGCACTGTGGGGATGGGAAGGGACCTCTGGGGATCATCCAGTCCAGAAGCAGAGGCCCAGGGTCACAGTCTCCAGGTGGGGCTGGAATCTCCTCACAGAGAGTCTCCATCCCATGAGTGACACCAAGGCTTTGGGCTTCACCTCACCTGGCAGCAGCCCTTAAAACACAAACCTGCCTGCAATACCAGGGAGCAGCCAAGATCCTCTTGAAAGCTTTTGTGACACCCTGGCTGCAAGAGCTGGGGGATGAAAACCTTCCTGGAACTGGAGAAGGGCTGCCAGAGCTCCTGCTGCACTTCATTACAGCTCAGCTTTTTGAAGCAGCTTGCCTGGTTCAGGAACAATTTAGTTAACCAAACTCTGAATCAAAAGGGACAGGCAACTGTGGAGCATTTTGTTGCTCTCTTCATTTCCAGCATTTTTGGGTTTTTTGTTCTTAATTTGGCATCTGCAGCTGGAGTGGTTGGAAGGCAGCTGGGCTCTGCCTGGGGGCAAGGCTCAGCCAGCTCCAAAGTGGTGGAGGCTTTGTGTGTGTGCCCCCCAAAGATCTCAGATGGCCTCTCCCATGGAGTCAGCTGGGCTGGGTGCTGAGGCTCACCACCATGGCCACCTCCACATCACCTCTGTGGCCAGCAGGTCAAGGGAGGTTCTTCTTCCCCTCTGCTCTGCCCTGGTGAGGCCACAGATGGAGTGCTGAGGCCAGTTCTGGGCTTCCCAGTTTCAGAGGGACAGGGAACTACTGGAGAGAGTCCAGGGGAGGCTCCAAAGCTGCTGAGGGGCCTGGAGCATCATGAGTCCTAAAAGCTCTGGCCATGCCTGGAAGAGGTGAACATCTTGGGTTTCCCCTCCCATCCCCACCTGTGGGACTTAACCTCAATGTCTGAGGTCATCAGAAAGCCAAAGTGCCCTCAGAACCATCAGGATAGCTCTGCAGGAGCCCATGGGTGGCCAGCATTGCAGCAGGGATGTTGGGTTGCTCACAAGAAGATGTAAGAGATGCTCCTGAGGTCAAGCAAGAGCAGGAGGGGTGCCAGGGGAGCCCAGCAGCCAGGTCCAACTATGGATCCCCCAAGGGCACCTTCCCCAGGAGCAGGCAGCCAGCACTCCCCAGCCTGTGTCACAGCTCCCCACATAGCCAAGGCACTGATGCAAACCAAACAGAGAAGCTCTGAGTCTCTTTGGAGACAAGTCCCAAACAGAGAGCCAGGCCAGCCCCGTGGATGCAGCAGTGAATCACTCAACCAGCTGTAGCTGAAGCAATTTGGGTCAAATCTTCACCCTGGCTTGAGGCCACCAACTTCTCTTGTGTTCCATTGCTTGTACCTCAGCTCTGAGCTGCTTTTAGCTTCAGCTTTTGAGGCTGAAGCTTGGTGCCTGCTGGTGCAGAGGGATCTGCTGGGTTGGTTTCATTCCTGGTGATGCTGCTGGTGTCTCTTTTCTTCCTGGCTGGTTTCTACTGCAGCTGAACACAAAGGACAGCTCAGAACAGGGTTAGCAAAGAGCTGTCCTGAGCCATCAGTGCTCCCCTGGGGTGCAGAGGCAACTCAGGCACTCAGCAAGGTCCCTGCCCCATGCCTGGGGCATCCTTGTGCTGCAGCACCAGCTGAGCCACCTCCATGCACAGGTCAGGTCCAGGAGCTGAGGGCTTGGTACAGCTTCAGCTTAGCAAGGCTGGGCCCAGGAGACCTCTCTATCCAGGATTACATCAGTAGCATGAGGATGCTGAGTGTACTGTCTGGGAATCCAGAGGACCAGGCTTGGGTTTTTTTTTTTTTTTGCTTCAGGATTATGTAGATGATGAAATATGTTCTGAGTCTGGAGCTGCTTGCAGAAAGGCAGCTGCTGCAAGAGCAACCTCCCCTGGTTTGCCAGCACCTGGGAACTGGCAGCTCTGGGTGCTGAGGAGCCAAGGGGCTGGCATGGGGCTTGGTCCCCTGCTCCAGGGCATCCCTGGCTGCTCTGGTGCCAGCTACTGCTGTGGGCAGGGAGGTGTCTGTGGTGCTGTCTGCTGTGAAATGGAGTCCAAACTGTCCTGCTTGGGCTCACTGAACTGTGTTTGGTGATATGCTGCTGCTCCAGGGGTGTGCCAGGGGTCCTGCACCCTCAGAGACCATCCTGCACCCTTCAGGACTGTTCTGCTTGCCCAGGGACTGCCTTGCCCCCTCAGGGACTGTCCTGCACCCTGGGCGACTGTCCCTCTGCTCTGACCTAGTGAGGCCACAGCTGCAGTCCAGCTCTGGGCTCCCCAGTTCAAGAGGGACAGGGAACTACTGGAGAGAGTCCAACAGAGGCTACAGAGATGCTGAGGGGCCTGGAGCAGCTCTGTGAGGAGCAAAGGCTGAGAGAGAGCCCTGGGGCTGAGAGCCTGCAGAAGAGCAGCCCCAGAGGGGAGCTGAGCAATGCTCAGCAAGAGATAAAGGCTGGGGGCAAGAGGCTGGGGCCAGACTCTGCTCAGTGGTGCCCAGGGACAGGACAAGGGGCAAGGAGTACAGACTGGCACCCAGGAGGTTCCATCTGAACAGAAGGAGAAGCTTCTTTGGTGTGAGGGTGCTGGAGCCCTGGAGCAGGCTGCCCAGACAGGTTGTGGAGTCTCCTGGTCTGGAGAGCTTCCAATCCCCCCTGGCCATTGTGCCCCTGGGCAAGCTGCTGTGGGTGTCCTGCTGGAGCAGAGGACTTGGACTGGGTGATCCCCAGAGATCTCTTCCACCCCTCACCATTCTATGAACATGAAGATTGCCTTAAACTCTATGTTGCCCATCAGGTGCACAGCTGGGCTGAAGGCAATCACCTTCCCTGCTCACTCAAGAGTGATTCAAGATTTACAGTGTCTTGAATCTCCTCTCATTCTTCTCCCTGCCTCCAAGCACAAGACTCTGCTCTGGATTTCTAGCAGCAGCTCTCACACTCCATCCCTGCTCTCCTGCCTTGCTCCCCATGCCTCTTGTTTTCCTTTTTTTTTTTTTTTTTTCTTCAGCATCAGCATCTAAACATCTGGCTGGTGGTGGAGCTGAGAGCTGGAAGGGACACAGTCTAGTGAGAAAGGATCTTTGTGTGCTATTTCCAACCTTCCCAGAACAGAGGACCTCAGAAAGCCCTTTACAAAGGCTGCTTTCTTCCTTGGTCCTGCTTGGCAAAGCTGGGTGAAACCCTCAGCTAGCTCCTGCAGCAGGGCTGGACAAGACAGAGACCATCAAAAAGGAGGGGGAAGGGATGAGGAAAATCACAGCCAAGTGTTTGGGGTTGGGTTTAGGGTTTTTTTTGGGGGGGTTGTTTATTTGTTTTAGGTCTTTTGGGTCAAAGTGGCAGGTTTGGAGCTGCTCCAGCCTCCTCTGGCTGTGGGGAGGATGAGGAGCTGAGTGACTCACTACAGATCTCCACTGACACTGGGATTCTGCTTTCTCACCTGGCACTGGAATTTCACTTTCTTGCTGAGGTGTTGAATCAAAAGCACATTTGGGGGGGGGGCAGCTTTTGAAGAAGCTCCACTCCTCAGCACAGCCCAGGCTCAGCTGCCAGCAGTGCTGAGTGGGCGAACCAGGCCCCCACGGCCACCCTCCCCAGGTGGGGCTAAGGAAAAGGGGCAAGGAGTTGTCTCTAGTTCCCTTCTCCATCCAGAAGGGTTTCAGAGACAGAGTAAGAGTCATGGCAATGCTCTTCCCAAACCCAGGGCTGAGGGTGAGGGTCTGCCCCTCGTCTTCCACCCATGTGGGGGCTCTGAAGGGTGCTGCACCTGCAGGACAGCCCCAGCACTAGCACCACAAATGCTGAGGGTTCTTCTCCCCTCCTTTTTGTCCCTCCTGGGAGGAGAGATTGTTCTGGCTCCATGTGAGCTCAGTTGTGAGGCTGGTCAGGAGGGGGCTGGCAGATGCAGCAGGGCCCCTGTGTGTCCTGTCCTTGGGCACCACTGAGCAGAGTCTGGCCCCAGCCTCTTCCCTCAGCCTTTATCTCTTGCTGAGCATTGCTCAGCTCCCCTCTGGGGCTGCTCTTCTGCAGGCTCTCAGCCCCAGGGCTCTCTCTCAGCCTTTGCTCCTCACAGAGCTGCTCCAGGCCCCTCAGCAGCTTTGGATCCTCTGCTGGACTCTCTCCAGCAGTTCCCTGTCTCTGTTGACCTGGGGAGCCCAGGACTGGCCCCAGGACTGCAGCTGTGGCCTCACTGGGGCAGAGTAGAGGGGAGGAGAACCTCCCTTGCCCTGCTGGCCACACTCTGCTCCATGCACCCCAGGACACCTTTGGCCTTCTTGGCCAGGAGGGCTCCTTGCTGGCTCATGCAGACCTTGCTGTCCACAGCACTCCCAGCTCCTTCTCCACAGAGCTGCTTCCCAGCAGCCCTCTGCACCTGCCCTTGCTGAACTTTGGGACCTTCAGGGTTTGGTGCTCTCAAGCCTTTTTTTCTGCGCTTTGCTCTCCCTCCTGCTGTCCTGGCAGAGGGGTGCTGGGAGGAAGGGCCAACGCGCCATCTCCTCTGCCACAGCATAGCTTCTCCTCACTCATTCCTAATCCAGCTTCTCTCTCCCCCAGACACCTCCCCACGGCCTGACCATCAACATCTGGAGCTGCCTGCTGGCCCTGGTGACTGCTCAGATGCCCAAGCCCCTGCCTGGCAGCCTGGCACCCACGAGCTGCCCTCTGGCTGCTGTTGGCACACCACAGAGAGCTGCCAACTGCCCAGGGAGCCAGTGCCAACTCCAAGAGAAAAGGGTGAGGGAGCTGCAGACAAAGAGGGGTTTATAACCCAAGCAGGCACCTGACAGAGGGAGGAGGGAGAGCTGAGACATGCTCAGCCCTGGCAAGCCCCAGTTTGGGCTTAAGGTCTTCTTTAATTATTTTTGATCTATTTTTGTGTGGTGGTATTTTTTTTTTTTTAAATCAAAAGCACAGCAACAGCTGGGGCTGAAGCTTTCCAGGAGATGAACTCATGGACAACTGCAAAATAACTTCAGGCCTCTTGCTATTATATCAGGCCACTGGGGAATCACCAATTCCTTGGGATTGCTCCAGGCAGAAAAGGCTGGGGGAGAGCTGAAACTGAGGCACCTCATGGCTTGGGAGCAGCAGCTCTGCTCTCCCTGGGCACCCATCTGAGCCCCCAGCACCCATATCAGCTCCTAGCACCCATCTGAGCCCCGAGCACCCATCCAAGCTCCCTCCACGGTGCTGAGGGATCAGGTTGGGGGAAGTGGAGCAGGCTGGGGGCTTCCCCATGGGGTTTTGCACCCATCTGAGCCCCCAGCACCCACCCAGGTTCCTTCCATGGTGCTGAGGGATCAGGCTGGGGGAAGCAGAGCAGGTTGGGGGCTTGGAAGGGACCTCTGGAAATCATCCAGTGCAACCCTCCTGCTGAAGCAGGGGCACCCAGAGCAGGTGAACAGGAGGCTGGACCAGATGCCCAATGCATGGTGGTGCTGCAGAGCTCAAGACCCTCTCTGGGGTTGTCTGTCCTTGTGCACAAGCCCCAGAGCCAGCATGACATCAGCACAGGGACACAGGAGGGGGCTGGAGCAGGACAGGTCCTTTGCTCATGGCTCAGGTGAGACATGGGCAGTGCTGGGGTGCAGCAGCTCAGGGGTGAGGGAAGGGCAGTGTCCCATCCCCCAGCCCATCCCCACCCTTGCAGACCAGACTCCAAAGTGCATTCAGTCATCTGAGGCCAGTGCTGGGCATTGTTGCTTTCCAGCATGACATCAGACCTGGGAGGAGATCTGTTATCCAAGCAGGATCATCTCCCGAGGGAAAGAAAGGTGGAAGCTGGAACACTAAAAACTGGAGCTGCAGGGAACAGCCTGCCCTGGCCAGGAGACAGGCAGCATGATCTAAGAGGTCTTTTCCATGTCTTGCTCCTGTGATTCAAGAAGTCTTTTCCCTAGGGATGTGTTGGAAATAGCCTGGATGAAAGAGGAGCTGGAGGGCTCCAGTCTTGCCCTGGCTGGGAGGCAGGTTGGTCCAGCAGGACTTTTCCATGATTAATCAAGACAAGAAAAGAAAGAAGGAAATTGATGAACCCAGAGGTAATTCCACCCAGGATTGGCCTCACTCAGGTTGTTAGAATCCTGACATCATGTCTTGAAAAGAGGACTGGAAATAAATCCCTGCTAGGTAACATCTGCTGGGGATGAGAGGTGCACCAGGCTGCCAGGGGCTTGAGGAGTTAACTCCTCTGGTGGTCCAGAGCCAGCTGGTTCTGCTGGGCTGACTGGGGCCCAAAGCAGCACAGCAGCCCCTGGTTCCCAGGGACCCCTCACCCCACCTCTGCCTGCTCTCCTCAGCCCTTCCTGCTAAAATCACCTTCCCTGGACACGAGGCATTGGGACAGCATCACAGAATGCTAGGGGTTGGAAGGGACCTGCAGAGGTCATCCAGTCCAAGTGCCCTGCCCAAAGTTGCTCTGAGGTCTCCCTGGAGCCTTCTCTTCTCCAGGCTGAGCAGCCCCAGCTCCCCCAGCCTGGTGCTGACCACTCTCTCTGTGACCATTTTCTTCTGCTCATGGAAAACTTTTGACCAGTTCTGCTCCAAGAGATTTTTTTTTCTTTTTTTGACAAACCCCAACAAGCAGGAAAACCTTTTGTTTCCATCAGCAGTTTTTGGAGAGCAGGAAGAGTTCCTGGCCAGCTCTCAGCAGAAACTGGAACCAGGCTCTGCTCGAAGGCAGGCAGAAGCTTCCTGTGGAGATGCTGATCCCAGCATGGCCCCAGGCAGGGCTTCAGCTCTGCTTCCCTCTGAAGCACACTGGCCACTGGCAGAGGGCTGACACCAGCCCACAAGCCTGGGGAAATGAAGCCATTCCCACACTTTGATGATTTCTTTTAATTGCTCCAGGCAGGAGCTGAGAAGGAGAAAGTGTCTTCAGCTCAGGGCTCTGGGAAGAAGAACATTGGGTGCTGGCTTCTCCATGTGCTTCCCAAAGCCCAGTGCAAGCTCTCACCCTGCCAATAACAGGATGGGAGGTGATGGCTTGGAACCAAAAGAATGAGATCTAGACTGGAGAGAAGGAAGAGATTATCTCCACTGAGGGTGCTGAGAGCCTGGCCCAGGCTGCCCAGGGAGGGAGCTGCCCCATCCCTGGCACCATCCCAGGTCAGGTTGTTTGGGGCTCTGCTTGGGGATGTCCCTGCTGGCTGCAGGGGCTTGGCCTGGATGACCTTAAAGCTCTCTTCCAACCCACACCAGTCTGGGAGTCTCTGAGTCCAAGGTAAATGTGCAAAGAGCTCAGGAGGAGCAAAAGGGGCAGGAGGCCTCCTGAGGTGACCTCTTGTCCTGTGGGCTCAGAGAAGTGTCACTGCTGCCTGTCCAAGCTGCTGCTGGTCACTGAGAGAAGCCAACGAGGAGGAACCAGGGAGTTCTCCTATGAACAGAGGGACAGCATCCCTGGAGGACTTCATGGCTTGCAGTGACCTCACAGCACCCAGACCTTCCGAGTCAAGTCCTCACAGCCAAGATTGTCTCCAAGCTGTTTGACTTTGAGTCCATCTACCATCAGCTGAGTCTTTGACCATCAGCTGGGTCTTTGAGCTTGAGTCCAGCAATTTCTGAGTCCATCCACCATCAGGTGAGCCTTTGAGTTTGAGACCATCAGCTTCATTGGACTTGAGTCTATTAGAGGCTTCCCAGAGAGGTTGTGGAGTCTCCTCTGGAGAGCTTCCAACCCCCCCCTGGCCATTGTGCCCCTGGGCAAGCTGCTGTGGGTGCCCTGCTGGAGCAGGGATTGGACTGGGTGATCCCCAGAGATCCAACCTGCATCGTGCTGGAACTCTGTGATATCAATCCCTATTTCTTTTTCTTGCTGCCAAAAATGTCTCTGTGAGACAAATTTCCCTGATAATTGGAACTGGATCATTGGGATTAGTTTGGAAAACTGGCTAAGCCCTGGGATAGAGCTGGCCACATCCCTCCCCCAAGTGCCTGAGGCTCGGTGGAGCAAAAACTGAGGAGCTGCAAAAGGCAGAGGTGTGGCAGATGCTGACATGCAGAGGAGGTCCTGGGCACAGGAGCCTGAGACAATACAGCTGAGAAATTAACACCTGGGAGAAAGCAACAAGGGAAAAAAAAACCAGCAATCTGTTTTGGTAATCATCCTGAAGTGCTGAACCCTCCTGCTGCAGGTCAGACATCTCTGGCACCAAGCAGCTGTCACTCAGGGGTGATTAACACCTTCCTGAATTTCCCCCCTCCTTTCAGGCACCTCTTAGCCAACCTGCAGGTAATGGCTTCCAAATGGCCAGGTGAGAGCAGCAGCTGCTGTGGATGGCATTGTTCCCAAGCCCAGGGGCCAGCCTCCCTGCTTGCCTGGCTGTGCCACTGCAAAGAGCCTCTCCCCACAGCCAGCTGCCTTCCCCTGCCCCTCCTCTGTGGAACAAGGAACAAGGTGGAACAAGGAACAAGGTGGAACAAGGAATAAGGTGGGAAGAGGCAAAGCCTTCAGCCTGGGCATGGTTTCTGCCCTTCAAATGTCCACACAGCAAAAGGGTCTTCTGCTGCCAAACTGGAGCATGGGCAGGGCACAGAACCATGGAATCGTTGTGGTTGGAAGAGATCTTGAAGATCATGGAGTCCAACCCAGCTCTGCCAGGGCACCACCAACCCATGGCCCTCAGCACCACAGCTCCAGGCCTTGGAAACCCCTCCAGGGATGGGGACTCCACCTCTGCCCTGGGCAGCCTGGGCCAGGCCTTGGCAACCTTTGGGGGGAAGAAATTGTTCCTCCTGTCCAACCTAAACCTCTTGGGTTTTGGGCCGCTCACTCCAAGAAGGCTGTTGAGAGGTGGAGCAGGTCCAGAGAAGGGCAATGAGTCTGGCAAAGGGGCTGGAGAACAGGGCTGGGGAGGAGCAGCTGAGGGAGCTGGGGGTGCTCAGTCTGGAGAAGAGGAGGCTGAGGGGAGACCTTCTGGCTCTCTACAACTCCCTGAGAGGAGGCTGGAGCCAGGTGGGAGTCACTCTCTTCTCCCAGCTCTACTGCATGACAGCCTCATGCAGTAGACAGAGCCTTGACAACTCTTTTGGGGAAGGAATTGTTCCTCGTGTCCAATCTAAACCTCCCTTGAGGTCATTTCCTCTCATTCTGTCACTTATTACTAGAGAGAAGAAGCTGAGGTGTCCTGGAGATGGTGGCAGCCCCAGGTGCATCTCACCCAGCACCAAACACCTCTGCCTGGGGCCCTGGGTCCCACCACTGCTTCCCTGCAGGGTGGGTTGCACCCAGTGCTGACCACTGCCCTTGGGTTTCCTTGGTGGCCACCTGTGTGCCATTCACAGCACCAGCACTGGGGTTGGGTGTGTAGGCTTGGATGGTCTTGGGAAGCTCCCAGCACCACTGGTCCTGTCAGCTGCTGTGAAGAGAGTGACTTATGGGCACATGACTGAAACCATCTCTGCAGCCTCAGAGCATGATGGCACCAGTGGGTAGAACTGGAGGGCCATGCCCAGGGGTGGGAGTGTTCCCCAGCCCACCTGGCTTCTCCACAGACACAGCAACCAGGCTGGGAGACAGGCTGGGCCCAGCCTCCAGAGAGGTGCTGGAGCAGGTCTAGCCCTGCTCAGGGGGAGCAGATCAGCTGGGAACATCTCCCTGCTTCCCTCATTCCTCAGCTGCCTCTGCTCTCCATCACTGGCAGGCACTGGGCTTCTGCACATGGATGGCTGCTCAGGGACCGGGCAGGTGTACCAGGGGCTGGGGTGAGGGAAAAAGATGCAAGGTGTGCTGAGCTGCCTGATGCTGCCCTCTCTGTGGGGGCTCAGCCCATCAGCAGTTCTGCTGTGCCCACCCTGCCAGCAAGCAGCTGCCTGCAGCCAGGGTCTGCAGGGCCCCTCTCAGATGAGCTCATCCCAGTTTCCAGGCAGGTATGTGGAAAACATTTGCAGGGCACCTGCTCCCTCAGCCTCACACCTGCACTCCTTCTGCCTTCTGCTCTTTGAAGGGTCCTCTGTGCTCACTCATCACCTCTGGGACCTGGCTCTGCTCCTCCAGACCTGTGTCAGTGTGAGCTGAAATTCCCCCCCCACCAACAATAACCAGGCTAGCTCAGTCTGGAAGCAAATGAAAAGCTGTATTTACAAGCAGAGTCTAAAATCTACAATGAAATGCAATGAATATGTACAAATATACAAAATTCACAACATTCACAAATATATACAATCAACAGAAAAAGCACAATCGATCTCCCTTTGCTTCCCCCCAAGGGGACCCTCCCAAAGGGGCCTCTCTCTCCCAGGAGCTTCCCCCCAGACCCCCCTGGACAGAGAAGCAGAGTTAGTTAGAGCAGAAAGTTGTTAACTTAGCTGCCAAGGTCAGTGTGTTATCTTCAGCCAGAAGAGAAGAAGAAACAGCAGCCAGACAGCCCAGCAACTGCCCCCACTGCCGAACGCAGAATGTGCAGAGTGCCTACTTTGTTTTGGGTAATAGTTCTTAAACATTTCTATCTATCCAATGGAAGTGTTTAGAACAATCAGTTATTTTGCTTTCTTACACCCAATAGTGACTTATTTACATTCTTTCACTTTCTCTGTTCTGAACTTTGCAAGGAAAAATTAAAAAGACAGTTTCAAACCATCACAGTCCACCCCTTCTAAACAATTCCATTGGCTGCTACTATCACTTATCTAATCTAAAATAATATCTACAACAATAGGTGAATAAAGACCATAGTCCATTCCGGCTATCTCAGATGTAGATGATTCAAAAGAGTCAAATCACAGGAAAAACAGCAAACAGCTTGTTTCCTCGCAGATGGAGCGAAGGAAGGAACAGGGACTCTCAGGTGACTCAGGGCTCTCAGGGTTCGTGCACCGTAGATCTCATGGACTCTCCTCTTGGGCGCAATGCTGTATCTGCGCAACACTCTGAATTTAACCTCTCTCAGCCAAAGTTAGATTTCTTTGTGGAATACACTGAATTTCACCATTTTCTTGCATCACCCAATAGGTGTGACCAGGACCTTCAGCAGAAACCACCCCTCGGACAGGTTTGGCCTCTCCTGAAGGAGAAAATACCCAAACAGTTTTGCCTAACAGATTCTTTTCTCTGATAACAGGAACTCTATCACCTTCTTCCTTTCACAACAAATCTGATTGGGCAGGTCCAGCTCGATTCACTGAACCTCTACTATTCACCAACCAGGTTGCTTGTGCTAAATGTTTCTCCCAGTTCTTCAAAGATCCACCCCCCATGGCTTTGAGAGTGGTTTTCAGCAAACCGTTGTAGCATTCGATCTTCCCTGCAGCTGGTGCATAGTAGGGAATGTGGAATATCCACTCGATGCCCTGCTCTTTGGCCCAGTTTTTTACAAGATTGTTCTTGAAATGAGTTCCGTTGTCTGACTCAATCCTCTCTGGAGTTCCGTGTCTCCACAGGATTTGTCTCTCCAGGCCAAGAATGGTGTTACGTGCAGTTGCATGAGGAACTGGATAAGTTTCCAGCCATCCAGTGCTTGCCTCTACCATAGTCAGCACATACTGCTTACCAGATCGAGAACGAGGTAGAGTGATGTAGTCAATCTGCCAGGCTTCACCATACTTGTACTTGGACCATCGGTCACCGTACCACAAGGGCTTGATCCGCTTTGCCTGCTTAATAGCAGCACAAATGTCACAGTCATGGATGACTTGTGTGATAGCATCCATGGAAATGTCAATGGATCTGTCACGAGCCCATCGGTAGGTTGCATCTCTGCCTTGATGTCCTGACGAGTCATGGGCCCACCGAGCTAAGAACAGCTCACCTCGGTGTTTCCAGTCAAGATCAGGATCAGGATCAGAGTTTGTGTCCACCTGGGAAACTCTTGCAGCTAGATCTGCCTGATGGTTGTGTTGTTGTTCCTCAGTAGCTTTGCTCTTAGGAATGTGAGCATCGATGTGTCTCACTTTCACTGGGATTCTCTCAATGCGAGCAGCAATGTCTTGCCACAGATCTGCAGCCCAGATTGGCTTTCCTTTCCTCTGCCAGCCATTCTTCTTCCAGTCTTTCAGCCAACCCCACAAGGCATTGGCTACCATCCACGAGTCGGTGTAGAGATAAAGCTTTGGCCATCTCTCACGTTCAGCTATGTTAAGAGCTAGCTGGACAGCTTTTACCTCTGCGAATTGACTGGATTCTCCTTCTCCATCTCTCGCTTCTGCAACTCTGCGCGTTGGACTCCACACTGCAGATTTCCATCTCCGCTTGTTCCCAACCAGACGACAGGAACCGTCTGTGAACAAAGCATATCTCTTGTCATCATCAGACAGATCACTGTAAGGAGGAGCTTCCTCAGCACGAGTTACTCTCTCCTCTGGAGGTTTAGCACAGCTTGTGCCTTCTGGCCAGTTTGTGATCACCTCCACCAAACCAGGCCTTTCGAGATTTCCCATTCGAGCTCTCTGTGTTATCAGAGCCATCCACTTAGACCAGGTAGCATCTGCTGCATGATGTGGTGAAGAACCTTTGCCTTTGAACATCCAATTCAGAACTGGCAATCTAGGAGCTAGAAGAAGTTGTGACTCAGTTCCAATCACTTCAGAAGCAGCTTTCACTCCTTCATAAGCAGCTAAAATCTCTTTCTCTGTTGGAGTGTAGTTTGCCTCTGAGCCTCTGTAGCCACGACCCCAGAAACCAAGAGGACGTCCTCGTGTCTCCCCTGGAGCTCTTTGCCATAAGCACCAGGTTGGACCATTGTCACTCGCGGCCGTGTACAGAATGTTCTTAATGTCTGGACCAGTTCGGACAGGTCCCAGACCCATCGCTTGGACTACCTCTCGCTTGATCTGGTCAAAGGCTGCTTGTTGCTCAGGACCCCATTGGAAACTGTTTCTCTTTCGAGTCACATCATAGAGAGGTTTCACAATCTGACTGCATCCAGGAATGTGCAGTCTCCAAAATCCCACTATGCCTAAGAAACGCAGAGTTTCTTTCTTGTTGATGGGATTTGCCATGGTGGAGACTCTGTTTATCACATCCATTGGGATGTGACGGCGACCATCTTGCCACCGCACTCCCAGAAACTGGATTTCTCTGGCAGGTCCTTTCACCTTGTCTCGCTTGATAGCGAAACCACCACAAGACCCCTTCATCATGCCACAGCAGATGGGGCCCTGCAGCACCACAGGAGCTGCTGCTGGCATGGTGTGCCCCTGCCTGCAGGCTGCTCCACAGCCTGCTGGGGGAAACAGCAGAGCCACAAAGGGATAATCCATCCAGGGGGGGAGTCTGGAGGAATAAAACAGGATGGCAGAAGCCTCACTGGAGAGTAAGTTTGGGAAAAAAACAATTGCCTTTTTCTTTGTTTTAAAGAGGATAATTTTAGGCCCACACCAATGAATGAAAACCCAGCTCTTTGCTGTGTCTGATTTGTGGCTTTATGAAGAGATCAGTCTGTGGATCTTGGTTCCTGCATGTCCACAGGGGACTCCTGGAGGCATTGCTGTGCAGCAGTGCCAGTGGCTGTTTGCTCTCTGGCTCTGGTTCTCTGCAGCTCACCAGGATCAGTCCCACTTTCCTAAAGCCCCTGAGCTCCTAGGAGTGAGGACTCCCCAGATGGCCCAGCATGGCCCAGAGAGGGGAGCCAGGCTGGGGAGAGTGGTGCAGAGGCTGAACAAAGCTCATGGAGAACACAGCAGCCCAGCACTGTAGGGTTGGAAGGGACCTCTGGGGCTCACCCAGTCTAACCGCTGCTCCAGCAGGGCACCCACAGCAGTTTACCCAGGAGCACAATGCCCAGGGGGAGTTGGAAGCTCTCCAGAGGAGACTCCACAACCTCTCTGGACAGCCTGCTCCAAGTCGCCAGCACCCTCACAGCAAAGAAGCTTCTCCTCCTGTTCAGATGGAACCTCCTGGGTTCCAGTTTGTGCTCCTTGTCCTGTCCCTGGGCACCACTGAGCAGAGTCTGGCCCCAGCCTCTTGCCCCCCAGCCTTTATCTCTTGCTGAGCATTGCTCAGCTCCCCTCTGGGGCTGCTCTTCTGCAGGCTCTCAGCCCCAGGGCTCTCAGCCTCTGCCCCTCACAGAGCTGCTCCAGGCTCCTCAGCACCTTTGCAGATGGCTGGTTTGCCTCCCTGATCTTCTTGTGCTTTTCTTCTGAAGCAGAACCAGAGCTGTGCAAGCATTTACCTGCCCATGGGCTGCAGAGTGGAGGTGACCTTTGCCTGGGCCAGGATCTCAGCAAGAGCAGGGCTGTGAGACTGCTGAAATGGCCTGGCAGGAGGTCTTGAAATTGCCTGATGGCTCCACACTGCAAAGCAGTACCTGCTGAGATGAAACCACTTGGCCTCCTTCCCCCTGTCTCCAAGGCAAACATAGACACTTCTCTTCCTACCCACAAGAAATTCATATTTCAGCATCTGCCTCTTTTTGTCTGTGCTTTGTTTTATCTAGAGCCATGGACCTTGGATGTCTTTTCTCATCTCATATTGTGCTCTGGATGCAGCCTCTTTCATCCAGCCCTCTTGCTGCCTTCATAAAGCATAACAGCAGCAGTTGTTGTTTTTTCCCCTGGAGCATGGGCTGCTGGAAACCAAAGGGAAATGTCTTGCTTGCAAGAAGGAGAGGGCAGGCAGGAGGCTGCTGTATCCATTTCCCCACCAGAGCTGCTGCTCTGCAGGCTGGGCAGTTTGGCTTTCTCAAGCCTTCATGGAGAGCAACAAATTGTCCTATAAAAATTCTTCTCTTGAGTTTTATTTTCCTAATGAGAAAAGCCCAACTTGGAAACCTGGGAATAAAAGCTCTTACTTATTACATGGAAAACTCCAGGACAGACCAAGGTCATCCAAAAGTCCTTACAGGGACTAAGCAAAGTCCAAGACAGAAGCTGTGGCACCAAAATCTAGCAGGGCTTTCAGCTCTTGCCTTTCTCCTTCCCCACACTGCCATCTGAAGCCTTCTTCTGGCTGTGGACAGCTCATTCTGTGGCCTTAGCCTAAGACCCATCTCAGCAAATGCCACAGAATCCCAGAATCCCAGCATGGAGGGGGGGGGGGGGGGCGTGGAAGGGACCTCTGGGGATCACCCAGTCCAACCCCTGCTCCAGCAGGGCACCCACAGCAGCTTGCCAGGGGCACAATGGCCAGGGGGGGTTGGAAGCTCTCCAGACCAGGAGACTCCACAACCTCTCTGGGCAGCCTGCTCCAGGCCCCCAGCACCCTCACAGGGAAGCTGTTTCCCCTTGTGTTCATGAAGGAGAAAACCTTGCAAGGACATCTCTGCTCATCTCCCAGCTGAGGAGGCACAAGAGCTGCTGCCCCAGACTTGACGGATGTGGTCCAGCCTCACCTCCATCTGCCCATGAAGGTGACTCAGGGTGAGGATAGGAGCTGCTCCCCCAGCCTCTTCCCTTCTGCATCCAGCCTGGCAGTGGTGCTGTGCCAGAGGGCCAAAGGTACATCATCCATCTTGCTGTCAGTGGCTCTGCTCCTCATATCTGTGCTTCCCCCTGCCCAGGACATTAGCTCCATGGCATGGCCCAGGAACAAGCACAGCCAGGGCTGAGCTCCACAGGTCACCAGGTGCTGAGCAGTGGTTTTCCGTTTTCCAGGAGATCAATCACTCCTCCTGCATGGAATGGCTCTGCTGGACACGAGGGAGAGGTCCCCAGCTGTGGTCATGCTTGAGACACTCTGGAAGACAGTAAGGAAATAAGGGCCCCACATTCAGACCAGGAGAGGGGAAAGGTTGGGTTGAGGGGGGCTGGACATCCCCATCTTCACTCCTCCATCCTTCCTGCTCCAGCCTTGCTCCATGGACATCATCCAGGGTGATGTGTGCCTGGGGCTGAGATGCAACAAAGACCCTCCCACAGGTCTGAAGCTCACAGATCCCAGTTTAGTTATTTCCACCTCCTTTATAAATGATGTGCTGAGCAGAGGCTTCCTCATCCAGAAACCTTCAGGCACTGATCCCCAGTCATCCCCTTTGGGTTGTATCCCAGACAGGCTCCTGCAAGCCACCCCTGCTGGGCTGATTGCTGGGGTGGTTTCCAATGACCATGAGTGATGTTGGAAGCAAGAACATCTTGTGGCAAGATGTTGCCCTTGAACCCTGAGCTGGGACTCAGGGCTTTAAGGCATTTGAAACCTGTGGCTCATGTCATGCTCTGACCTCAGAGAGGCTTTGCACTGGGGGTGGCTGCAGGAGGCAAGCAGAGCAGCTCTGAGAGGACTCACAAGGGCTGGGAAGCAGTCCCCAGCTCTGTGATCAGATCCTTCATGCCCAGGTGAAGACCAAACCCTCACATTGTTTAAACAGCCCAACCCTGGGCTTGTGTCTGCCCAAGAGACACTGGGGCAGGCTGCCATGGAGGCTGTGGATGCTTCCTCCCTTGAGGTGTTCAGGGCCAGGCTGAATGAGGCGTTGGGCAGCCTGGGCTGGTGGGAGGTGTCCCTGCCCATGGCAAGGGAGTTGGAACTGGAATGAGCTTCCAAGTCCCTTCCAACCCAAGCCATCGTCTGTGTTCCAAAGCTGCTCTGAGTTGTTTTCCTCACTGCAGAGGTGCAGGTGAGGGATGGCAAATGTCATCCCTGCTAACTCAGCTGCAAATCCAACCCTCCAGCGTGTGGGGAGGAGGAGGCAGGCTGGGCAGGGTTGGGAGCAGCATCTCCTCAGCCACATGAGTGTCTTCAGCTGCTCAGACCACCGAAGACAAATGAACTGGAGGAAGCATTTCCTCTGCTGAGGGCTCACACCCAGGAGGTTTCTGTTCACAGCACAGGTCAAGAGTTGAATACTGAAGAAGAAAGGAAAACAGATAGAAAGATCCAACTGCCCTCAAAAAATCCCTGGAGCACGGGGCATTTGGAAGTCATTTTTCACTGAGCTGAGAGCTCTTCCTGGCCCTTCAGCAAACATTTTCTTCCCAAGCCTCATAGTTTGGGACAGGAGGAAGAACTTTCCCTCCATCCTCATGGGTTGTGGAGCTTTATGCTGGGTGCAGGGTACCTGGCACCTTCCTCCAAGGCTGGGGGCTGTGGTGGTTTGGCTGTGGGGCAAGGTGGAGCCCAATGCATGCTGGAAATTGCTCTGTCCCTTGGTGTCATTAGAGTTGAGATGCAGCAGCACCAGGGGGCTTGGATTTGCTGGCATTTAAGGCACTAAGTATGGGGGGGACAGCTTTGAAGGGGGACAGTCCCTGCAGCAAGAGGGAGGGGAATGGCAGCCTGGTGAAAGGGAATGGTAATAAAATTCCTTTCTGGAAGTAATTCAAGAAAATTATTTTCCTTCTGTGTTTCTGCCTGTCTTCTTCTGGCTTAGAAAAACACCTTGGGCTTGGCTCTTTACCTCAACTCTGCCTTTTATGAAAAGCTCTGCTCCAGTTGGGCAGATTTTGAGCTGTTACATGAAAGCAAAGAGTTTTTTATGACCAGAAGCTGAAATGAGGAAGGAAACTGGAAGGGTTTTGTTGTCAGAGTTTGGGCTTTGTTGGTAGCCAGTTTGGTTGAGTTTGCTTTTTCTAAAGCACAGCCAACTCCTTTTTTGGGGGGGGATGATGCTGGTTCCAAACAGGTGCTGGAGAGGGGAAAGCTGAGCCAAGGGCATGGGTGATGTCCTCACTCTGCTGCTGTGCTTCTCGTGGCTCCTTCAGAAGAGGACATCTGCATGGCAGAGCAAATGGTCCTGGGTAGAACCCCAGACCTGGAACAGGCTCTTGATAGGAGTCTGGAGAGCAGGGCTGGGGAGGAGCAGTTGAGGGAGCTGGGGGTTCAGTCTGGGGAAGAGGAGGCTGAGGGAGACCTCATTGCTCTCTACAGCTCCCTGAGAGGAGGCTGGAGCCAGGTGGGGCTTGGGCTCTTCTCTCTAGTACCAGGTGATGGAAAGAGAAGAAATGGACCTGAAATTGTGCCAGGGGAGGGTTAGGTTGGAGATGAGGGTTAGGAGGAGCAATTTCCTTGATGCAGGAGTGGTCAGGAGCTGGCACAGGCTGCCCAGGGAGGTGGTGGAGTCCCCATCCCAGGAGATGTTCAAGAAACCTGTGGCCATGGCAGCTGGGGAGATGGTTTGATGGCCTTGGTAGTGGTGCATCAAAGGTTAGACTCCATGGTCTTGGAGGTCTTTTCCAGCCCAAACAATTCTCTGATTCTATGACCTTAAGTTCCCCCTGAGATGTCCCCTGGCTGCTCCATCCCAAATGTGCGGGGAGCAAAGTTGGGTTCCTGCTGCATCCCTGCTCCAGAGACACTCCCCACAGCTGGGATGGGGGCTGCAGGTCAAGCTCCATGGCTCCTCCATTTCCTTCCAGCCCAAATGTCTGTGCAACCTTCTGCTGCCCAGGGAAGATTTACAGAGCAGCAGTAAGTATTTCACCATCTCTTTATTAATAAGGCAGCAATAAAAGAGGTGCAGCCAGTCCTTCCAAGGACTCCTGGAGCCCTCCATAATCCAAGGAGGGATTTGGCTTCCCCCAGCAGATAGTCCACTGGTAGGCATGTTTTACAGCCCCTTTGTTAGAGCAGGGCTGGTCCCCCAGCATCAAAGTGTGAAGTGAGGCTCTGTGATGGGCTACTCCATAAATCTCTCCCCTCTAAGCCTTTCCTTTCCACTATTTGCAAACTGAGGGAGGAGAGAGAGGGTGGACTAGGCTAAGCAGGCCAAAGCTTTTTAACCCTTTGTGCTTTGGGGGATCTTCTCCTTCTGAGCAGAAGATGGTGCATGGAAGGAGAGCTGTTTCATGGCAGGCTTTTTAGGAGCAGGCAGTTCCCTCCAGCAATTGAAGCCCAAATGACAGCTTAAGGAGCTCCTCTGGGTGTTGAAGGAGTCCTCCACTGCGTTCAGGAAATGAATCTGGCAGCATTTCCATAACTTCAAACTCCTCAAGCAGTTAAGGCACAACTCTGCTCTTATTCATCCATTTCAGGGCTAATATTGCTTCACTCCTCACTTGGTTTCCAGGGCTGGGACACCAGAGGAGGACCCAGCCCAGCATTTGTAGCCAAAACAACAGTGTGGAGATCACAGGTCTGTGGTAGGGAGGTGGAGTGAGCCAGGGCTTAGATCTGGGGCCACTTCAAGGCTGAAACTTGTGGCTCTGTGGAGGTGAGGAAACCATCAGACCCAAAGGGCAAATCTCCTTTGGCTCCCTGGCTGGAGGTGTGTCAGGCTCTTGAAAGGGATGTTGCATCTTGGCTACCCCCAGGCTGACCTTAGATGTGGGGGGGAGAAGGCAACTAGGTGAAGAACAAGAGGCAAGAGGATGATTTTGGTCCTCAGGTATTGTTCAGACACCAGTATCAGGGCCAGGTTTTGCTGTACTGGACTGTCTTGTGACACCAAACCATTTCTTGACCATCAGTAGGTTTTTATCCTCCCAGTGCCTTCTGGAGGTGAGGAACAGGTACCAAGTCCATCAGTGCTCACCAGGTTCACAGGAATGATTCACATTCACATGCAGTGGGTTGGGTTGGAAGGGACCTCAAAGCTCCTCCAGTCCCAACCCCCTGCCATGGGCAGGGATACCTCCCACCAGCCTCATCCAGCCTGGCCCTGAACACCTCCAGGGAGGGGACATCCACAGCCTCCCTGGGCAACCTGTGCCAGTGTCTCCCCACCCTCACTGCAAAGAATTTCTTCCTCACCTCCAGCCTCATTCTCCCCTCTCCCAGCTCCAAGACATTGTCCCTCACCCTGGCACTGATGCAGAGGACCCTGAGCAGACCTTGAGTGTCCCTCAAGCTGCCAAACCAGGGCTTCCAACACCTCTGGTCCCATTCCCTTAAACCTGCCCACCCTGAGGGATGCTTCCAACACCAAAGAGAGACAGGGGGAAGCCCAGGGAAGCGAGGGGCTGTCTCCATGGCCCCCTCCAGCTGCACACATCTCTGTTTTATAGGCATCACAGGGGTTGAAGAATGAACTTTGTGTCCCTTCTATCAGGATAGATGCTGAGCTTTTTTGAGCCCAGCTTTTCAAACAGTGCTGAAAGGTCCTGCAAGGGGCAGAGGTCTGCTTTGGAAATTGAACAAATTGTCAGGTTATGGTTCCCAGGGGGGGCTGCTGCTGTAAATCTCCAGCATTTAAGGCATCTGTTCTTTCCCAACCCTGCTACCAGCGTCTGGAGGAGGAGGGAGAAATCTCTGACATGACTTCCTGACGTGAGTGGCTCCCAAAGCCCCCCCAAAGAGTTCCTCAGGAAAGTTTTTAAAGTAATATTTATGGATGATCCTGGTGAATCAGGCCCTAAAAAGGTAGAGAGGAAGGGCTGTTGTTCATTAAGGGCTGGAAATGGAGCACTGAGGATTTCCCTGTGGAGGGGCAAAAGAAATGGAGTGAAAGTGAAGCAGCTTTTGAGTTCGTCCAGACCTTTTTTTTTTTTTTCTTTTAACATTGTTGCTGTTGGTAAAAATTGGAACCTTCTTTTGGATGAAAGGGGAAAAAAAGAATAAATCCATCACAGACTCCTAGAATAGCTTCAGCTGCAAGGGACCTTAAAGATCATCCAGTTCCATGGGCAGGGACACCTCCCGCTAGACCAGGTTGCTCAAGGCTGCATCATAGAATCATGGAATTGTTTTGGTTGGAAAAGACTTCTCAGATTATTGAGTCCAACTATCATCATCTAAGACCACCATGGCCCAGCCTGGTCTTAAAAAATCCCAGAGATGAGGCATCCACAACTTCTCTGGGCAGCCTGTGGCAGTGTCTCACCACCCTCAGAGTAAAGGATTTCATAGAATCAAAGAATTGTCAGGGTTGGAAGGGACCTCAAGGATCATGCAGTCCCAACCCCCCTGCCATGGGCAGGGACACCTCACACCAGATCAGGTTGCCCAGAGCCACATCCAGCCTTGCCTCAAAACCCTCCAGGGATGAGGTTTCCATCACCTCCCTGGGCAACCTGTGCCAGTGTCTCTTCCCAGTGTCCAGTCTAAATCTTCTCTGCTCTAGTTTCAGACCATTGCCCCTTGTCCCATCACCACCAAGCCCTTATCAAAAGTCTATCTCCAAACCAGAAGTGTTTTTTTTGGGGATGCTTTGCCTCAAAATGTTTTTTCCAAAATTCCCTAATGAGTTCCCTAGCAAAGGTATTTGCTCTTACATGGTCATCCCTGAGCAAAACCATAGAATCATTTTGGTTGGAAAAGGCCTCCAAGATCATCAAGTCCAAGTCCACACCACCATGGCCACCAAACCCTGTCCCCAGGTGCCATGGCCACACATTTCTTGAACACCTCCAGGGATGGGGACTCCACCACCCCCCTGGGCAGCCTGTGACAGTGCCTGACCACTCCTGCAGCAAAGAAATTGTTCCTCATCTCCAACCTAAACCTTCCTCCTCTCCTCCAGGGAGGATCTCAGTGACTCTGCTCAACTCTGTGTGTACTTGACACGAGGCAGGAGGTGAAGAGCTCAGCCTGGGCAGAGCAAACCTCTCCTCCAAATGCCACCAGCAGGGCCCCAGAGAGGCACCAGGCCATCAGATGATGGTTTCTTGCCTGACACACTGAGCTACAGCTGCTCTACCCCAGCCTCTGGGGAGCAGGGCAAGGAAGGGGGCACAAAGCCATGATGACTTCATCAAGAGCTCAAGGGGAGGATGGTGTCCAGCTCATCCTTGCAAAACACCCTGGGTGCTGTCCCCGGGCACTCTGCCCAGCCCCAAGTATGCCCTGCCCGCGCATCGCCCTCCCTTCAGTCACTTCTAACCCAATAATGGGTTGTAAGGCATCAAAAAAGGGGTGTTTGGGGGGGTTTATTGTTGCTTTCCAGTGACTTCATGAATCTAAGATGCTGCCAAGCGTCTATCAGTCATGGCATTTAAAATGTCAACACCTCCCTCCCAAATGGAAATAGAGTTAAAGGTCCTGTGCTTCCCCACGGCCGCTCTGTGGAGATCAGCCTCTGGGAAGTAACCAATGCAAGCTCTGCTCAGGTCAGCTCCACTTGCAGCAGGACTGGGGCCTTCTGACCCTTGAACCTGCACCCAGCACATGCACTGCGACCTGGGGCAGGGGGAGAACCCAGGGACAGGTTTGGTTTAGCTGTTCCTCAGCTCCAAAGCTGTTGAGGAAGAGCCAGGTTCGGTCTGCGGTGCTGTGCTCCCAGCCCAGAGGCGCTCAGCCCCCAGTCTGGGTGCTCTTTGCTCAGGACATCCATGTGTTTCCAACATCTCTGTTGAAAAGAAACCTCCACCTCTCCCCCTCGTTTCCTTTCTGCTGAGGCTCTGCTTTGGAACTTGCATAAATCTTGCCCAGAAATAACCACTGGCCACTGGCCCAGCTGTGGGCGTCAGCACTTCTGTGCAGCAAAGGGGAGGGAGGGCTGCCCTCTGCTTCAGTTCATGGCACCCCTCCATCCATCTATCCCATCCTTCCCTCCATCCCTCCATCCATCCCTCCATCCATCCCTCCATCCCTCCATCCATCCCTCCATCCACACTGGTACCAAATCGGCAAGCTTCCTCTTCTCCTGGGCTTACCCATGGCTGGGGAAGGCTGCAGTGTTCCCTTGGCAGGGCTGCCTGCCCAGCATGGCATGGACAGGCCAAGAAAAGTCACCAAAAAACTCAGCCAGCTTCTGTTCCAAGTGTCCAGGTCAGAGCCTCTTCCTTTGGCATGACCTGCAGCTGCAGCAGAGAGGATGAGACTCAGATCCTTTCCTCTTTGTCTCCTGGTCAAGATGTGATTTTTCCACCAGCGCCTCAGGACATGTTTAGTGGCCATGGCTGTGTTGGGGTTGATGGTTGGAACTTGATGATCATAGAATCACAGAATGGCAGAGGTTGGAAGGGACCTTCAGAGATCACCCAGTCCAACCTCCTTGCCAAAGCAGGATCACCTGGAGCAGGTGACACAGGAATGTGTCCAGGTGGGTCTTGAAAGTCTCTAGAGAACCTCTCTGGGCAGCCTGCTCCAGGGCTCCAGCACCCTCACACCAAAGAACTTTCTCCTCATGCTGAGGTAGAACTTCCTGTGTTCCAGTTTGTGTCTGCTGCCCCTCATCCTGTCACAGGGCACCATTGAAAAGTCCCTTCTCCTTGACACCCACCCTTCAGATATTTCTAAACATTAATAAGATCCCTCTCAGGCTGCTCTTCTCCAGGTCTCTCAGCCTTCCTTGGAGGTCTTTTCCAGCCTTAACGTTCTGTGATTTTAAGAGTTCTGACAAATTCTTTTTCCAAAGGACAATAGTACTGGAGACAACTGCCACAGGCACCAGTGGGCTCAGTCTGGGGTCCTGCCTCTGTTAGCCAGCCTTTAGGTCAGTGATGGCAAATCCAAACTGGAGTGAAACCTAAGGGTCAGCTTCATCAAACTCAGGATTTGAATGAGCTGGACACCCACAGCTCCCCTGTGCTGACAGCTCCCTTGCATGCTCCTGCTGGGAGGCATCATAAGGGCCATTGGTTCCTCTTGGAAATCCACCCTCTCAGTACAGAGAGGAAGGTCTTGGAAGTCCACCTTCTCAGTGCAGGGAGGAAGGACACTGAGGGAACTGATGCAGGCAGGTTGGAGACAAGGAGGAGGTTTGATTCTCTGCTGGCGTGGATTATCTTCCTATCCAAGAGGGGTAAACGAGGAGGGAAATGTAGTGAAGTGGTGGACATGACCCATCAGCCCACCACAGCAGCCTGTGCCAGGAGAAAACCAGCAGCAGGAGAAGTCCTGGGAGGCTGGCAAGGGAACCTTGACTCTGCTGGACAGCCTGGAAGCGCAAGGTACTGCTGGCTTGCCGGAGCCCCAGCACTGACCTGCTTGTGCAGTGCCCTCTGAGCTGCTGCTGCTGCTGGCTGCAGCCCTGCTGGGCATCCTTCCAGGTCAGCTCTGGGAGTCACAGAAAGGGTTGGGAAACATCTCTGAGATCATCATGGCCAACCTTCTACCCAACACCTCAAAGGCCACCAGAGCAGGTCCCAGAGTGCCACATCTCCTTGGGTTTTGAACCCCTCCAGGGGTGGTGACTCCCCCCTGCCCTGGCCAGCCTGTCCCAGTGCCTGACCACTCTTGCAGGGCAGAAGTCACATAACTCCCCAGCTGCTGAGTGCCCACATGGGACCCCAGCTCCAGCTGAAGACACAGGACCTTGATGGCAATGATGCTTTGTGTTACCCCATCAGGAAAACTGCTTTTCTGTCCCTGCTGGGTGTGGTTGTGGATTCGTGGTGGGGAGCCAGGACCTTTCCCTCCATTTGGGAGCCCAGAGAGCTCCTCTCTTGGCCAACCTTTTGTCTTGGTAGAGTCCTGGTCTGTCTGCACTGTATCAATTGAAGATGCTGTGAAGTGAGAGGTGTGGGGGTGGGAGATGCTGTCTAAAGCTTGTTTGGAGCCTTTGCTGGATAAATCCCTGTGGAATTTTATTTAAAGGAGCTGACAGCAGTAGGACCCATGCCAGCACTGCCAGCTCTTGAACGCTTCCCACCAACTGCCTGCAGGACTCTTGCTTTCTTTAGTTAAAGACTAAAAGCCATGAAAACTGTTTAAGGTCCTAACAAAAAATACTTCCCCCCCCCCCCCCCCCCCCCCCCCCTTAATTCTCCTTTTTTTGCTGTAGAGAGAAACATCTGCTGTAAAAATCTGCTGGCCCGGGGCAGCGGGACTGGATACCACTTATCAGGGCTTGGCTGGTGGAGGCAGTGACTGGTTCCCAGCAGAAAGTGCCTCAGCCTGGGCCCCATGATCATGGTGTATACCAAAGTGGTGTCTCATCTGTCTGCAAGCTGGACAGATTAGATGTAAGCAGGGAGGAGAGAGGAAAAGAAAAGAGAGAGGGAATGGGAGGGGAGGGAGGGCTGCAAAGATGCTGAGGGCACTGGAACACCTCCCTGGTGAGCAAAGGCTGAGAGCCTTGGGGCTGTCTAGTCTGGATGAGAGCAGCCTGAGAGGGAATCTGATCAATGATGATCAATACTTACAGGGTGGGTGTCAGCAGGGTGGGACCAGGCTTTGCTCAGTGGTGCCCAGGGACAGGACAAGGGGCAATGGGCACAGACTGGAACTAAGCAGCTCCATCTAAGGAGGAAGAGGAACTTCTTTCATTTAAGGGTGACAGAGCCCTGGAGCAGGCTGCCCAGAGAGGTGCTGGAGTCTCCATCTCTGGAGAGATTCCAAACCCACTTGGAGGTGTTCCTGTGTGACCTGCTCTTGGTGATCCTGCCTTGGCAGGGGGGGTTGGACTGGATGAACTCCAGAAGTCTCTTCCAACCCCTACCATGCTGGAATTCTGAGACCCCATCCAAGGAGACATTCAAGGCTGAAGTTGATGTGGCCCTGAGCAGCCTGATCTAGTTGGAGATGTCCCTGCTTACTACAGGGGGGTTGGGTAGATGACCTTTGAAGGTCTCTCCCAGCCCAATGCATTCTATGTGTGATTCTGGGGATTCTCTTCAGTGAAGGCTCCTAAAAGCTACAGGGACACAAAGTCAGGCTGCAGAGTCCCTGAGGTTCCTGGGCTTTAACTGAAGAGTGACATCTCCAAAGAGGCAGGAAAATGGTCAGGAGTGGGCATGAAACATGTAAGATTGCAGAATTCAAAAGGATAAACATTATTTGATACCTTATTTATAGGGCACCCCAGGGGAAAGGTAAAGGTTTCAGAAAAGAAAGAAGCACTTTAATTTTATCTGGAGATTTTCCAACAATAAAATCTAATCCATCATTCTCTCTGTGTGACTGCTCTTAATGAAAATTTAGAGGCTGTGACTGAAATTTAGAATTCACAGGGGGCACCATTAGGAAGATGTCTAGCAGCTATGCAAAACCTGTTATATCATAGCCCCTGCCAAAGGCTGGGAAAGAGTGGGGTGTGAAAAGGACAGCTCTGAGTCTGGCAGCCAGGGCTGCACAGCACCCAGCCCTGCTCTCCCAGGTGGCAGCAGAGCTGCTGGGACTCCCTGAGAAGCCACAGCAGCCAGGCCATCCACAGACCTCTCTCACAGCATGGGTTGGGTTGGGTTGGGTTGAAAGGGACCTTAAAGATAGCCTAGTTCCAACCCCCCTGCCGTGGGCAGAGACATCTCCTGCCAGCCCAGGTTGCTCAAGGTCTCATCCAGCCTGGTCTTAAACAATTCCAGCATCCACAGCCTCCCTGGGCAACCTGTTCCAGCATCTCACCACCCTCAAGGGAAAGAATTGCTTCCTGATCTCCAGTCTAAATCTGCTCTCTTCCAACCCAAAGCCATTGGCCCTTGTCCTGTCACTCCAAGCCCTTGTTAGAAGTCTCTCCCCAGCTCTTCAGGTTACTGGAAGGCTGCTCTAAGGTCTCCCTGGAGCCTTCTCCTCTTCTCCAGGCTGAACAGCCCTCAGCCTGTCCCTATAGGGGAGGTGCTCCAGCCTAGGCAGTGGTGCAGTCCCCATCCCTGGAGGGGTTTCAAAGCCATGGAGCTGTGGTGCTGAGGGCCATGGTTTGGTGGTGCCCTGGCAGTGCTGGGGTAAGGGTTGGACTTGATGAACTGCAGAGTCTCTTTTAACTAACACAATTCCATGATTCCATGATTTTCCTGTTCATCATTTGGCTGAAGCCCATTGAAATCCCCTGCACATGGACCATGCAGCCTCTACTGCTGCTTAGTGACCTTGTAGAGTTAGGTAATAGTTGGACTCAATGCCCTTAGAGGTCTTTTCCACCCAGAATGGTTCTATTATTCTGTGTGCACTGTCCTGGAACCACCAGGACCATCAGCCTGTGCTTGGTGCTGTGCAGCCAAGGGGGACCTGGAGGGGAGGTTTGACCAGCTCTAATCACTCCCAATTCCCTGTGCTTTATTTTTAATCAAAGCAGATCACTAGACTGCTTTAGATGAGCATTCAGAAACAAAAGCCTCCCAAAACCAGGGGGCTTGGATTACAAGACAATGATGTCCAATTATTGAAGAGCTTGGATGTACATCATGAATCAGTGGAATACCAAAGTCACTGCCAATTAGTCAACTGATTCAAAATGAGACTCCATCAGAAAACATTAAATCACAGGATAAATCTGTCCTGGCAAGGGCTTTAGTCATCACAGTTCTCTCAAAGGAGAAGCAGCCTTTTCTAAAAGCAGGGGTAGAGAGAAGAAGGTTAGAGCTCAAGGCAGACACTCCACAGTAATGCCAGATGTTGAACAGTTGACTCAAATTATTGGCAACTCTCAGCTGCAAGAGCCTCATACTACTGGTTGCAGAGCTATGCCACCAGGTTTGTCATCTGTGGAATGGGCTTCAATATTCCTTTTCATTTTCTGCCTGTGGATAGCAGGCAATTTGGATTAGCTTCCGCAGAGTAATAGCCTCCTAATTCTCAGCAGATGAGCACAAGTCTTCTGCAACATCAAAAACCCAAGCCCATGCTTAATAGGTAACCTTTCATGGCATGTGTCCTTAAATTATGTGACTCCCTTGGGCCTGGGTAATTAAGCAGAAGAAAAGTCTGAAACCACTCTGAATCATGGTAGGGGTTGGAAGGGACCTCTGGAGATCATCAAGACCAACCCCCTGCCAAGGCAGGGTCACCGAGAGAGGGTCACACAGGAACACCTCCAGGTGGGTTTGGAATGTCTCAGGAGATGGAGACTCCAGCACCTCTCTGGGCAGCCTGCTCCAGGGCTCTGGCACCCTTAAATCCTTCTCATGCAGCCTGCTCTGCAGCCAGCAGAAGGCACCTAGAGAGTCCAGCACTCCCAAAAGCAGAACAAAAGAGTCCTCACAGGTTTGCATCTCAATCTTCTCTGTCCCCAAAACCTCATTGCCATGAACCCCCATGGCTGGAACATGCTGGTACCAGGAGAGGGTACAGCAAAGGGCTACAAAGATGCTTAGGGGACATCTCTCTTAGGAAGAAAGTCTGAGGAGCTTGGGACTGTCTAGCCTGGGGAAGAGAGAACTGTGGAGGGGATTCTTATCAATGCTGATCAGTACTTCAGGGGTGGGTGTCAGCAGGATGGGCCCAGGCTGTTTCAGTGATGCCCAGTGACAGGACAAGGGGTGATAGGCACAGACTGGAACAGACATCTCTTTAATTTAAGGGTAGTGGAGCACTGGAGCAGGCTGCCCAGAGAGGTGCTGCAGTCTCCATCTCTGGAGTCATTCAAAGCCCACCTGGGCACTGTCCTGGGCACCCTGTTGGTGGTGACCCTGCTGGGTTTGTTCCTGCCTCTGCAGCAGGGGGAATGTCCTTGCTCAGAGGCTGGAAGGTGGGGGAGACAGCGGTGAGGAAAGGGTCAAAGCACATCCCACCCCCACCCCCCACTGTCAGCAACAGAAAAATGTTGGCAGAGCGAACCCTGCCACAGGAATAAAAGGTTGTCCTGACTCTTCATATTGCTCCACATGGGGTGAGTAAAACTGTCAGCCAGACTGAAGCCTCTGATGCACAAAGGGGAATAAAAACTCATTACAGCTCTAAAAGGAAACTCTATTCAAATACCAAACATCAAGTGGAGGAGACTCCTTCCCCCTCATGCTAGGGAAGTGTCAGGGTCTGAAGGGACCTGCCTCTATTATTTTTTTTCTAGTGTGGGTTGTTGGGGTTTTTTAGGATTGTGTTCCCTGAAAGCAGAGGAAATGTGTTTTGTGGAGAGCCAGGTGGGATGAGGGGCAGGGAAGCGTCAAAGAGCACTGATAATATTTCAGGGTCTCGCTAGGAGCCTGAAATAGGAAGGGGATTTAGTCAGCTTTCAGTGAGGAGGAGGAGAGTGCTAGCAGATTTTTGAAGGCATTCCAAGGAGGTTCAGCTTCATCTGTTTCTTAACTCAAGAGTTCTTGGCTGCTGCTGTGCTGAGGTAGGAAGCATCTCCACAGCTCTCCTGCCCGGGGTGCAGGCTGGCTCGCAGCCAGCAGGGAATTAACACCGGGACCAGGTCCCTGTGATTCTCCTGCCCTGGCCTGGCTGTTGTCCCCCTGCAAACACAACAAACCAAACCACTTTTACCCTGGGAACAGCCTTCTCACAGCAGCTCATTTCCACTTTATTTGGTCATGGGGAAGGAAAGAAACCCTGAGGGGAAAGAGCAAAAGGAACCATCAGAGCCCAGCCGGCCCTGTTGGAGCTGGCAGGGCTGATGCCTACTCTCCCAGGGACTCCTGCCTCATGGCTGATGGACTTCTAACCTGAATGGTACTGGGGCTGTGGCAGACTTCAACCCTTCTTAGAGAGCAGAAATCCACCTGGGAAAGGAGATGTGGTGAACAGCTCACCAGAGCACTTCCTGGCAGTCAGCCACCCCACAGTCCCCTTCTCAAGCATCTCCTCCTGTGTGAGGAGTCTCTGGTGCCTTGCAGCCATGAGTGTTACCAAAGCTTTCCAATGGCTTTTGGTGTCAAGGGTTAGGGCTGGGCCAGCCACTAGACAACTCTCTGATTCCCTCTGCCTTCCAAAGGGAAGAGAAAGGCAATAAGGGAGAGAGATGGATGGGTTGGGAAAGAAACTAACCCAGCTGGGGTGGAATTATATAATCACAGGATCATTTCAGTTGGAAAAGACCTTCAAGCCCTTCCAGCCATTATCTAACTCTACCAAGTCTAGTGCAAAACCATGGAAATAACAACAACAACAATAAAATTAAATAATAGATACAAACCAATATGGAACCCAACCCCTGGTGGCAATTGCATCACCATTGTCACCACTGGGCAGGCAATGGGGAAGTCCCAGACTGGACTCAGCAGCAGATGGGAACCAGATCCAGGAGCTGGGTTCTGGAACTGGATTCAGCAACACAGAGATCAGGATCAGAGGCAGAAGGGACAGAGTCCTGCTGGGACATCAGCCAGTGAAGAGGAGGCTTGGCCCTGGTGATCCCTCAGCTTGATCCTGAAGATGCTGCCCATGGGATGCAAGCCCTTGGTGGGCAGCTGAGGGTCACCTGTCCTGTCTGCTCCTCCCCACAGCTGCCACCTCTGACTTGCTGCACCCCAAGGTGGGGCAATAGGTCCATGTCTCCCTCATGCTGAGAAGCATCAGGAGAGCAGTTCCTTCACCCCAGTGCCAAAAGACACTGACCTACAAGATCAAGACCATGAATCAGGAGCCTATGATGTCAGTCCCAGACCATGAGCCTTGCTAGGTCTGGGCAGAGCAGGCTGAGCTCAGGCAATGTAAAATCTAACTACCATGTTTGACACCCACACCACTAAGAACAGGCTGCTGGTGCCAACTCTTCATCTGGCAAGAGAGGAAACACCACAGCAGCCTCCCTGTGTGCTGGATGAGGCACAGCCCTGAAGTCCTGACCATATTTAGCCATAAGATCATCTCCTAGGACTCTTCTCAGAGTGGAGAATTCAGGGAAAAAAAAAATAAAGTTATTCTGGCCAAGTGCCAGTTCTGCTCTTATTCTCTCTGCTGCTATCTCAACACTTCATTTCACCACCCACACTGTGGCATGGAGTTCCTTGAGGCTGCTCCGATACTGTCCTGCTGCAGAGGCAACTGCAGGAGGGAAATGATGTCCCTGCTGAAACCACTCCATACAGCTGCCACCAGGCCACCTCCTTGGGTGCCAGGTTTGGTTTTTTCCTTGTAGGCCCAGAAACTTGAAAGAGTTTGGCCCCAGAGTGTTGAAAGCTCCAAAGACATTCAGGATTATTCATGGGATAGATATTCCTAGGCAGGCAGAGTGGTGGGGCAGGGATTGCTTTTAAGGCAGGAACACTTCAGGTGGCAGGGGGTGAGGTATGCAGGTGCTTGCAGAACAAAGTGATCAGATCCTGAGTGCTGGTTGCAGAATCATGGAGTGGTTTCTGTAAGGGAAGACCTCCAAGACCATCCATTCCAACCCTCAGCCCAACACCACCATGGGCACCAAACCATGGCCCCAAGTGCCATGGCCACAGTTTCTTGAACACCTCCAGGGATGGGGACTCCACCACCTCCCTGGGCAGCCTGTGCCAATCCCTGAGCACTCTTGCAGCAAAGAAATTGTTCCTCATCCCCAACCTAACCCTCCCTTTGCACAAGAATGACACCAGCTCATTTTTATGATCTAATGGTAGTTTGTGCTTAAGTTAAAATACTTCCTTAACTCCTTAACTAATTTACTTCTCCTTAAGTGTTAATTAGCAGTAAGGAAAGTTTCTCTGAGAATCACCTTCAGATGCTTCCCTCCCAGGTGCTGTCAGCCTTGTCACGTTGCTGATCATTTTTAAACCACAAATATGTTACACTTGTTGCTTTGAACCCCAGGGAGGGGGGGGAAGTCTTTATTTTATACTCCCCTGTCTGCTTTTTCCCACAGAAAAAGTGATTCCTTTGCCAACAGCAGGCTAATATATTGCAGTTTTACATCTCCAGCTTTCCATGTTTCAGAATTTCCATTTTTTGATGCACTTTCTGTCTGGCCAGGGACCTGGCTGAGCCTGTATGAAGCTCTGGTACCATCTAGTGTTGCTAGGGAATTCCTTCACTAATGGATGTGGCCTTTCTCTTGCAAGTCTCCTCCTGCTGGGTTTGCAGTAGGAAAAGTCTGTTGTGACAGGATGTGAAGATTAAGGATGACCACATGCAGTGAAAGCATTTCCTCTGCCAGCAGCTGCTGTCCTGGCCATGGTGGCTTGGGATGAGTGTCTCCTGGCCTGACTGGAACGGAGTCACACAGAATCTGACCATGGTAGGTGCTGGAAAGGACCTCTGGAGATCACCCAGTCCAAGCCCCTGCTAAAGCAGGGCACCCACAGCAGCTTGCCCAGGAGCACAATGGCCGGGGGGGCTGGAAGCTCTCCAGAGGAATCTCCACAACCTCTCTGGGCAGCCTGCTCCAGGCCTTCAGCACCCTCACACCAAAGAAGTTTCTCCTCCTGTTCAGATGGAACCTCCTGGGTTCCAGTTTGTGTCCCCTGCCCCTTGTCCTGTCCGTGGGCACCACTGACACGAGTCTGGCCCCAGCCTCTTCCCCTCAGCCTTTATCTCTTGCTGAGCATCGCTCAGATCCCCTCTGAGGCTGCTCTTCTGCAGGCTCTCAGCCTGGTGGAGAGGGTCCAGGTGAGGGCCATGAAGATGGTCAGGGGCTTGAGCACCTCTGCTACAAGGATAGACTGAGGGAGCTGGGGGCGTTCAGCCTGGAGAAGGCTCCAGGGAGACTTCAGAGCAGTCCAGCACCTGAAGGGGGCTACAAAAAGTCTGCAGACAGACTGCCTCCAAATGCCTGCATTGGTAGGATGAGAGGCAACGGTTTGAAATGAGAGCAGAAGTGGTTTGAAATGAGAGATTGAGACTGGATGTGAGGAACAAGTTCTGCAGCAGGAGGCTGCTGGAATACTACAACAGGTTGCCCAGGGAGGGAGCTGAGGCCCCATGCCTGGAGCTCTTCAAGGTGAGGCTGGAGAAGGCTCTGAGCAACCTGCTCTAGTGAAGGATGTCCCTGCTGCCTGCAGGGCTTGGACTGGATGAGCTCTGGAGGTCCCTTCCAACGCAGTGCATTCTATGATTCATACTTCCCCCCTGCTGCAGTGCCAAAAGGACCCTGCACTGATGCCGACTTCCCTCTCATCCTACAGCCAGTGACGTGTGTATTTAGGCACCACGGAACCCCCACCGTTGAGGTGGGTGGGTTGGCATGAAAATCCTACGCCCTGCTCTGCCCTTACCAAACATGGCGGCCCCCATAGCTCTGCCTCTCCGCTGCCAGGGCGGAAGTTGCGTAGGGGTTGCGTCACGGCGCTGCTTACTTCCGAGGTCGCCATCTCCGGAAGCGCTCCTTGTTCAAAGAGTGGCGGGGTTGGCAGGCCTGGGGTGGTGGCGGCGTTTCGGGCCCAGCTGCACGGCAGCGGTGCTCGGGGGCTTGTGGTGAGGGAGAGCACCTGGAGAGAACTGGTAGGAACTGGGGGAGTGAGTCCTGGCGGGATTGCGTGAGGGACGGAGGATGGGGCGGGTTGTTTAGGGGGCGGTTGAGGCCGAGTGGGAGGCGGCAGAGAGAACGCAGTTTGGGAGAGGGCAGTTGAGATACTGCGCGGAGGCCGTTCGGGGTCTGAGGGGGCAGCTTGGGGCGTGAAGAGGCAGTTGAAGGGATACGAGAGATTTTTGGTTGGGACGGGGAGGCAGTTAAGGGGGCGAGGAGGGCAGTTGAAGGGCATGGGGGCCTGTTGAGGTGCAAGGGAGCAGCTGAGCCGGTCTATGGGTCAGTTAAGGGGGGAGGGAGGGGGGAATCTAGTTTGTTCGGGAGGACTTTTGGGACAGCGAGGAAGGGGAGAGGCTGGGTGGGGCTTGTGGTGTGAGGGGGAGTTGCAGTGAGGTGAGGGTGAAGGGCTGGAAGCTTGAGGAGAGGGAGCTAATAGGGCTGCTAATAGGCACCTCTGGTACCTGAAGTCTACAAGGGGCAGATAAATTACTGTCAACAGTAGTTGTTAGATGTTCTTTCAAGGGCAATCCCACTACTGACCAGACAAGAGAACATCTTATCTTTTGTGGCTTTTTTCTTTCTTTTTTTTTTTCCCTCACGTTCTTTGTTTTCAGGGTCCTCTCAGCTTTTGATGGAAACTGAAATGTTTTTTTTGATCTGCTGACTGCAGTAAAGGTTGAATGTTTCTGATCTTAGTGCAACATACTCAACATAGATGAAGAGTTTGGATCTCTGTGAAGTCATCTTGTTTCCTTCCTGAGGAAAGGACTTTCCTAGTAGGAGCTATCTTTGAGTTGATTTGCTGCCAGATAATTTCACTGGAGTTCAATAGCCATGGGGCCATTGAAAAATGAGAATGAAGAGGAGAGCATAATCTTGATCAGTGATGATGAAGCTGAGAGCACACTTGGGAGCTCAGTTTTGTTGGTGGACTCCTTGGGTAAGTGGTCTTTTTGTCAGCGATTACTGTTGAAGGAAACTGAGGCATCACTTTTGTGATCTGCTGCCAGGAAGACAAAAGGACTTTGAAAATAAATCAAGACAGGAGGAGTTGCCATTATTTCCTAACTTGGGGGGTTTCTTTGGTGGCACCTGAAAGGCTGCTGCTGTGTGCTTTAGGAATACTACAAAGCTAGTTGAGAGTGAGCCTAATCCATGTCGCTTGCACCCTTTTTGCTTAAATTACCTCAGTTTTGGTAGTGTGTGGCTCAGACTGTATGAGATAATAGAACTCATGCCATAAGGTTTTGTAAAAAATAAATGTCAAAAACTGGTTGAATTTGTAACAAAGATATAATTACCTTTTATGATTGATTTCAACCTAGTATTCTCTCTTCTTTTTTTCTTTTCTACAGAGAAATCTGCCCTGGGAGAACAGAAATCTGAAGAAGTTGTGGATGAGGAATGTGACCTGGTGGTTACTTTCTGCAAACAAGCAAAAGTGATGCCTCATGCAAGATATGACTGCACCATCCACCCCTTTGAGTAAGTTCACTCATGTGGAGATTAGGGGGGGGAGTCCTTTTCCACATTCAGTTTGTCATAGCAGCTTTCCTCAGGAGCTTCTTAAACAATGAACCGCAGAATGGATTGGGTTGGAAGGGACCTTAAAGATCATCCAGCTCCAACCCCCTGCCAAACTCCTACTAGCCCAGGTTGCTCAAGGCCTCATCCAGCCTGGCCTTGAACACCTCCAGGATGGGATCATCTACAACCTCTCTGGGCAACCTGTTCCAGTGTCTCACCACCCTCACTGCAAAGAATTTCTTCTTAATCTCCAGTTTCAATCTCCCTTCTTCCAGCTCAAAGCCATTGTCCCTCATCTCATCACTACAAGTCCTTGTGAAAACCCTCTCCCCAGCTCTCCTGTGACCCCCTTCAGGCCACCAGAAGGTCTCCTTGGAGCCTTTTCTTCTCCAGGCTGAACAGCCCCAACTCTCAGCCTGTCCCCATAAGAGAGGTGCTCCAGCCCTCTGATAATCTTTGCAGCCTCCTCTGGACCCACTCCAGCAACTGAATACTTTTTAAAGGGTTTTTATGTACACTTTTAAATGCAAAAACTGCTGTTAAATATTATCATCCAGTGGATTGAAAAAGAAGCAGGAGGAGCTGATTTCCGGTAGCAAAATATTTAGAAACAAAAAGTTCTTATTAGTTCTAAAAATAGAAACCAAAGTGTTTTTTAAGGGTTAATAACCAGCTCTGGCTGCTGAACTGACACCATAACTGATAAGAGCACAGCTGTGTTTGACCTGCTCTGCTTCTCTTTGGGTGATCTCAGCAACCCTTAACAGTCAGTCTGTGCTCATGCTCTCCTCCTCTGTAGCTTGTTTCATAAACAGCCTTCTTGTTTCCAACTCTGCAGGCGAACAGAATGTGATACTTGCTCCCCCCTTGGAAAAAATGCTGATATTTGTAACCAGTGCTACTGCTACATTTGTGACAAGCTGGCTTCTGAGGTAAGCAATGGAGAAATGTACAACCTGGAGTCAGTGACAGAGGGAGGACGTTCTGACCTCTGCTGAGACCTCCCCTGCAGGGCTGTGTCCAGCTCTGGAGCCCTCAATACAGAAAGGACATGGACCTGATGGAGCGGGTCCAGAGGAGACCACAGAAGTGATCAGGGGTCTGGAGCAGCTCTGCTATGAGGCCAGGCTGAGGGAGCTCGGGGGTGTTCAGCCTGGAGAGAAGAAGGCTCCAGGGAGACCTCAGAGCAGCCTGCCAGGACCTGGAGGGGCTACAGGAAGGCTGCAGAGGGACTGTTCCCAAAGGCCTGCAGGGACAGCACCAGGGGCAATGGTTTGAAATGAGAGCAGAGCAGATTGAGATTGGATGTGAGGAACAAGTTCTGCAGCAGGAGGCTGCTGGAACACTGCAACAGGTTGCCCAGGGAGGGAGCTGAGGCCCCATGCCTGGAGCTCTTCAAGGTGAGGCTGGAGAAGGCTCTGAGCAACCTGCTCTAGTGGAGGATGTCCCTGCTGCCTGCAGAGCTTGGACTGGATGAGCTCTGGAGCTCCCTTCCAATCTAAACCATTCTGTGATTCTTAAGCACATGCAAAGAATAAATGATACATGACATTTGATTATTTGAACTGTTCCTCTCCTAAATGACATCTGCTTCGCAGTGCTCCTAGAAGTGTAGTCAGCACCTGAGGTTATTTCCAGCAGTCCAGCCAGTTTTTGGAGCAGAATTCACTTGATTTGAGCAGATGTTCTTCCTGTTTGCCTCAGGCACATGGTGTATTTCATGGCATGAGATTTCTAACCCAGTTTCACAGAGTCACAGAATGTCAGGTTGCAAGGGACCCCAAGGATCCTTTCTGGTCCAACCTTTCTTTTGGTTTGCTGCTCTCTTCACTAGACAAATATCAAACTCCAGCTTTTTCATCTACTAAGGAACAGCAGGGGAGGGGTTGGGTGGCTGGAGTTGGGGTGTTTCTTGGAATTAGGTAAACTTTGAACTGTAAACAAATTTGGGCTGAATGTACAGAAATGTTTTGCTGATTTCCCATGGGGAGGTTGCCAGCCTGGAGTATCTCTCTCAGGTATTGAGGAAGGAGGGTAAATGACTGTGGTTTTGTTCTTTCTATGTCATATTCTTTCTAAGCCATAGTGGCTTCTTGCCCTGACTGTCAAAAGCCCTCCCTGTGGCTTTGTTTAGCATGAAATGAGTTGTGGCCCTCCTCAGAGAGAGGAACTACCTTCTTGTTTGGATAGTTCCTCTCCACTTGAGCAACTTTCTCTTTTTTCTGGTTTTTTTTTTTCTGTTTTTTTTTTGTTTGTTTGTTTTTTGTGTTTTGTTGTTTTGTTTTTTTTTTTTTCATTCATACTTTATGAAAATAGTGCCAGAACTGGACAACCACTTCCCTCTGTCACTGCAATGCACACAACAAAAGCAAATTCTGGAAGGACCAGCGTGACTTTGCCTTGGCTGGGGTTCTGGTCATGTTCAACTTGGAGCTCACGGACATCGACGCAGACCTTCGGCGTGGTGGTAGGTGCTAGCCTCTCCTCCTGGCCTGAGATCTGGGGCTTACTGGATGGCTCCTTTGGGCCACAGTCAGGAAATTAGAGAATGGCTTGAGTTGGAAGGGACCTTAAATAAATCACCTGTTTCCAACTCTTCCAGCCATGGGCAGGGAGACCTTCTGTTAGACCACGCTGCTCAAAGCCTCATCCAGCCTGATCTTGACCGCTTCCAGGGGTGATGTGTCCACAGCTTCTCTGGGCAACCTGTTCCAGTGTCTCACCAGCCCTGTAGTCAAGAACTTCTTCCTAATGTCCAACCTAAATCTACCCTGCTCTAGTTTCAAACCTTTGCTTCTTGTCCTATTACCACAGGCCCTTATCAAAAGTCCCTCCCTAGCTCTCATGTAGCCACCTTCAGGTACTGGAAGGCTGCTCTAAGGTCTCCCCAGAGCCTTCTCACCTCCAGGGTGAACAGACCCAACTCTCAGCCTGCCTTTGTAGGAGAGACACTTCAGCCTTGTGATTTTCTTTGTGGCCCTCCTCTGGACCCTCCAACATATCCACATCCTTCTTGTGTTGGGAGCTCCAGAGCTGGACATAGTACTCCAGGTGGGTTTCCCACAAGAGCAGAGTAGAGGGGCAACTCTCCTTGTAAAAGCCTTGATGTATTTTAAAGGTAGCAGCTTGGTGCTGCTGCTCTTGCTGGGCCATACTCTGAGCAAACACAGGTCCAGTTTGTGTGTTTCCTGCTTTCTTTCCTCTGGAAGAAGCAACAAAGTTTTTATGGCCAAGTAAGAGCGAGTGCAAGTACCTTGGTAAATATTTTACATGGATACTTTGGATTCTTTGTTTCTTTTAGCTAAATAATAATTAGAGAAAGTAGAACAAGTAACACCAACACTTTCACATCTCTCTGACTTCTTAGGAAATCTTCTAATAAAGTTTATGCAGGAACTTTCTGTGGAGTATAATAAATATCTGGTTGGAGAAAGAAGGACTTCTGGACATCATGAATGCTTCTGCCTCCCTAAACTGCCTCCTGGGAAATGCAATGTCTGCAGATCACGCAGCACAGAGGTGGTGTACAGGTGAGTGACAGCAGGACTCAGCTCCTACTAGCAGCATGTGCTGGTCAGTGTGGGTTTGATTTGCTTCATCAGTTGCTTTGCTTCATCAGATGATAAACAAATCACGGCACCTGATCTAGTAGAAACACAGTGGAGAGAACTTGCTTGGCCAGGGAGCTAATAACTTGCACTTGAATATTGTTTACACAACCCTTCAGTGCATCTTAAATACAACTTGAAATATGTTACTTTGTTGGGCAAGACACTTAATAATATCCCTTAGCATTATGAGCTGGGATGCATAAAAATCAAGCCCTTGTTTGTGCTAATTTGGTTTTTAGAAGGATTCAGCTTTTACTCAGTGGTACTCAATGCCTTTAAAATGCTGAAAGTAACACTTATGCAAAAGCCTTTTAGCTTATCTTATAGATTCTTTTCAAGGAAAGGCAAGTTTCCTTCAGAGCTTAAGGCTCTGAAACCACAGAATGACCATAACTGCCTTATTCATGAAGTTCCATCATTGCAGACACTTTAAACGTGACTTCACTTTCTTAGGTATTCTGGAGTCTTTGCACTGGTATCAAGATTTTTAAACCAGGCAGAAAAAGAGAGTCCTAAAGCTGCTGCTGTCATGTTTCTGGGAGCAGCTAAAGAGATAGCAAGTCATAAGGACCCTGCTTTGTAAGTATCCAGTTCCACATCTAGTGTCTCATCTTCTTTTGCCTCTCAAAGGGAGGAAACTAAGTGAGAAAGTTCTGCTTTTTCCTTTATGGAGGGTAAGGACAGTGGAAAATTCACAGCCCTGGCTGTGAAGAAGAAATTCTTTCCAGTGAGGGTGGGGAGACACTGGAACAGGTTGCCCAGAGGTTGTGGATTTCCCTTCCTTGGAGATGTTTGTGGCCAGGTTGGATGAGGCCTTGAGCAACCTGGGCTGGTGGGAGGTGTCCCTGCCCATGGCAGAGGGTTGGAACTGGATGAGCTTCAATGTCCCAACCTAACCCATTCCATGAATCTGAGATTCCTGCTGCTTGGGTCAGGGGAAGGTGTGCTTCAGGAGCTATTGTATGACAGTTCTCTTTCTAGGCTGTGTTTTGTGCTTTCAGGACTTGTTCTTTCTCTCTGGAACCATTCTGCTTAGCACAACAGCTCCTAGTGCTTTCTAAGGAAAAAAGTTTTTCCTTTTACAGTTGAGTACAGAGAAGGGGAGAAGGCAGGAAACCAAGCCAAAAATTAACTGGTGCTTTTTTCCTTCCCTCTTAGAAGATGGCAGAACCTTCATCTTCCTGATTCATTACAAATTGCTGTCCCTTGTCTGTTGCAAAGGTAAGACCTCTATGATGAGGTGACAGTGGGATGGTTGCTGGCATTTCAAATGCATTTCAAATTAATACCCTTCAAAGGCATGAAGAAAAAGAGGGAATGCTTTAGTTCTTAAAAGCCAAAAGTAAATGTGCACAGGTGTATAATCCTATTGTCAGTAGCCTCAGGAACTCTTTGTGATGGAACACAACCCCACTGCACTCTCTGTCTTTGTTTGAGCAGAGCAAAAGTAGCCTCCTGCTGCTGCTTGTGTGTAGAGTATAGATGGGTAGCAAGAGGCAGAAGGATACAAACAGCATGGAGCCATCAGCCTCACAATCAAGGACCTCAGGTTCTGCAGTTTTAAACTACAAATCAGAACTTTTCAGCAGCTCTGGTGAGTGTCAGTGCCTTCCAGTGAAAGACAAGGGCAATACCTGCCTGCCTTATTCAGAGCCACATCAACGCTCAAGCCCTTCTTTGCTGCCTCAAAGGAGAGGAACTCAATGGGGAGCTGAAAACCAAGGAGATGGATTACTTTTGAAATGTCATCTAGGAGTGTTCTGCAAGGGCAAGCCAGAAAGTAGTGTCAGGTAGCTACTCAGGGTTAATAAACCAAAGAGTAAATATTGTCTCTTGATCATCAAAACAGCAGCAGCCTTGTGGTGCTCCACTGGAATGGAGTAGTCAGGGATCTGACATAGTGAAGTTCTCCCAGAGGCTGATGGAGGGCATCAAGCCCACTTGGCTTAATTTCTCATTTTAGCTTTGTGTTTCACCTTCAGTCCCAAACCCACTGGCAACAGAACATTAATGAATTCAGAATTAACTTTTCTGAGGAGAGCTCAAAACCCAATTCTATATTCTCACCTCTTATTTGAAATAAAGGACAGCTGTAACCTAAATCCTGTGTCCTTTTCATTCTAAATAGCTTCATTCTAACTAGTCTGGACTTTTTCTTACAGAATCACAGAATTGTCAGGGTTGGAAGGGACCTCAAGGATCATGCAGTCCCAACCCCCCTGCCATGGGCAGGAACACCTCACACTACATCAGGTTGCCCAGAACCACATCCAGCCTGGCCTTAAAACCCTCCAGGGATGAGGCTTCCATCACCTCCCTGGGCAACCTTGTGCCAGTGTCTCACCACCCTCATGGGAAAGAACTTCTTCTTAAAGTCTAATCTAAATCTCCCCTCCTCTGGCTTAGATCTGTTCCTCCTAGTTCTGTCACTCCCTGACACCTTCAAAAGTCCCTCCCCAGCTTTCTTGTAGCCCCCTTCAGATCCTGGAGGGCCACAAGAAGGTCTCCTCGGAGCCTTCTCTCCAGACTGCACAACCCCAACTCTCTCAGGCTGTCTCCAGAGCAGAGCAGCTCCAGCCCTCTGCTCATCCTCATGGCCCTTCTCTGGACACCTTCCACAACCTCCAGATCCTTCCTGGAACAGAGGCTCCAGAACTGGACACAGAGCTCCAGGTGTGGTCTGAGCAGAGGGGGAGAATCCCCTCCCTGGCCCTGCTGGCCACACTTCCCTTGATGCTTACTTTTAAAAGAACAGGAAAAGGAGTATTTTTGCTTCCCTCAATTTTAAGAGTAAACTCTTTGTGTCAGTGAGGTATCCCAGTTAAGGTAAAAATGGTTTCAATGGTATCACAATCTGAGCTGCCAGGAGCTCAGCCAGGGAATCTTTGGATTAAAACTTAAGCCCACAGAGCCTCGGTTTCACTGCTGTTTAAAAATCAGTTATCGCAATGCTGTTATCCACTACATATCTTAAAGCACAAATGTAAATAGATCCACATTATGTGACATTTAACCTCCCCAAAAAAAACCCAAAAGTCCCCAAATATTTTCCCACAGGATTGAAAAACCTCAACAATTTAGTAGCAATTCATTCCACTTGAAGAGATTTTGATTTCCCTTTTCCTGTTTTGTTTCTCTTCTCAAAACAGAATCACAACCAGGCTTCAGAAGATGCTGGTGCTGTGTGACTTCCCAAAGCCTTTGTATGAGAAGTTTGTTAGTTTCTTTCAGTACATCTCACTTCCATGTCACTGTTTTGGCTTCTCCAATAGGTATGTGCTGCTTTGGGGGTTGTTCATGAGGTATTTTGATTTGTTTTGTTGCTGCTTTGTATTTGTCCTGTCCTTACAGGAAACATTTGCACAGGGAGGCTGTGGATGCCCCCTCCCTGGAGGTGTTCAAGGCCAGGCTGGATGAGGCCTTGAGCAACCTGGGCTGGTTGGGAGGTGTCCCTGCCCAGGGCAGGGGGTTGGAACTGGATGGTCTTCAGAGTCTCTTTCAACCCAATGCATTTCATGAATCTATGATTCCTGCTGCTTGGGTCAGGGGAAGGTGTGCTTCAGGAGCTGCTGTATGACAGTTCTCTTCTAGGCTGTGTTTTGTGCTTTCAGGACTTGTTGAGGAATCTGGTCCTAGTGGAAGATATCCTTGGCCATGGCAGGGGTTTGGAACTGGATGATCTTTAAGGTCCCTTCCAGCCCAAACTGTTCTGATTCTTGTATGATCTATGATGACATCTTTCTTTCTTTTCTTTTTCTTTTTTCCCCCCTCTCAAACAGACCTGTAAACCTCAAAATGTTTTCTTGGTATATCTTCCTGTTCTTTAAAATAAATAAATTGTCACCTAGACAGAAAACACAGCTAAAAATGACTTTATTTTTGTATTTCGAGCTTGAATGTTATTCCATGGGACCATGTTTCACTGACCACAGTTTTAAAAGGCCAGAACATCACTGGTCAGAGAATGCAGAAAGGAAGAAAAATATTCCTGTGGGAAACACTGCCTGTGATAGAGGCTCGAGTGGAGAAACTGGTGGACAAAAAGAAGTAAGATTGGTTTGGTCTTGTCTGGAACTCCTCAGGGTAGGAACTCAACATTTTAATGCAGTGCAGGCTTTGCCTCCTGTGTCCCAGAGCTTTGTGTAAGGAGGAAACACCACAAAACAAAGGCACACTGGAAGCTGTTCATGCCCATTGTTGCTTATCTGGAAGCTGTTGATGCCCATTGCTGCTTGTCTGGAAGCTGTTCATGCCCATTGCTGCTTATCCAGGAGGCCCAGTAGCTTTTTGAAGCTTCTCAAAGCAGAGCCAAGGCTTTTGAACACTTGAGGACCAGAAGAGAATGTTGAAGTGGGGGATTTCTTTGTTTCTGTCACCACAGTAGGGTTTAGATATGGATGGTTAAAACAGTGTCTGGCTAGGTGGAAGGCAGCAAAACCAATCATCATGTTCTGGTCTTTGGCTCTTCAGAAGCCTGTGTTCTAAACACTGCAGATCACTCAGAGTGAAATGCAAAAGCAATCTCCTGTTTTGTTTTGCCAGAGGACAGAGATAAGCTGTGGGCAGCTTCTTGGAACTTAGTGTCTCTTTCTGCCAGTTGTATTTCTTGTTCAAGATCTCCAGGGGAGGAAAATCTTCTGTATTGCTTCATAGATTGTGAATGTTTGCCTGACCTGTGTGTGGCTTTGCAGTTCCTTCCTCTGCCTGCTCACCCTCTTTGTGCTTTTCTCCCCTGCCAGCTATAAAGAAGTCATTCGCTACCTGCGAGCTGTGAAGTGCAATGACAGCAATGGGTAAGTGATGCTTCCCCTGCTCCTTTGCTCCTTGTTTCTTTGCCTCTGTTGCCTCAACTTGTAATGAAGTAGAACTAAAAGCAGCAGGATTTTGGCAGCTGTTTCCTAAGTGAAAGCAGTGCTGCATTGCAGCTAATTTCTGCCTCCTCAGCTGGAACCAGTGGTCAACCATAATCGGATCTGTACATCCCTGGTGTAAAATTGTCATGGTGATGAAATTCAAATACCTGAATCACAGAATGGTTGGAGTTGAAAGGGACCTCTGGAGGTCAAGTCCAACCCCCCTGTCAAGGCAGGATCACATAGAGAAGGTCGCACAGGAGCACATCTAGGCAGGTTTGGAATGTCTTTAGAGATGGAGACTCCACCACTTCTCTGGGCAGCCTGCTCCAGTGCCCCATCACCTTTAAAGAAGTTCCTCCTCATGTTTAGGTGGAACTTCTATGTTCCAGTCTGTGCCCATTGCCCCTTGTCTTGTCCCTGGGCACCACTGAACAAAGCCTGGTCCCATCCTGCTGACATCCACCCTGTAAGTATTGATCAGATCCCCTCTCAGGCTGCTCTTCTGCAGACTAAACAGCCCCAAGCCTCTCAGCCTTTGCTCCTCACAGAGCTGTTCCAGTGCCCTCAGCATCTTTGTAGCCCTCTGCTGTACCCTCTCCAGCAAGTCTCTGCCCTTGATCCAGGCAGCCCAGCACTAGACACAGTATTCCACATGTGACCTCACCAGGGCAGAGTAGATAGGGAGGAGAACCTCCCTTGAAGTTGTTGCCACACTCCTGCTGATGCACTTCAATTCTTGCTCCTTCCAGGCTGAGAGACCTGCGAGATAAAATCCCCTTCTACCTGTGCAAAACTGGGGACTTCCTGGATGCTGCCCACTCCCTGCTCTTCCCTGTCAACAGCCTGGCCTGCTGCACTGCCTGCAGGATAACACATTGCCACTTTGAGATCTACCTGAAGATTTTCAAGACAGGCAGCGTCCCTGCTGGGAATGATATCACAGACTCTGGACTCTGGATTGTAGTTGGCAAGTGTCCTTTTTTTTTTTTTTTTTTTAATAATTTGCATGTGTTTAGAACTTTACTTAACAGCCTTTTGCTTTTAGTCTAGTAATGTTCTGAGGGGGTCTGAACCCAACTGTCAATTGGCCAGACTAAAGGAGGCTGCATAACAGTAGGCAGGAAGAATGTCTTGATATTTGAGCATGAATTTGTTGGGCACACTTCACACAGGGAGCACTGATGTGATTCTGCCCCCCTGCTCTGCTCTCATGAGACCCCTACCTCAAGTCCTGCCCCCAGTTCCAGTGCCCCAATGTAAGGAGGCCATTAAACCACTTTAGCAGGTCTGGAGAAGAGAAGGCTCCAGGGAGACCTTAGAGCAGCCTTCCAGTACCTGAAAGGGGCTGCAGGAGATCTGGGGAGGGACTTTTTACAAGGGCTTTCAGTGACAGGATGAGAGGCAATGGCTTTGAACTGGAAGAGGGGAGACTGACACTGGAAGAGGGGAGACTGACACTGGAAGAGGGGAGACTGACACTGGAGATTAGGAAGAAATTCTTGAGAGTGAGGGTCAGGAGCCACTGGCACAGGTTGCCCAGGGAGGCTGTGGATGCCTCCTCCCTGGAGGTGTTCAAGACCAGGTTGGATGAGGCCTTGAGGAATGTGGTCTAGTGGAAGATGTCCTTGGCCATGGCAGGGGTTTGGAACTGGATGATCTTTAAGGTCCCTTCCAACCCATTCTAGAATTCTATGATTTGCTTCTTTTTGTCAAGTTTTTGTAGAAACATCTGTCAGGAAAGTCAGTCTCTTGTTTGTGTTCACCCTCTGTCCTTGTTCAGTATGGTTTGGAATTTTTTTCTTGCAGGCCCTCCCTTGAAAGATAGTGTTCTAATAAAGCAGGCTCTGAAACTGCTCTACAGCAATGTGTTACTCTACAGGAATGTAAGTCTGTGTCAAACTGCTTCTGGGGCCCATCAAGAAGTTCTTTACTGTGGAGGGTGGTGAGACACTGGAACAGGTTGCCCAGGGAAGCTGAGGATTCCTCATCCCTGGAGTTGTTCAGGGCCAGGCTGGATGAGGCCTTGAGCAACCTGGGCTGGTGGGAGGTGTCCCTGCCCATGGCAGAGGGTTGGAACTGGATGAGCTTTCAGGTCCCTTCCAACCCAACCAACTCTATGGTTCTGTGTCTGACCTGTTTTCTCCAGTTACTTGTGTAATGCAAGGATTTGCTGTCAGCACCCTTTCCTCTGAATATCTTCCACCTGTGAACAGCCCTCACTGTATAAAACACTTCCTCTGCTGTGTTTCAGCCTAAATGTTGGAGTTCCCTCATCATGGTTTTGGGTAGTAGCAGTTTGCTGGAGAAGAATGGGCACCTGCATCCCCTGTCCCTGAAAGAGCCCCCACTTGACTTCCAGGAGGTAACTGAAAGGCTGCTGTGAGATGGGAGAATCTGTGGCCTTGGGAGAACTCTCTCAGTGTGGGCATTGGCTTGTTCCTCTGAATGCTGAGGTTAGCCTCACAGTGCCTCATCAAATGCTCCTCTGGGGCCTGCCAAGCATGGCTCTTGGCAAGGTGGTTCAGGAGGTTTAAGTGCAATAGAAAAGCAGGTTGTGAAGGCAGCAGGGAAATGAAAACAGCAAAAAAGACCCCAAGCAAAACCCCAGATGAATTCTGCTGCAGCTCAGTGCCTGACACTGATTCTGTGTCTTCATGTTGAGATGGAGCAGATAGCAAAACTGTAATAGTAAAGTGTGCTGTGCTGGTTTGAGGCCAGCCAGAACATCTCTTGCCCCAAAAGGGACAAAAGAATGACACACGCAAACGGATTGGAGAGTGATGGAAAGTTTAAGTGGAAAAGCGATTGGTGAAAATACAGGAAAAAAAACTACAAAGCATAGTGGAAAAGAACATCCCAAAGCATACAGTCCCCCACACAGTACCCAGAGGTTTCCCAATCCTTCCCTCCTCCCACCTGAGGGTCTACCCAATCCCTCAGGGCTCTTCCTTCCCCCCCCTCCCACTGCTAGGCAAGTCTCAGGCTGGCCAGGTCTGAGACTGCCCCCCCTCCATTCTCCTCCTGGCATTAGGCCTAGACAGGCCTAAGAGGCCTGAGATACCCCCCCTGGCATTACCCGATAAGAGAGGACATCTCCCGTGGGAGCAGAGAGGGAAGAAAGAGGAAGAGAATGACTCTGCAGATGGCCTTATAGGGTGCAGGATTTATGGGTAGACATACGCCGTGTCCTGTGTCCACCCCTATTGGGCGAGCACCCAGGACACCAGAGGTGTATCTCATGCAGCAGTGGCAGGGGGCACCCAGCCTAAACTGCCACAGCCCACCCCTTATTTCATACCCATAATTCCTGCACCCAAAACATATCATCAGATCAGAGACAGTCCTTAGATGACATGTCTGGCAAAGTCCAGGTCCTCATCTGGGCGTCCTTCCGAAAGGTCTCTCCCTCGGGCTCAGGTAACAGTTCAGTCCAGCTCTTCTCCCTCATCCTGTGGAACCTCCCAGCGATGCAGAGTTCATTCTTCTGCACGGTGAGCTCTTCATGGGTCCGATGGACATCCTGGCCACCTGGAAACAACCTCACAACTTCTCAATCAAACATCAATCTCCATCCACTCAAGCGGCATGTCTCCACCCCTTGGGGCAATCGAGTCAGAACAATCAGGCTCCTCGACTCGACTCCTTCCACCCCTTGCAGGCAACAGCACGCTGAGACTTTCCAAAGCTGCACGGACCTTTCCCAAGCCCAGTGCTGACCGCTTCCAGCCGCGGCCCGAGGCTAATACGGATGCACACCACACACAGGCACACCGCTCCCCCTGAGCGTACGCATGCCAAGGCGTGGAGGCATCCGGCTACACAGCCCTCCCCCGGAGAGGGAGTGGCTGCACTGCAACCCACCGAGAAGAGAGGCGGAGCCAGGTGCTAGGCGCCATTTTTGGAACACGTCCGAAAGTCAGGGGAGAGATAACAGCGAGAGCCGCCGTCACCTCTGCAGCCGCGGTACAGATCCAAACCGCCGCCACCCCTCGGGCCACAAGAGCGGCTTTTCCAGCCAAAGCTATACTTGCTCCCTGGGTCCTCGGAAGCAGCCTTTGAGCTGGAGCCACCGCTCGCCTTCTTGATTACGGGAGCCACCACTCACCTCCCGCTGCGGCCAGCCCCCACCGCCATGGGACAAGCCGACCCTGGTCTGCTTCCGACTGTCCCTCCCCCTTCCTCAGCTCCGCGCTGCTCTGCTCGCCGCTGGCGCCGCGGGGAACAGAAGGGAAAGGGACAGGCACCGCATTCTTAAGCTTTTCCCCCGAAGCAAATGGCTACAAAATCACCGCTGCAGCTTGGAAGGGCAGACGGGATTCTACGCCACCGCTATGCACCAGGGTGTCCCCTCGGAACCCATAAGACACCCACACAATCACGCCAGCACAAAGCCTTGAGCCCAGACACCAAAACCAACAATGCCCAGATACCATTTTAACTTTTCCACCCCTGCACCTCTCCAAACCAATTTGCAGAGTTCCGCGGGAACCATCCTCTGCTACCAAAAATCTGTGCTGGTTTGAGGCCAGCCAGAACATCTCTTGCCCCGAAGGGGACAAAAGAATGACACACGCAAACGGATTGGAGAGTGATGGAAAAGTTTAAATGGAAAGGCGATTGGTGAAACTACAGAAAAAACTACAAACTACAAAGCATAGTGGAAAAGAACATCCCAAAGCATACAGAGTCCCCCACACAGTACCCAGAGGTTTCCCAATCCTTCCCTCCTCCCACCTGAGGGTCTACCCAATCCCTCAGGGCTCTTCCTTCCCCCCCCTCCCATTGCTAGGCAAGTCTCAGGCTGGCCAGGTCTGAGACTGCCCCCCCTCCTTTCTCCTCCTGGCATTAGGCCTAGACAGGCCTAAGAGGCCTGAGATACCCCCCCTGGCATTACCCGATAAGAGAGGACATCTCCCATGGGAGCAGAGAGGGAAGAAAGAGGAAGAGAATGACTCTGCAGATGGCCTTATAGGGTGCAGGATTTATGGGTAGACATACGCCGTGTCCTGTGTCCACCCCTATTGGGCGAGCACCCAGGACACCAGAGGTGTATCTCATGCAGCAGTGGCAGAGGGCACCCAGCCTAAACTGCCACATGTGCTCAGAGAGTCACTGTCTGGGAGTTTGCTTCACAAAAACAAAAATAGCTCTCTGCAAAGTGAGTTAAAATGGAGAGGTTGTTATGTGCTAGGACTGCTTAATGCTGTAGAGCTTCAACTCTCCTTCACTAGAGTTCAGTACTCAACTTACTTTGTGTAAATGCTGACAAAATAGGTAAAAGCTCAGTAAAGGGCAGGCTGAGGGAGCTGGGGGTGTGCAGCCTGGAGAAGAGAAGGCTCCAGGTACACCTCAGAGCAGCCTGCCAGGACCTGAAGGGGCTACAGGAAGGCTGCAGAGGGACTGTTCCCAAAGGTCTGCAGGGACAGGATGAGAGGCAATGGTTTGAAATGAGAGCAGAGCAGATTGAGATTGGATGTGAGGAACAAGTTCTGCAGCAGGAGGCTGCTGGAACACTGCAACAGGTTGCCCAGGGAGGGAGCTGAGGCCCCATGCCTGGAGCTCTTCAAGGTGAGGCTGGAGAAGGCTCTGAGCAACCTGCTCTAGTGGAGGACGTCCCTGCTGCCTGCAGGGGTTGGACTGGATGAGCTTTGGAGGTCCCTTCCAAGCCAATCCACTCTGTGTCTAAAGGAACTCTGGGGCACTGCTTGATGTTTGCAGAGTGTTTGGACATCCTTTACCTGTGAGTGCTTCTGTTGCAGGGTGTGCTGGCTGTCAGTGGTGGCCTTTTGGAGGAGCTGAAAGCAAAAGTCAATGTTTCTTTACATCCTGCTATTTTCTCTCCTCATGTAAGTGTGCATGTGGCAAGGAAGAGCTTCACCTTTTTGTGTTACTGTGCCTGAAGGCACAGCAGTGGAAACAGCTGGGTTATTGTGAAGGCTTAAGAGGAGTGTAGAGCATGTTTAGAGCTGCTTTGAGGTGGATCCTGTGTTAGGCAATACATCTAAGGAGCTGTCTGCTGCTTTTTTGACTTTTGAGGCAATTACATTTAGTTTACTTTTCAAATATGTGACTCTTGGGCCAGAAATATTTTTTTCCCTTTGATTCTCCTCCTGTGCTGATGTGAGACCTCGTGTTTCCTGAGGACTCTGAGAGCATCAGATGAAACATGCTCTATAAACAGGAAGACCCTTTGTTCTGCTCCATCTAATGGCCTTCCCAGGAGGCCTGTGGGTGTCTCACCCGACACCCAACGTTTTTGACTGGGGTGGTGGCAACTTAGTGCTGGTTGGAGTGGATTCAATATACAAGTAGTGGGAAAATGGACCGTTGAATGTCATCTTCTTGCTGTTTCTTCCTGTAGCTGCACCATGAGGCTTGTCTGATTCTTGCAGTGCAAGCAGTCCAACAGATGCTTTTCTGTGATCTTCCATACTTGACTTCCTTCTTGGAGATAGCTCTGGCTTTTGGGGTGAGTCCTGGCTGCTGAGCTCTCATCTAAGAGAGGAAAGTAAGGGATATTTCACCTCTGTGTAACACCAGCTTGGAGATTGTGTGCCCAACAACACCAGAAGGACGTGCAAGTGTTAGAGCAAGTCCAGAGGAGGCTATGAAGATGATCAGAGGACTGGAGCACATCCCCTGGGGGTCAGGCTGAGAGAGTTGGGACCCTTCAGCCTGGAGAAGAGAAGGCTCCAGGGAGACCTTGGAGCAGCCTGCCAGGGTTTGAAGTGGGGAGGGACTTTTGACAAAGGCATGAGCTGATGGCTTCAAAGTGGAAAAATGCTGATTGAGATCAGACATTAGGAAGCAATCCTTCCCCATGAGGGTGGTGAGGCACTGGAACAGGTTGCCCAGACAAGTTGTAGAGGCTCCAAGCCTGGAAGTGTTCAAGGCCAGGTTGGATGTGGCCTTGAGCAACCTGATCTAGCAGGAGGTGTCCCTGCCATGGAGTTGGAACTGGATGATCTTCAAGGTCCCTTCCACCCCAAACTACTCTGTGTTTTTAGACACATTTAACTTGGTTTTGTTCCCCTTTAGCTTTGTCCTTTCAGTTTATTCTGGTTTTAGGAAGTGGTTGGCAATTCACTTAACTCACCAGTCTCATTTTATCACTCCCTAGAATAACTTCTGGGCCCTGAGGCTGTTACTGGACCACCTGTGCTGTGATGAACACATTCTCCATGGCACTGTCAACCTGATTTTGAGAGATCTAAATCTTCAGAAAGCGTCAATGCTGAAACTGTGAGTAAACATCTGCTCCCTGAAGCCTGCCTGGTTGTGGGCACAGTAAGCACAGTCCTGCAGCAGTAACACTTAGCAGAGATACAACTCTTAGCTCTTTGAAACCAGCCAGCCCAGTGCTCTGAGTGAGAACAGAATGCAAATAAGATGCTGGAGTCTGTAGGAGAGCTGTCTCTGACCAGCTCTGTTCTGCTCTGTGCTGCTTAGGTGGCAAAACCTGGGTCCCCAGTATGTGGGTGAATTCCTTTGCCTGTTCCTGACCTGCAGACATAAGAAGATGCAATCCATTGGCCTGTTTGCTCTGAACATCATCACAGAGAACCTCTGTATGTAAGTCTGACTTCATCACAGCCAGGGAGAAATCCTTGGGTGGCAGCACTGGTGGTGGTTGTCTCCTAGGGAGCAGTCTCATCTCACAACTCATTTTTGTTTTTCACTCTTCCCTGGTTTTATATTCCAATACCTGAGGGGCTACAGGAAGGCTGCAGAGGGACTGTTCCCAAAGGCCTGCAGGGACAGGATGAGAGGCAGTGGTTTGAAATGAGAGCAGAGCAGATTGAGATTGGATGTGAGGAACAAGTTCTGCAGCAGGAGGCTGCTGGAGACAAGGCTCTGAGCAACTTGCTCTAGTGGAGGATGTCCCTGCTGCTTGCAGGGAGTTGGACTGGATGACCTTTGGAGGTCCCTTCCAACCCAAACCTTTCCATGATTCTATTAATTTGGTTTGTGAGACTTTCCAGTGTGCTCTAGCAGTGATCCAAGAGAATCTAATGAAATCCTCTTTCTTGAGCTGTCTCTGTCCTATTGCAGTGTACATCTGGTGCTGAAATCATCTCCCTTTGGAAGCTGAAGGGAAGTGTTGGATTAGCTTCTTTTGTAAAGCTTTGAGGAGTGCAAAACTCAAGCTGAGCCTGGGGCAGGTCTGTTCCTACCTAGCCAATGGAGTAAGAATCTTGTGTCTGTTTTCCAGGTGTCCATGGGCAAAGCACCTTTCAAACTTCTTCCACAATGCAGTGAGTATCTCTGTGGCTTAGCATTTAACCAAGTGCATCAGTGGCAGCTGTCAGTGATCACTTGGCCAGCTAGAATCATAGAGTTGGGCTGGTTGGAAAAGACCTTTAAGATCCTGGAGTCCAACCATTCACTAGCTCTGCCAACGCTGGGGTGAAACCATGGCCCTCAGCAGCACCTCTCTCTGGCTTTTAAAGACCTTCAGGGTTGGGGATTCAACCACCTCCCTGAGGAGCCTGTTCCAGTGCTGGACAATGCTTTTGAGGAGGAAATTGTTCCTCATGTCCAACCTAAACCTCCCCTAGGGCAACTTGAGGCTGTTTCCTCTTGTCCTACCACTTGTTGATAAGGAGAAGAGACCAACCCCCCCCCTGGCTCCAGCCTCCTTTCAGGGAGCTGTAGAGACCAGGTGGTCTCCCCTCAACTTCCTTTCTTCCAGCCCAGCTCCCTCAGCTGCTCCTCCCCAGCCCTGTTCTCCAGACCCTTCCCCAGCTTTCCTGCCCTTCTCTGGCCCTGCTCCAACCCCTCAGTGTCCTCCTTGGAGTGAGGAGCCCAAAACTGATCCCAGTATTGAAGGTGTGGCCTCAGCAGTGTGGAGTGCAGGGGAAAGTCACTGCCCTGGTTCTCTGGCCACTCCGTTGCTGATCCAGGGATGTTGAAGTGTATCACATTGGCCATCACCTTCAAATGCATCAGCTGGTAGATGATGTATCAGGTTCTTCAGGGCAGTGTCATTTATCATGGAATGGGTTGGGTTGGAAGGAACCTCCAAAGGTCATCCAGCCCAACCCCCTGCAGGCAGCAGGGGCATCCCAAATGGCTGAAGTAGACTAACAAAGATTTCTCTTTGCCCAGGGCTTAAGGGACCTGCCCCTTGGCACCAGAGCTCATCAGGAAATCTCCAAGTTCATGAACATGTTTGAGCAGCAATAACCTTGGGCCATATCTTCAGGAACAGTTTATTTTTGCAGTATGTTTTTGGTTGGGTTTTTTCTTTAATCTTGAGAAATCTCTTCCTTCTTTGGTTGTCATCTCCACAAAGAACCCAGCTGGAAACAGAATTGAGGCAAGTTCCAGAGGAGCTCCTAGGCCAAGGTGGTGAGCAGTGGCTGTGTTTCAGCAGAGGTGTGGTGGCAGTTCCTCCTGGTTGAAGTGGGTGTTTAAAGGGTCTCTTGCTTTTTGCAAAGCCAATCTCCAGAGAGATGCTGAGTGAGGAGAGAGAACCATGGATGAAATGGGGAGCACCACAAGTCTCTGATTCTGCTGTGTGGTCCAGCTGTGCCACAGGGTGAATGAAAGAGCTACTTGCACAGCCCCTCCTGTGGAGTAACTACAGAAAAGAAACCACTCCTGAGGCCAAAAGATGGGGACTGAAAGCTCTCTTCCTCCCTTCAAGAAAGCAGATCCATGTGTAACTGCAGCAAGCAGCTTGCTTGGTTTGTAAATAAAAAAAAAATCTCCTTTTCAGTTTTCCAGATGGTTTCTGGGTTTCATTCCTGCCACAGGTGACTCTTGGACTCCAGCTGGGGACTCTCAAGTCCTGGTTGGAGCAGTGTGGAAGCTCCAAAGAGCTGTTGGAGGGAGATACATTTCTAGCCTGGTTTCTCCTCATCTCTGCCTCACTGTGATACCAATCTGCATTGGTTTGGCCCTCAGGGGACAGGGGGAATATTCCTGTGTGATTAATTGTATTTTGCACATTGAAGGCTTTCAGTGGCTATTGCAGCTTCTCTCCTAAATAAGCTGTGTTACTGCCCAGCTTGTCTGCAGAACTGTGCCTGTCTCTAAATCCACACACCATTAAAGCTCCATAGAATTTCCCTTGTGTTGTCAGTTCTGCTTTGGGGTATTTTGGGGGTCTTGAGTTTGGTTTTTGATATTTCAAGTAACTTCTGTACCTGTTATCTTGTGTTGTCCTGAGTTCAGCCAGGACAAGCAGAGGTCAGAGAAGTCTCCTGATGGGGATCTGGTTCTGCTGATGGTCAGCAGGACTTGGCCATGCTTTTACTTCTGAAGATGCTCTGTGGTGTTTCACTCTGAGGTGCTTCTAGCATGTTCCCTCTACAATCTCCTTCCCACCTCATCTACCTGAGCAGCATAAGATGGACCTGATGAAACTGGGCCCAACAGAGAGCCACAAGTTGGATCAGGGAGCTGGAGCAGCTCTGCTGTGAGGACAGCTGAGGGAGCTGTGGGTGTGGAGCCTGGAGAGAGAGAAGGCTCCAGGGAGACCTCAGAGCTGCCTGCCAGGACCTGAAGGGGCTACAGGAAGGCTGCAGAGGGACTGTTCCCAAAGGCCTGCAGGGACAGGATGAGAGGCAATGGTTTGAAATGAGAGCAGAGCAGATTGAGATTGGATGTGAGGAACAAGTTCTGCAGCAGGAGGCTGCTGGAACACTGCAACAGGTTGCCCAGGGAGGGAGCTGAGGCCCCATGCCTGGAGCTCTTCAAGGTGAGGCTGTGGAGGATGTCCCTGCAGGGGTTGGACTGGATGACTTTGAAGGTCCCCTATAACCCAACCCATTCCATGATTTTCCTATAGATAATGATAGAATGTTTTATGTGTGAGGAGGACACCACTGAAGATCTGTGCTTGCCTTTGGCCAGGTGTGTCGGTGTGAGCTGAAATTCCCCCCCCACCAACAATAACCAGGCTAGCCCAGTCTGGAAGCAAATGAAGGCTGTATTTACAAAGCAGAATCTACACTCTATGATGAAATGCAATGAATATGTACAAATATACAAAATTCACAACATTTACATATATATATAATCAACAGAAAAGCACAACCAAGCTCCCTTTGCTTCCCCCAAAAGGGGACCCTTCCCAAAGGGGCCTCCCTCTCCCAGGAGCTTCCCCCCAGACCTCCCTTGGACAGAGAAAAGAGTTAGTTAGAGCAGAAAGTTGTTAACTTAGCTGCCAAGGTCAGTGTGTTATCTTCAGCCAGAAGAGAAGAAGAAACAGCAGCCAGACAGCCCAGCAACTGCCCCCACTGCCGAATGCAGAATGTGCAGAGTGCCTACTTTGTTCTGGGTAATAGTTCTTAAACATTTCTATCTATCCAATGGAAGTGTTTAGAACAATCAGTATTTTGCTTTCTTACACCCAATAGTGACTTATTTACACTTTGACTTTCTCTGTTCTGAACTTTGCAAGGAAAAACTAAAAACAGTTTCAAACCATCACAGTCCACCCCTTCTAAACAATTCCATTGGCTGCTACTATCATTTATCTAATCTAAAATAATATCTACAACACTAGGTGAATAAAGACCATAGTCCATTCCAGCTATCTCAGATGTAGATGATTCAAAAGAGTCAAATCACAGGAAAAACAGCAAACAGCTTGTTTCCTCGCAGATGGAGCGAAGGAAGGAACAAGGACTCTCAGGTGACTCAGGGCTCTCAGGGTTCGTGCACCGTAGATCTCATGGACTCTCCTCTTGGGCGCAATGCTGTATCTGCGCAACACTCTGAATTTAACCTCTCTCAGCCAAAGTTAGATTTCTTTGTGGAATGCACTGAATTTCACCATTTTCTTGCATCACCCAATAGGTGTGACCAGGACCTTCAGCAGAAACCACCCCTCGGACAGGTTTGGCCTCTCCTGAAGGAGAAAATACCCAAACAGTTTTGCCTAACAGATTCTTTTCTCTGATAACAGGAACTCTATCACCTTCCTCCTTTCGCAACAAATCTGATTGGGCAGGTCCAGCTGGATTCACTGAACTTCTACTATTCACCAACCAGGTTGCTTGTGCTAAATGTTTCTCCCAGTTCTTCAAAGATCCACCCCCCATGGCTTTGAGAGTGGTTTTCAGCAAACCATTGTAGCGTTCGATCTTCCCTGCAGCTGGTGCATAGTAGGGAATGTGGAATATCCACTCGATGCCGTGCTCTTTGGCCCAGTTTTTTACAAGATTGTTCTTGAAATGAGTTCCGTTGTCTGACTCAATCCTCTCTGGAGTTCCGTGTCTCCACAGGATTTGTCTCTCCAGGCCAAGAATGGTGTTACGTGCAGTTGCATGAGGAACTGGATAAGTTTCCAGCCATCCAGTGCTCGCCTCTACCATAGTCAGCACATACTGCTTACCAGATGGAGAACGAGGTAGAGTGATGTAGTCAATCTGCCAGGCTTCACCATACTTGTACTTGGACCATCGGTCACCGTACCACAAGGGCTTGATCCGCTTTGCCTGCTTAATAGCAGCACAAATGTCACAGTCATGGATGACTTGTGTGATAGCATCCATGGAAATGTCAATGGATCTGTCACGAGCCCATCGGTAGGTTGCATCTCTGCCTTGATGTCCTGACGAGTCATGGGCCCACCGAGCTAAGAACAGCTCACCTCGGTGTTTCCAGTCAAGATCAGGATCAGAGTTTGTGTCCACCTGGGAAACTCTTGCAGCTAGATCTGCCTGATGGTTGTGTTGTTGTTCCTCAGTAGCTTTGCTCTTAGGAATGTGAGCATCGATGTGTCTCACTTTCACTGGGATTCTCTCAATGCGAGCAGCAATGTCTTGCCACAGATCTGCAGCCCAGATTGGCTTTCCTTTGCTCTGCCAGCCATTCTTTTTCCAGTCTTTCAGCCAACCCCACAAGGCATTGGCTACCATCCACGAGTCAATGTAGAGATAGAGCTTTGGCCATCTCTCACGTTCAGCTACGTTAAGAGCTAGCTGGACAGCTTTTACCTCTGCGAATTGACTGGATTCTCCTTCTCCATCTCTCGCTTCTGCAACTCTGCGCGTTGGGCTCCACACTGCAGATTTCCATCTCCGCTTGTTCCCAACCAGACGACAGGAACCGTCTGTGAACAAAGCATATCTCTTGTCATCATCAGACAGATCACTGTAAGGAGGAGCTTCCTCAGCACGAGTTACTCTCTCCTCTGGAGGTTTAGCACAGCTTGTGCCTTCTGGCCAGTTTGTGATCACCTCCACCAAACCAGGCCTTTCGAGACTTCCCATTCGAGCTCTCTGTGTTATCAGAGCCATCCACTTAGACCAGGTAGCATCTGTTGCATGATGTGGTGAAGAACCTTTGCCTTTGAACATCCAATTCAGAACTGGCAATCTAGGAGCTAGAAGAAGTTGTGACTCAGTTCCAATCACTTCAGAAGCAGCTTTCACTCCTTCATAAGCAGCTAAAATCTCTTTCTCTGTTGGAGTGTAGTTTGCCTCTGAGCCTCTGTAGCCACGACCCCAGAAACCAAGAGGACGTCCTCGTGTCTCCCCTGGAGCTCTTTGCCATAAGCACCAGGTTGGACCATTGTCACTCGCGGCCGTGTACAGAATGTTCTTAATGTCTGGACCAGTTCGGACAGGTCCCAGACCCATCGCTTGGACTACCTCTCGCTTGATCTGGTCAAAGGCTGCTTGTTGCTCAGGACCCCATTGGAAACTGTTTCTCTTTCGAGTCACATCATATAGAGGTTTCACAATCTGACTGTATCCAGGAATGTGCAGTCTCCAAAATCCCACTATGCCTAAGAAACGCAGAGTTCCTTTCTTGTTGATGGGATTTGCCATGGTGGAGACTCTGTTTATCACATCCATTGGGATGTGACAGTGACCATCTTGCCACCGCACTCCCAGAAACTGGATTTCTCTGGCAGGTCCTTTCACCTTGTCTCGCTTGATAGCCAAACCAGCTTGCAAGAGAATGTCAAGGATTTTATTACCTTTCTCGAAGACTTCTTCAGCAGTCTCACCCCAGACGATGATGTCATCGATGAACTGAATGTGTTCTGGAGCTCCACCTTTCTCCAAAGCATCATGGATCACTGCATGGCAGATGGTTGAACTGTGAATCCACCCCTGGGGCAAACGATTGAATGTGTACTGAATGCCTCTCCAGGTGAAAGCAAACTGAGGCCTGCATTCCTCTGCTATGGGAATAGAGAAGAAAGCATTAGCAATGTCTATGGTAGCATACCATTTGGCCTGCTTGGATTGCAGCTCATATTGGAGTTCCATCATGTCTGGCACAGCTGCACTCATGGGTGGAGTTACTTCATTCAAGGCACGGAAATCAACTGTCAGACGCCACTCTCCATTCTGCTTTCTCACAGGCCAGATTGGACTGTTGAAAGGTGAATGAGTTTTGCTGATGACCTTCTGAGTCTCCAACTGACGAATCAAGTTTTGAATGGGCACCAAAGAGTCACAGTTGGTTCTGTATTGTCTGTGATGCACAGTTTGAGAAGCAACCGGCAGCTTTACATCCTCTATCTCATGTTGTCCCACAACTGCAGATTCATCTGAAAGCTCAGGTCTAATGGACAACTTCAATTTTCCTCCATCAATTTCTACAGTTGCTATTCCAAAAGCCCATTTGTAACCCTTAGGGTCTTTAAAACGCCCTTTTCTCAGAAAGTCAATTCCCAAAATACAAGGTGCATTAGGACCTGTTACAATAGTATGTTTCTTCCACTGCTTCCCAGTTAAACTTATGTCAACCTCTATCTTAAACAACTCTTGAGATCCACCATTGACTCCCTGAATAGTTATAGATTCTCCCCCTTGATAATTTGATGGTATTATGGTGCACTGAGCTCCTGTGTCAACCAAGGCCCTGTACTTCTGAAATTTTGAAGTGCCAGGCCACTGGATGTACACATCCCAATAGATTCTGTTATCTCCATTATCCCTTACCTCCCCCTGGTGGAAGGCAGGGCACCCCTAATGGTGGGGATTACCTCCACATGTACAGCTGGCACAACGTCCAGCACCAGAATTAGGATCACTGTTGGAGCTATCAGAGTTGTTCTGGGAAACTGAGGAAGCGACAGCTACCCTCCTGGTATTGCTACCTCGGGATCTGCCCCTCTGCAGCTCCCGTAACCTCTTGAAAAGATCAGAAGTTGGTTGACCATCCCATCTGTTCATGTTCTCACCAAACTGATCACGCAGAGTTATCCAGATACTGCCACGTGATTGCCTCTGCTGTCTGTTTTGGTTTGACCTATTCTGGAATGGCCTTCTTGGAGCACGTCTGTTCCTAACAGCTGAAACTTGTATCCATCTGGAGGAAGAGGAATCAGAATCATCCCCCTTCATCAAGTTGGATATGGAGGTTTTAAGTTCCTCCTTCAGCTCTTTCATGCAAGTCTTTATTTCTCCAGACAGAGCTTCAATGGCTGAAACCAAAGAAGTACGTGCAAGACTATCCTCCAACTGCCTCATTTGGTCAGTGAAATGGCCAACAGTAGGAGGTGCTCCACCATAATTTCTTGCCACAATCCTGTTTGCCAGAATAGTAGCATAATTAGGAGGAGCAAGCTTAATGAGCTTTTCTGCAAGGCCTGTTCCAACAGGAATTTCATCAGGATTCAGAGCCTTATGATCTCCATACATTATTTCTCTCACAGCAAATTCTCTCAGACTCTTGATTCCCTCAGCTATTGTGGTCCAAGGCTTAGGGTTCCATGGTAAATCATCTCTGCTGGGGTACCTCAACAGGACTGCCAGTAGGAGGCGTGCCCACAGAGAAACTTTACCAATGCACTTGCCTAGGTGCCTGTCTATGCCTGTATCCTTTGAGAGCATCCCCAACTGAGAGGCCGACTTGTCACCTACCACCAATGCTGGGGCTCCCATATCAAAACACCTGGCTAGCCAAGACAGGACTGGCTCATTATCTCCTCTGATGTAATCCTTCCTCACATGTCTAATTTCCTGTCTGGGTGCACTAGCTGACTGTATGTCATCTTCATCCTCATCCTCATCCTCATCATCATCCTGAGGTCGCTGTCCCCATATTCCTATTGTAATCCTCTGTTGAATTTCCTTGAGTTCAGAGGCTCTGCCAGCAGTTGCTAATTTAGCAGGGTCTACATCTTGACCTACATCTCCATCATCCATGTGGGGTCTCAAGAGGTCTGCTAGAGTTTTAAGGCTAACCTTCTCTTCCTCACCAGAAGGATCTTTCTTAACAGAGGGACCCTGAGTAGAAGGACCCTCATCTCCATCTGCACCATCTCCTGCAGCATCTGCAGCTCCTTTGCGCTTTCTGCTGATAGTGGCAACCAATTCACTGGATTGGCTTTCACATTCACAGCAGAGTTAGAAGGAGTAGAGGAATTTTGTGCAGGGTTAGCAGGAGCAGAGGGGGTCCATGCAGGGTTGGCAGGAGGTGTGCTTTGAGATCCTGCAGCCACTGCTGCATCCATCTGGGCAGCAGAGGGAGGAGGAGGAGACTGTGCCTCGTTAATGGCGTCTGCCTGCACAGCTATGTCTGTCTGTGCAGCCATTTCTCTCTGTGTAACTATGTCTGCCTGCACAACCATTTCTCTCTGTGTAACTATGTCTGTCTGCGCAGCCATTTCTCTCTGTGTAACTATGTCTGTCTGCACAACCATTTCTCTCTGTGTAACCATGTCTGTCTGCGCAGCCATTTCTCTCTGTGTAACTATGTCTGTCTGCGCAGCCATTTCTCTCTGTGTAACTATGTCTGCCTGCACAACCATTTCTCTCTGTGTAATTATGTCTGTCTGCACAACCATTTCTCTCTGTGTAACTATGTCTGTCTGTGCAGCCATTTCTCTCTGCGTAACTATGTCTGTCTGTGCAGCCATTTCTCTCTGCGTAACTATGTCTGCCTGCACAACCATTTCTCTCTGTGTAACCATGTCTGCCTGCACAACCATTTCTCTCTGTGTAACCATGTCTGCCTGCACAACCATTTCTCTCTGTGTAACTATGTCTGCCTGCACAACCATTTCTCTCTGTGTAACTATGTCTGTCTGCACAACCATTTCTGTCTGTGTAACCATGTCTGTCTGCACAACCATTTCTCTCTGTGTAACTATGTCTGTCTGCACAACCATTTCTCTCTGTGTAACTATGTCTGTCTGCGCAGCCATTTCTCTCTGTGTAACTATGTCTGCCTGCACAACCATTTCTCTCTGTGTAACTATGTCTGTCTGCGCAGCCATTTCTCTCTGTGTAACTATGTCTGCCTGCGTAGCCATTTCTCTCTGTGTAACTATGTCTGTCTGCACAACCATTTCTCTCTGTGTAACTATGTCTGTCTGCACAACCATTTCTCTCTGTGTAACTATGTCTGTCTGCGCAGCCATTTCTCTCTGTGTAACTATGTCTGTCTGCACAACCATTTCTCTCTGTGTAACTATGTCTGTCTGCGCAGCCATTTCTCTCTGTGTAACTATATCTGTCTGCACAACCATTTCTCTCTGTGTAACTATGTCTGTCTGCACAACCATTTCTCTCTGTGTAACTATGTCTGTCTGCACAACCATTTCTCTCTGCGTAACTATGTCTGCCTGCACAACCATTTCTCTCTGTGTAACTATGTCTGTCTGCACAACCATTTCTGTCTGTGTAACCATGTCTGTCTGCACAACCATTTCTCTCTGTGTAACCATGTCTGTCTGCACAACCATTTCTCTCTGTGTAACTATGTCTGTCTGCACAGCCATTTCTCTCTGTGTAACTATGTCTGCCTGCACAACCATTTCTCTCTGTGTAACTATGTCTGTCTGCACAGCTATTTCTCTCTGTGTAACTATGTCTGTCTGCACAACCATTTCTCTCTGTGTAACTATGTCTGTCTGCACAGCCATTTCTCTCTGTGTAACTATGTCTGTCTGCACAACCATTTCTCTCTGTGTAACTATGTCTGTCTGCACAACCATTTCTCTCTGTGTAACTATGTCTGTCTGCACAGCCATTTCTGTCTGTGTAACTATGTCTGTCTGCACAGCCATTTCTCTCTGTGTAACTATGTCTGCCTGCACAACCATTTCTCTCTGTGTAACTATGTCTGTCTGCACAGCCATTTCTCTCTGTGCAGCTGTGTCTGTTTGTGTAGCCATGTCTGCCCGTGGTACCCCTCTCTGCCTGTGTAATCGAGTCTGTCTGTGTAACTATGTCTGCCTGTGTACCCGAGTCTGTTATCTCAGATTCTGGCAAAGGTCCCGCAGCTACTGCTGCTGGCTCTGAATCAAAACTATCAGCAGCTTTCTCACAAACCTGAACTGTGATTTCCTGGTCACCGTAATCAGAAACCAATTCTGAACCTCTCTGAGCTTTTCTATATTTCCTCTTACACCTACGCAAGTAGCCTTATATCTTTCTTGATACAGTGCTACCAATAGCCAAATGTTAATTACAACAAGAACTAGAATCATGATTAGCATAAAAAGCACTTTGGGATTCCACTGATTCACACAATTCTCTGTAAGAGGAATAGCAAACTCAAATGTGTCTGCTAGCAGATTCATAGTTGAGTTACCATATCTTCTAAGCCCAGTAAGACCACAACAGAATTCAACAACATTCAGTAACTTGTTCTTAACCCAAAAAAACGATTTATATGCCACATATCTCACAATCTTTTCTATTATGCAGGAAACAGCCCATCTGTAGACAATCACACTGATAACAGAGGAAATAAAATTACTCAAAATCCAAAACAGCTTCATTTTGCTTCCTAATCTGAGCAGGAATAAATCATACAAACAATCGAGCCCCACGTTGGGTGCCAAAAATAAATATGTGTGTTGGTGTGAGCTGAAATTCCCCCCACCACCACCACCAACAATAACCAGGCTAGCCCAGTCTGGAAGCAAATGAAGGCTGTATTTACAAAGCAGAATCTACACTCTATGATGAAATGCAATGAATATGTACAAATATACAAAATTCACAACATTTACATATATATATAATCAACAGAAAAGCACAACCAAGCTCCCTTTGCTTCTCCCAAAAGGGGACCCTTCCCAAAGGGGCCTCCCTCTCCCAGGAGCTTCCCCCCAGACCTCCCTTGGACAGAGAAAAGAGTTAGTTAGAGCAGAAAGTTGTTAACTTAGCTGCCAAGGTCAGTACGTGTTATCTTCAGCCAGAAGAGAAGAAGAAACAGCAGCCAGACAGCCCAGCAACTGCCCCCACTGCCGAACGCAGAATGTGCAGAGTGCCTACTTTGTTTTGGGTAATAGTTCTTAAACATTTCTATCTATCCAATGGAAGTGTTTAGAACAATCAGTATTTTGCTTTCTTACACCCAATAGTGACTTATTTACACTTTGACTTTCTCTGTTCTGAACTTTGCAAGGAAAAACTAAAAAGACAGTTTCAAACCATCACACCAGGCTTGGGCCAAACAGATGTAGTGATTCCAGTCAACTGCTGTGGAAAACACCTTCCTGCTACCCTGAGACTCTGACTTGTCTAACCCCAGAGGCTGTCCTCTGCTTTGCTCCAGGGATAACTGAGACAAAGTGAGCTCATGAAATATTGAGGAGAAGAAGCTGGGCACCTGGACCTGTCTCATCCAAGCATTGTCTTTTAGCAAACACAATTCTGCTGTTTTAGCAACTGTCTGCCCAGCTGCTGCTGCCAAGAGATAAATAAAACATCTGCAAGTAAGTGCCTGCATCCAAAATAACATTTCCTCTGAAAATAGAGAGCATCCAAAATAACATTTCCTCTGAAAATAGAGACAGTGCTTGATGTTCTTAAAGGCTGGAGGCCATCACCTAAGCCAGGAGCATGATGTGCCTGCCCTGGCTGTGCTTAGAGTCACTGTGTGCATCCCTGCTGCTGAAGCATGGAGCTTCTGCAGTCAGTCAATGCTCAACTTCTGAGGCTGGAGGGGGCTGTTCCCAACTGCTGGTAAAACCTTGTGGCTCTTCCAGCTCTGCTCTACAATGGTTCACAGCCCAATGGGATAATCTTGGACAGTAAGGATGAGATCTCCCAAGAGCTAGACAGAAAATAGGAAGTGGGCAGTTCAATGTCTCAGCCACAGGGTGAGATTGGATCTGTGCAATGAAAGTGTGGAGGAGTGAGCCCTTGCCCAGGAGCCAGGTGTGAAGGCCAGGACCACCCCCAAGCTTCCTGCCTCTGCCTGTGTTCTGCTTCCCACCCTTGTCTGTTGAGTGACCTGAGAAAGTGCTGAACCACTTCTGCCAAGGACACCAATTAACCTCCTACCTGAGCTGGTCCCTTTGGAGAGTGCAGCAGAGCAGAGTTCTCTGAAACACCCTCCAGAGAGAGCCAGGAATAGCAACCAGCACTGAGGGCAGACCTCTGCTGCCCAGGGCAGGCTGTAATGGGGGCTGGGAGCTCCTTGCTGGGGTGGGCCCTCACCTGCAGGTGACAGCCCTTGATCCTGTGCAGCACAGGAGCAGGTTCTGGCTCTCACATAGAGCATCCCTTCCCAGCATTCCAGCAGGGGGAAGGCTGGAAGGCACCTCTGGAGATCATCCAGTCCAGTTGCTCTTCTCCAGGCTCTCAGCCCCAGGACTCTCTCTCAGCCTTTGCTCCTTAGAGAGCTGCTCCAGGCCCCTCAGCATCTTCCTAGCCTCCCCTGGCCTCTCTACACTAGTTCCCTGTCTGTAGTGAACTGGGGAGCCCAGAACTGGGCACACACTCCAGATGCAGCCTGACTCTGGCAGAGCAAAGGAGCAGGAGAACCTCTCTGGAGCTGCTGGTCACACTCTTCTTCATGCAGCCCAGGACTCCATTGCGCTTCCTGGCCAGGACGGCACATTGCTAGCTCGTGGGCAACTTGTCCCCCAGCACTCCCAGGTCCTTCTCCCCAGAGCTATTCTCCAGCAGGTCACCCTTACCTGTACTGCTTCAGGACCTTGCCCTGGAGGTTCCCTTCTGCTCCCCTCTCCAGCCTGTCCAGGTGTCACTGAATGGCAGCACAGCCTGGCAGGCTCCCAGCCCCTCCCCCAGGGTACCATCCTCCCTGCATCATTTGCATCAGGCCTTTGACACTGTCCCCCACAGCAAACTCCTGGCCAAGCTGTCAGCCTGTGGCTTGGACAGCAGCACTCTGCTGGGTTAGGAACTGGCTGGAGGGCAGAGCCCAGAGAGTGATGGTGAATGGTGCCACATCCAGCTGGCAGCCTGTCACTAGTGTTGTCCCCCAGGGATCAGTGCTGGGCCCCATCCTGTTCAATATCTTTATTGATGATCTGGATGAGGGGATTGAGTCCATCATCAGTAAATTTGCAGATGACACCAAGCTGGGAGCACGTGTTGATCTGTTAGAAGGTAGAAGGGCTCTGCAGAGGGACCTTGACAGGCTGGACAGATGGGCAGAGTCCAACAGGATGGCATTCAACAAATCCAAGTGCCAGGGGCTGCACTTTGGCCACAACAACCCCATGCAGAGCTACAGGCTGGGGTCAGAGTGGCTGGAGAGCAGCCAGGCAGAAAGGGACCTGGGGGTAGTGGTTGACAGCAGCTGAACAGGAGCCAGCAGTGTGCCCAGGTGGCCAAGAGAGCCAATGGCATCCTGGCCTGCATCAGGCATAGTGTGGCCAGCAGGAGCAGGGAGGTCATTGTACCCCTGTACACAGCACTGGTTAGGCCACACCTGGAGTACTGTGTCCAGTTCTGGGCCCCTCAGTTTAGGAAAGATGTTGAATTGCTGGAGCATGTCCAGAGAAGGGCAAGGAGGCTGATGAGAGGCCTTGAGCACAGCCCTATGAGGAGAGGCTGAGGGAGCTGGGACTGTTTAGCCTGGAGAAGAGGAGGCTCAGGGGTGACCTCATTGCTGTCTACAACTACCTGAAGGGAGGTTGTAGCTAGGAGGGGGTTGGTCTCTTCTCCCAGGCAACCAGCACCAGAACAAGAGGACACAGCCTCAAGCTGCACCAGGGGAGGTTTAGGCTGGAGGTGAGGAGAAAGTTCTTCACAGAGAGAGTGGTTGGCCATTGGAACGTGCTGCCCAGGGAGGTGGTGGAGTCACCATCCCTGGAGGTGTTCAAGAGGGGACTGGACGTGGCACTTGGTGCCATGGTTTAGATAGTCAGGAGGTTTAGGGTGACAGGTTGGACTCGATGATCTTTGAGGTCTCTTCCAGCCTTCTTGATTCTATGATTCTATGATCCTTCCCTGCTCCTGGGCAGCTCCTGCCTGGGGAGTTCCTCTTGCCCTGCTGTTGGACAGCAATGAGGAGGAGGAGGCAATTCATCCCCCAGCTCCCCTGGGACCCCCAGGAGTCCTGCTCCTCCTGCTGCCCCCCAGCCAGCAATAGGCTATTTTAATAACTGGACTAAGCAAAGCCCAGCCCCAGCTTGTTGCTGGCTGCCAGGTTAACAGATGGCAATAGGCATTAATATTGCAGAACTTCAGGGGTTCAGAATTCTTTAATCTCCCAAGCTCCTGGGGTTGGCTAAGGCAGACCCTGCAAGCTGCCAGGGCCAGCTCCATCCTCAGCCCCCCAAAGGGTTCACAGGATCACAACATCAGAGTATGGAGGGAGATGGAAGGGACCCCTGGGACTCATCCAGTCCAATCCCTGCTGCCAGAGCAGTGCACCCACAGCACCTTGCCCAAGGTCACAAGGGCCAGGGGAGTTTGGAATCTCTCCAGGCAAAAAGACTCCACAGCCTCTGGGCAGCCTGCTCCAGGGCTCCAGCAGCCTCACCATGAAGAAGTTTGGTAGATGTCATCTTGGACCTGCCAGCATCAACGACCCCCACCAGCGGGCAGCTGCTGCTTGCAGGGGCAATGGGCTGGATGGAGCCCACCTCACACTCAGGACTGGTGTTGATGGTGGCTCCTGCACCTGCTGCTGGCCACAATCAGGCCCTGCTGCTGGCAGAAAGCAGAAAATCCATGTAAATCCATAACCCATCCCCTAATCACCCCCAGCTTTTCCTGGACTTGTCTGGAGGCAGCATGGGGAGCATGGTCAATGCCAAGGAGCAGGTAAGCTGTGGTCAGCCTTGGCTATCTCTGACCTCATCCACAGGAGCTGGTGGCTTTTGGAGCAGAGGGAGCATGTCCTGAGCCATGACCAACCCAAAGCAGCCCCAGGGAGCTTTGCAACAAAGAAAAGCCCAGAAATGGTGTGGCAGTGAAGTGTCACCACGTTTAGGGCATGGGGGGACAAACCTCAGGCTGTGGCTGCAGTAGGCTGAGGGCTTGGCCACAAAGAGCTCCATTGATCCCTGGCCAAGACCCAGGTTCCAACATCCTCTCCTGGAGAAGGAGGGAGGAATGGTGGCTCCAGGAGGCTGCCAGGGAGGCTCTTAAGGAAATTGATCACCTGAGGAGGCCAAGGGCTGGGAGAAGCCCAGCTCAGCATCATCCTGCTCTCAGCATCTGCTTGGTACAGAGGCTGGTGGGGCTTTGTCTGTGCCCAGGTCGATGTTGTGGGGCATGAGCCTCCTGCACTAGCAGAGATGGGGCTGGTGGTGTGGTGCTCTAAAGGCTTACTGGGAGAGCCATCCCATAGCTCCATCACCTATAGCTGCCTGGGTCTGTGTCCCCTGGATACCTCCAGCTACAGCACTGATGTCTGTTTCTCTCTGCCTACAGCTACACAGCCCAGAGAGCAGGGCCAGAGAAGTGCAGTGGAGCTGGGGAAGGGTCTGCAGAACAGGGCTGGAGAGGAGCAGCTGAGGAAGCCTGAAGAGGAGGCTGAGGGGAGACCTCATTGCTCTCTACAGCTCCCTGAGAGGAGGCTGCAGCCAGGTGGGGGTTGCCTTTAATCAGCTTTTACCCCTCCCTATAAAAGTCCCACCTCATGACTTCGTCCTTGCTCTTTGCCCCTCCTGCTGACCCTGCCCTTCACCTGCTGCATTTTCAGTCTCCAACTGCTCACCTTTTGTCTTCAGCTTTTCTCTTTTTCCCCTTTTCTTAACTAACTTCTTCTCAGGGACCCCCCTCCCCTCCTCCACCCCCTTCCCGTGTCAGCAGGAAAAAAATCTGAGAAAGCCAGGGGGCGGCTGGATTTGGCAAGGATACAGGCAGGGACACCATCGGTCTTGCAGGGATGCAGGCACGGATACAGGTAGGGATGCAGGCAGCAGTAAGGACCTCCCTGGGGTGCTGCTGTGTCCCACGACATGTTCCCGCCCCACCCCACCCCCGACTTGGGTCCCTTAGGGCTCATGGGGCTGCTGCCATAGCCCCATTTCGGCTGCTGCCATAGCCCCATTTCGGCAGCCGCGGGTACCAGGACGCTGCCTCCGTCCCGGACGCTCAGCGGAGCCAAATCCCTGGAGAGCAGCGGGGGGTGGGGGAGGACGCTCCCATTATCCGGCTCCTGCTGTGCTGGAGGCAGCTGGAGCAGCCTTGCATTAATAGATTAGAGAGAGGATTTGGGCTGGGCATCAGCGAGGGCAGAGCTGGCAGCGTGGGCAAGGCCAGGGACACTCAGTCCGAGGGTGTGGAGGGACGCAGCCACCAGCTCCAGGCTAACATCTTCCCCAGCCAAGGTAAGTGGAAGGCTCAGCCACGGTGCTGGGATGGTGCTGGGATGGCCGGGGCAGGGATGGAGGTGCTGGTCCTTATCCACCTCCAAAAGAGCCACCAGCAGGTACCAGAGCCTGAGTGAGGCCAGGCTGGGGGTGCACGGGGTGCTGGGGGCTCATCCTTCTCCTGAGACCGATTGGTATTCCGAGGGCTGCTCTGTGGAGAAGCTGGACTGGGGCAGCCCAAGCAGCTGCCAGGCTGTGCTGGTGTGGGATTGATTTCATCCTTCCCTCAGCCCTTGTCCTGGGGACATCCTTGGGGTTCAACCACCCCAAGTGCAAAGTGCTGCTGCTGGGTGCTGCCCTCTGCCTGCTGGAGGGTCTGGGGGGGGGTCACAGCCAGCCATGGACAGGGGAAGGTCCCCTTCGTGCTACAGATTTTTAGGGTGGCACAGAGAGCTGGGTACTCACAAAAGGCCTCCTGCAGCTATGGTCATGGCTTAGCTGCTGTGCTTCAGGTTCCCCATCGTGCACATCCCCATCTTCAGCCAGCAGCCAGGAGCACTGTTGGGGCAGGCAGGGTGAGAGGAGGTGCAGGGCTGTGTGTCTTGCTCCCCAGATCCATGTGAGCCATTCCTAGAGCTCTACCCCGCCTAGAATCCCTCCTGGCCATGCAGGAGAAGGATGGACACCTTCCCATGCCCCACATTGCCTCTGGCTGCTCTGTGCCTTGCTCCATCCAAATTGCAGTCAAATTTGGCCAGGTCCTTGGGTTTTGCATGGGCACAGCACAGCTGCAAGAGCTCACACACACCCCCTGTGCCCAGCTGGTCCCACAGCCTGCAGGTAAGCACAGGCATTGCCTCAGGAGAACAGCCCCAAGAGCTTCAGGAGCCAAGGGCTGCTCCATGGTGAGGATGGAAACTTCACTGGCAGCATGGGGGCCTGCTGGCCCTGTCTGGGGGGGTCCCCTCTTTGAGGGTGCAGAGCTGTGCAAGGCCAGGGCAGGATGTGGCCATGGGACATGGCTCCAATGTCCTCCTCTGCAGCCCCACAGAGCTCTCAGCTGCCACCATGGACGAGTGGGACCTCCCCCAGTGGAAGAAGGAGGTGGAGAGCCTGAAGTACCAACTGGCCTACAAGAGGGAGATGTCCTCCAAGACAATTCCTGAGTGAGTGGCTGCCACCCTGCTCCCACCCCTGCACCCCCATGAGCAGAGCCCCACAGCCAGAACCAACGCCCTCCTCCAAATCACTGAGGGCTCCCAAACGAGGGGAGAATCCCTGACCTCCTCTTTTCTGCTGCTCCTTGTGGCAGAAACTCCACCAGTGCTGGTGCCCACAGAGGGGCCATCATCCCTTCTGCAAAGCCTCCCTCCCCCCCTTCCTCTTATGCCATCTCCTTTCCAGCCACTCCTGGACATGGCAGCAGCCATGGAACCCCTCCCTGACAGCTGAGTGCCCCCTAAGAGCCCTCAGGCTCATTGAGGTGAATGTGCAGAACCCCCCATGCAGAGCTGAAAAGGCTTCAGCCTGTCCAACAAAGTCATGGGCAGGAATTTCTCCTCCTTGGTTGTACCTCAGTCAGAGTGAGGTGCAGCAGAAGGGGCTTGGGACACCCCAGCAGTGAACCCAGCCCCTGGCCCCAGTGCTCAGTGGCCTCTTGGAAAAGGGGTCAAAAAAGAGCAACTTTAGTAAAGCAATTTTAAAAGGCAGCCCAGGCAGGGGTCACCTCTGTGCCAGCAGTGCAGGGCAGCCACAACCATGGGGGACAAAAGGCTCTGAGTGAGCCTGGGCTGTGCTGTGCTCCAAAGCTCAGCTGGCTGCATGGCTGATCATGCCCTGGGACAGGCTGCACCCCAACTTCCATGCCCACCAGAACAGGCTCCACCCCACACCCACCTGGGGCTGAGACCACCTTGTCCCTCTGTCACCTACCTGCTACCACTTTGGGCCACCCACCCAGCACTGCCTTGCAGAGCAGGGTGCAGTCCAGCACCACTGCCCCCCAGAGCAGGATGCACCTCAGCTGTGCCCCCCCGCCCCTCCACTCCCTTCTCCACAGGTTCGTCAAATGGATTGAGGATGGCATTCCAGAAGATCCCTTCTTGAACCCAGAGCTGATGAAAAACAACCCCTGGGTGGAGAAAGGCAAATGCACCATCCTGTGAGGGCTCAGCACCTCATTCAGCACCAGCTCCTCTGCCCCCCTAAGCTGAATGTTCATTTTTATTAGCTGGCTTCCCTGGGAGTACCTGAACTGAACCCCTACCTGCCTCCAGCTGCTCTGATGTTCAGTAGTAGAAATGTTGCTTTTTTATCTAGAGGGGACATGGGGACTCCCCAGAGGGCTGGGCCTAGGAACAGCAAAGATTTCTCCAGGGTGTAGCTGCAGTTTCCAGATGCAGCCTCTGCCACCTTGAGCAGGTTGAGTTTGCAGCTTGCAAAGGCAACAACACAACAACAAAGCCAACCCCAAATTTTTCTAATGAAAGTTTCAGCAACTTGAAACATCCTTTTGTAACAGGGGGAGGAGATCGTTTTGCAGCCAAACAGCTGCAATGGAACTGAAGGTTTATAAATGAAATAAACAGAACAAGACTTGGTGCTGTGTTTGGGTTCTTTTTAGAGAAAGTTTATTTGTGTTTTTTCTTTTTTTTTTTTAACAAAATAAGTGGGCACTAAAAACACCAGACCCAACAACCAGAGCAGGATCCTGCTCCAGCTGTGGGGCAGAAAGGCAGCAGTCAGGTTCAGTTCCATCCAGGACCTTCCCTGGGCTCCCTCCCTGCCCAGCTAGAGCAGGTCCCTGATGTAGATGTTCCTCCTGACAGCGTTGGACACTCCCTCGTTGAATCGGAACCAGACGTCGCTCCTCCCCACGGCCTTCCCCATCTGCATCTCAATTGACTTCTCCCTGGGGGCCTGAGGAGCTGGAGGAGGGAAGATCTAGGTCCAAAACTCGCAGAAACTGTTCCCTTGCAAGTCAGAGCCTGTGCCCAGGCTGCTGTCTGGGACACTGGGGGTTTGCATGGGCAGAGCTGATGCTCCTTGCAAACCCTTGAGGTACCCACAGCCATGCTGCCAGCTCAGGGGAGCTGCCAGCCCAACCAACCTGCCCAGGGCACCTCCTCACCTGCTGTGTCCATATCCCCTTCCCCACCTCACCCTCGTGCCCTAGGGTGCAGAGCCCAGGGCCAGAGCCCCTGCTTGGGCACCTGGGTAGGGGCTGAGCACTGGGAATGCAGGGACCCTCTGGCAGCAGCTGTGGCCACTCTGTCCCTGACATCCAGCCACGGCCACTTGTGGTCACCTCATCCCTCCACCACCACCAAGGGGCTGAGGCTGCCTCACCCCTCTGTCACCTACCTGGGGCTGGGGCCAACCCATCCCTCTGCCCAGTCCGGGGCTGGGACCACCCTATCCTCTGCCACCTACCTGATACCACTCACACCCACCCTGTCCCTCTGCCACCCACCCAGGGCTGGAGCCACCCTGTCTGTCCCTCTGCCACCTACCCAGAGTGGTGGACACCTGCTGCTGGAGCGGTCTCCCAAAGAAGTCTGTCTCAGGCTGTGCAAAGCAGAAGGTGAATGTGGTCATGTTTGGAGACAACCAAGAGCAAAGCCAGCTTCAGCCTGACAGCCCAGTGCAAGGCCAGGCCCCAGTGACACCACTGACACCTCTCAGCTCTGCCCAGCTTGAAGCTAAGCAAGGCCTAAGGTAGTCAGAGCCTTGGGTGTGGGGTGATGGCCATGCTGCTGTCACCCCACGTTCAGGGCTGTCCCAGCCCCTTCCCCCTTGGAGCACATAGGGCAGGAGAAAGCCACTGAGCAGGAACTGGATGCAAATCCTGCAGAAAGGGCCAAGGGCCTCAGGAAAATGCAAACTGCATTCAAAGATCAGGTGGGAAGTCAGCCCTGAAGGCTCACTGTGCTCAAGTAAGGCTTTAAGGATGGTCCTCTCCTCACCTTCTCCTCCACCGCTGCTCTCCGGACGATGTGCTCCAGGCGCTGCTGGTGGTTGGGGGTCTCGGTTGGCCTCATGTCCCCTGGCTCCCTGGCTTCACTGAGACCATTCCCAGGCTCCTGTGGGGAGCAGAGACCTGAGTGAGGGTCCCCTCAGGAGCTCAAGGTTTGGGCATCCCCCCTAGGTGATGTCAGATGTGCCCTCGGCCCTCTGTGTGCTGCTGGGTTTGGTTACAGAACCCAAACGACCTGGCAAGGACTTTGTCTCCATTCCCTGCCCCCCAGCAGCACTTTCAGACCTGTGTCTGCTCCCCCTTTCCCTGGAACTTCATGGTTGGCACCATGTAAACAAGGAGCCCTCAGAGATGTTTTTGCAGCTTCTCTTTGCCTCATGTATCCCCCCAGAGAGCTCTCCTGATGCAACAAGGGACTCCCAGGGATTCATTTTCCCCACAGCACCAGGGGCAGGGCAGGCATCAGCTACACCCGAGCTGATTCTCAGCCTTTTCCACCCATTTCCACCTTCTTCTGTCTCCTGCCTGGAGGGCCAGCTCATTTCAGCTTTCCTATCACCTAGAGAGGTTGGATCAGATGCTCCTTGGGGTCCCTTCCAACCTGGCATTCTGTGGTTTTGGTGGGAGCAGAGTAACTCTGCTGCTCCCAGGGCCTCTGGGAGGATTGAAGTGAAGCACAAAGGGCAGTGTGCAGGTAGGAGAGAGCAGGTTCAGCTCCCTCATGGGCACAGAGAAATCACAGCCAATGGAACTAAAATTCCACCTCCCTCCCTGCAGCTGAAGGCTTTGAAGGCTTAACTCAGACCTCCCGGAGAAAGCTGAGCCCTTTGGGCATGTCCCAGCTGTGCTGCCCCCAGGCAGATGTGCAGGCAGATGGCTGGGAGTGGGGAGGGGGATGGGGGGAGGTTAATCCTGGATTTCCATTTGCAGGAACGGAGAGACCACATCCCCCACCCCCACCCCAAGGGCTTCACCCCAACCACCGAGCCCTGCCCTGAGAGGACACCAGGAGCACCTCCCTACCCTTGGCAGGCTGCGTGCCTGTAGCACAGCCTCTGTCCTCCTCATCTTCTCCAGCTCTATCTCCCTGGCAATCAGCTGCTTGGTCTGGTAGCTCAGCTGCCTGCGGGCTGGCAGGTCTGGGAAGCGGCAGACGTCCTCCACGTTCCTGCACCACCGTGTGGGGGAGGCAAAGAAAAATCAATCAGCAATGAAAAATCAAACAAGCAGGAAGCAAACTGCAGGCTGAGACAGCCAGGGAGAGACCTGCCAGGCTCCCAGCCCCATCCCACCAAGCCTCTTGGTATTATCCCGGTCACAAGAAGAAATTCTGCACAGTCAGGGTGGGGAGACCCTGGAACAGGCTGCTCAGGGAGGCTGTGGATGTCCTCTCCTGGAGGGGTTCAAGGCCAGGCTGGATGAGGGCTTGAGCAGCCTGGGCTGGTGGGAGGTGTCCCTGCCCATGGCAGAGGAGTTGGAAGTAGTTGCTCTTCAAGGTCCTTTCCAACCCAACCCATTCTGTGATTCTGTGCTGGTGCCTCAGTTTCCCCTTGGCTGCCCTCTCCAAGCACCCAGTGATGGGCATGTGGAGCCATGCTGCTGCAGGGCACCCCAGCTGGATGGGCACTCAGAAGGGATTCCAGGCTCTGTAATCTTGCCTTTAATGCAAGAAGAGGAAATTGCAGGCTGAGCAGATTGGCCTCAAAAAGCCACAGGCACATCACAGCTCAGGCATGAGTGCTACCACCTGCATGGGAACCCTGAGGTGCCTGCAGGGAGCTGCTCAACTGAGCTATGGCCAGGAGCAGTAATTTTGGTTAATCAGAGCAGTTCCATTCTTAACAAGGTTGGGGCAGCAGGTCTGGAGTTGGCTTTGTTTCAGCACAGGAACAGCTCAGGCACAGCCCCAGTAGCCAGGAGGCAGCTGGGCCAGGTCCCCTGCCAGCTGTGGAGGGCTCACTTTTATTTCACACTAAACATTATCCTCCCAAAACTAAGGGAGCAAAGGCAGAGGGCACTGCAGTCACCCAGAAATCAGCTGCCAGAGCTCTGACTTTAAAAGTTTTGAAGAGAAATCAGCAGGTTCTGCTGCCAGCAACAGCTTGGGTTGCCCAAGAGATGCTGGGATGTGACTCAGAGGTGCCCCTGGGATGTGACACATCTGTGGTCCCCATCCTGGCTGTGCATGGCTAAGAAACAGGTCCAGAACTTACCAAAAATATCCAAGTGAAGCAAAGCAACAGAATCCCAGCATGGGGGGGTTGGAAAGGACCTCTGGGGATCATCCAGTCCAAGCCCTGCTAAAGCAGGACACCCACTGCAGCTTGCCCAGGGGCACAATGGCCAGCGGGGGTTGGAAGCTTTGCAGACCAGGAGACTCCACAACCTCTCTGGGCAGCCTGCTCCAGGCCTCCAGCACCCTCACACCAAAGAAGTTTCTCCTCCTGTTCAGATGGAACCTCCTGGGTTCTAGTTTGTGCCCCTTGCCCCTAGTCCTGTCCCTGGGCACCACTGAGCAGAGTCTGACCCCAGCCTCTTGCCTCCCAGCCTTTATCTCTTGCTGAGCATTTCTCAGCTCCCCTCTGGGGCTGCTCTTCTGCAGGCTCTCAGCCCCAGGGCTCTCTCTCAGCCTTTGCTCCTCACAGAGCTGCTCCAGGCCCCTCAGCAGCTTTGTAGCCTCTGCTGGACTCTCTCCAGCAGTTCCCTGTCCTTCAACTGGGGAGCCCAGAGCTGGACATACTCCAGCTGCAGCCTCACCATGGCAGAGAGGGAAGACAACCTCCCTGCCCTGCTGGCCACACTCTGCTTCCTGCACACAGTGTCCCTGCTGGTGCCATCTGCCTCCCTGTGTCCCCTGCTGTCCCCATGGCCACGTTTTGGTGGCACAGGCCAGTTTGGGGAGGGCAGGGGATGATGGCTCCCTGAAGCTGCTCCCAAAGGCCTTTCCATGGGAGATAAAAAAAAGCCCACAGATAAAGCTCTTGTGGGTAATTGGATACAACTGCTTGAATTAAGAGAGGCTAATTCTTCTAATCAACTTTGCATCAGGAAGACATTAGCATTGCTCTGAGCTGTGCTGGGGTCTGCACTGCTTCGCTGAAGCCTGAGGAGCACTCCCAGCTCTCTCTCTGCTCAGTGAGACTCCAGCTCAGCACTGGGCAGCTGTTAATGTAAGAATTAACCCCGGTGACAGCGACCTTCTGTGTGCAACTGGCCCAGGTGGACCTGCTCTGCCCTGCTGCCACCAGGTCCCAGCGGATCTGGTCCCTCCTCTGCCAGTTCTGGAGAGAGCCCAAGGCAGCTGCTTCCTTCCCTTTAATTCCATTAAAGCAAAACCAGCCCCACTCCAGCTGCTGGGCTCCTCCTTCAAAAGGATGAGACAGGCAAGCAGACAACCCCTGCAGAGCTGCCACCAGAGCAAGTCAGGTCCTTGCAGCCAGCCCAGCATGGGCAGCTCCTACCAACCCTGCTTCCACCACTGGACAAAGCTCTGAGCTCTAGCTGCAAGAAACCAACTCAATGCCACAATGCTTCTGGGCTCAGACTCCTCCTTTAACTCTCTGCTGTTATTTCTGACTCCTAAACCTTCTTCTCAGCCTTGGGACTTAGGAACAATTCCTTCCCCATGAGGGCTGCCAAGGCCTGGCCCAGGCTGCCCGGGGCAGTGCTGGAGTCCCCAGCCCTGTGGAGCTGAGGGCCATGGTCTGGCAGTGCCCTGGCATGCTCCCAGCTGCTCTCAGGATAGCCCCAGGGCTGAGTGACTCACGGGTCCAGCCTGTAGCCGTATTGGCCCTCGGGCAGCCGCTCCTGCTGGTAGGTGAGGTTGTAGGCCAGCATGGTGCTCACCAGGTCTGCCAGCTGCTGCTTCTCCTTCAGGCTGTAGAGCTGGGTGTTCACCTGGGGAGCCACCAGGGGGACAGCCTCACTAAACCATAATGACTTCCAAGCATGGGCTTGGGCTCTGGATTGGAATCCCAGACTGGTTTGGGTGGGAAGGGACCTTGGAACCTCCTGCAGCCAGCAGGGACATCCCCAACCAGAGCAGATTGGTCACAGCCTCAACCAACCTGACCTGCAATGGTTCCAGGGATGGGGCAGCTCCCACCTCTCTGGGCAGCCTGGGCCAGGGTCTCAGCACCTTCACTGTAGGAAATTTCTCCCTTGCATCTAGTCCAACATGAGAAGGACAGTCAAAAATCTGTGAGGTTCAGACCAAATTTAGTCTCCTGCTAGGGGCCCACATCCTTCAGAGAGCAGGGACAGCCCCCTTGCACAGCCCAAAGGACAAATGCACCTAATGCCACCACCTGAAGCAGCTGCTGGAAGGAGACTGCTCAGCCAAGTCCACCCGCAGCGCAGGGCTCCAGGAGATGCAGGACACCCCCACCCATACCCAGCAGCTGGGCAGTGGTGGATTTAGACTGGAGATTAGGAAGAAATTCTTTACAAGGAGGGGAAAGTGTGAGGGTGGTGAGCCACTGGAACAGGCTGCCCAGGGAGTGGATGCCTCCTCCCTGGAGGTGTTCAAGGCCAGGTTGGATGAGGCCTTGAGTAACCTGAGCTGGTGGGAGGTGTCCTTGCCCATGGCAGGGGGGGTGGAACTGGATGAGCTTCCACGTCCCTTCCAACCCAACCCATTCTATGGATCTGTCCCCAGCTTCCCTCCAGCTGCATCAGCTGCCAAGTCAAGCTGCTCCCAGATTTGGGACAGGGGTCTGGGATAGCTCAGCCTGGGTGATGCAACACCAGGGACGTGTCCCAGCCTTCCTGGGGCTGTTTCCAGAGGGGACATGTCACCCAGGCAGGACAGCTGTCCCCCCAGGGTGAGGGGGCTGTGGGCACTCACGGGTCGGAGCTTGGGGGCAATGATGTCCAGCAGCAGGCAGAGCACCTCCAGCACCAGCGGCTGCTGCCCGGCTCGGCTGCGGGCACTGGCGGTGGTCCCCGACACCAGGGACAGGACCAGGTTCTGCATGTGGTTCAGCTTGGCCAGGGCCTGGGTGCAGAGAGCAGGGACAGCTCAGCCACAGCTGCAGATGTCCTCGTGGGTGACAGAGCCAGAGCCTCGCCAGGACTTGCCTCGTGCTGGCTGCTGGGGTAAGCCAGCCGCGGGATGCTGGTGGCTGCGAAGAGCAGGTGGAAAGCCACGGGCAGGAAGGGCAGGTACCTCAGCAGCTGGAAGCTCTGCCCATGCAGGACAGCCCTGCTCAGCAGGTCACAGAAGCCCAACCACTCCAGCGCCAGGCACACCGAGCTGAAACTGGAGTCCTGCAGCTTCATGTTCAGGAAATTCTCATGCAGACCCTGGAAGCAGGCTCAGGATCAGAGGCAGCTCGAGGGGGACAGTCCCAGCAGGACTCTGAGCATCCCACTGAGCTCCAGCACCACACAGCAGAGGAAGGAGCCTGGCTCACCCCCTCGGCTGCTCTACCTGGGCCAGCTTCTCCTGCTCCCCCGAGGAGATGGCGAGGTGCAGGATGCGGTGGAAGCGGAGGGAGGCTGCGGTGAAGCCAGCTGCCCCCCCGAGGTGTGGCAGGTCCCCATCGCCCACCAGCAGCTGGGCTGGCAAAGTGGCCTCCACCCCGAGCCTGTGCCTGAGGAGAGCCCAAACGGAAGAGCTCAGGGTGTCCTGCCCCTGAATGGACCAGCAAGTAACATTCAGACTCTTGGGAGCTGGACTGAAGGCAATACTGATGCCAAGTTCTGGGGCACCAAAGAGAGTGGCCACAGAACATCTGGTTGCCCAGATGTGCTGGTGAGGCCAGGTGTGCTGCAGGGTGGCCCTGCTCTCCAGCACCTTGCAGGTTTCTCCTTGGCAGGTCTTGCCAGCAGGTCAAAGAATACCATGAAGCACAGTACCCCAAGCACACAGCAGGCCTACTAAATCCGTCCTTTCACCTTGGGACCCTCGGGAGCTGGAAGATCTCTTGCCAGATGGAGAAGAGGCCTTTGTTCTGGTCCTTCAAGCCAATCTTAATCGTCTGCACCATCTGAATGTTCAGCTCCTTCTGGCCTCGGCTGTGGAGGAACTGCAACAAGAGAGGGGCTGTGGGGGACAGGAAGGGTGGAGAGAGATGTCCACCACACCTAGCTGGGTTTGAGGAAAGCTGGAGGCAGCAGCAGTACCTCACTCTTCCTCCATCTGTAAGAGAATTGAAGTTAAAAGGGAACAGAGTGGACAACCTGCTCCAGCTGCAGATGTCCCTGCTGATGCAGGGGGTTGCACTGGATGAGCTTGAAAGGTCCCTTCCAACCCAAACCAGTCTGTGATGCTATGACAGGATCAGAGGATGTTAGGGGTTGGAAGGGACCTCAGGAGGTCATCAAGTCCAAACCCCTGCCAGAGCAGGACCATAAAATCTATTGCAGGTCACACAGGAATGCATCCAGCCAGGGCTGGAAAGTCTCCAGAGAAGTCTCCACAACCTCTCTGGGCAGCCTGCTCCAGTGCTCTGTGACCCTCACAGTGCAGAATTTCCTCCTCCTGTTGAGGTGGAACCTCCTGTGCTGGAGTTTCTATCCATTGCCCCTTGTCCTATCCCAGGGGGCAGCTGAGCAGAGCCTGTCCCCTCCTCCCTCTTGACCCCCAGGCCTCAGATCTTTATAAACATTTATTAAATCCCCTCTCAGCCTAACCACCCCCACGGCTCTCAGCCTCTCCTCCCCAGGCAGTGCTCCAGGCCCTTCAGCATCCTTGCCGCCCTCCCTTGGACTCTCTCCAGCAGATCCCTGTCCCTCCTGAACTGACATTTTCGGGATCTGCCTGGGACAGAGTTTTTGCCTGCATGGCCACCTGAGCTCAGCCCAAGTCGATGAGGCACAGCCCCTGTGCCCCTAGGGGGGCAGTACCTGCAGGGTGTTGATGCAGGCGCGGATGTCGTTCTCTGCCTTCTCGCACAGCGCCAGCAGCGCGCCTGTGTCCGCACGCATGCCCTGCCGCAGGGCGATCTGCAGGAGAAGGGGAGTCAGCAGGCAGGCCCTGACGGCCTGGAGGACAACGAGGAGCCCTCAGCCACACCTGACCTCGCAGAGCCGCTGGGCCAGCCGGGCTGGGGAGGTCCGAGGGAAGCTGAGCAGGAAGGATTGCTGCCGGAGCGGGCGCAGCGCAGGGACGTACCTGGGGAGGCAAGCACAGGGCTCCGGGTGAGCTCAGCAGAGGCATGGAGTCCCAGACGGGTGTGGGGTGAAGAGACCTTTTGAGGTCATCTAGTGCAATCCTACCTGCAGTCAGCAGGGACATCCCCAACCAGAGCAGGCTGTTCAAAGCCCCCAGCCTGACCTGCAATGGTTCCAGGGATGGGGCAGCTCCCACCTCTCTGGGCGACCTGGGCCAGGCTCTCACCACCCTCACTAAGAAATCTCCTCCTGCTCTCCAGTCTGAATCCCCCCCTCCTGTCACAGCAGGCCCTGCTCAAAAGGCCAGCTTTCTGATCATCCCCTTTAAGCACTGAAAGGCCACCAGAAGGTCTCCTTGGAGCCTTCTCTTCTCCAGGCTGATCAACCCCAACTCTCCCAGCCTCGCCTCACAGCAGAGGGCTTCCAGTGCTCCCAGCATTGCTGTGGCCTCCTCTGGCCTCAAAGAGAGCTGAGTGTGATGCAGCAGCTGTCTGTACACCACTGCACGCTTGGCCAGGCACAAACTCAACTGGCCACTCATACCCAGCTGCCAGTCCCCCCAGCAGGCACAACACCTGGGGGGGGTTCAGGACACTTGGGCCATGCTGTAGCTTCACTTTTCATAAGGTACTTCCAAGCCACAGGTCTGAGGGCAGATGAAATGGCACAGGAAGGCTTTGGCTAGAGGCCAACAGCAGCAGCCACCTGCCTTTGGGCAGGCATCTGAGCTGTCCCTCCATGCTCACCCCCCAGACACTCACTGGTCGTTGCAGATGCAGATGATAGGCCTGAGCAGCAGCCCCCCCCCACGCCGCCTCCTCTGGCCCGCGCCCCCTGCCCCCTCGCCTTCCGCTTCCCTCCACTGGATGATGCTCAGCAGAACGCTGATGGATGCCTTGGGTTAACAAGAAACAGAGCAAGAGAAGGGATGAATTCCTGCTCTTCAGAGGCAGGGAGCTGCTGCCCAGCTGGCTGAGCTGCCGAGAGGGCAGGGGCGGCAGGGGCCGCGGCAGGCCGAGCATACCGCGGGCGCGCCGTCGATCTCGTCGATGATCAGGCAGTTGGGCTGCTCCTGGGCACCCAGCACAGACCTCATCTGGGTGGCAGCTTCGATGCGGGTTCGGAACACCTCGGGGCTGCGGTCATCACTGCAAGACAAGTGGGTGCCAGGCTGCTGTGGCAGGGCATCACCCCCGACACGGCATCGTCCCCACCACAGCAGCACCCCGGCGTGGAGACACCCCCAGCACGGCAGCACCCCCAGGAGATTCTGGAGCCAGCTGAAGCTGGGCAGGCAGCACAGACTCACCTGGCATTCATCTCCACAGGGTTGTACCCCGCGTGCCTCGCGATGACGTGGGCCAGGGTGGTCTTTCCCAAGCCAGGTGGGCCACAGAGCAGGGCCACCTGCAGCAGAGAAGTGACATCAGCCAGGCAGGGCTTCATCCAGCCCCCAGGGCAGTCACTTATGGAGATGGGGCTGGGCAGCCTGCAGCCAGCTCTGCTTCAGCCCTTGGGGGATGATGCACTGCTTAGTAGGAAGGAGAACGTAACAGAGCCTCTCAGAGGTGACAGAGTCAAGCTGGCAGCATCTCTCCTGCCTGTGGTGAAGTTTGCAGGCAGATGGAACAGACTGAACCCCAGAACCCCACTCCTGTCCCACTCACCTTGTATTTGGGTCTCTTGTGTTGGTCCAGTTCAGCCTCCAGAATCTCCTCTGTGAGCTGCACTTTTGTTTTCCACTTAGTTTGGTGCTCCTTGAATGGAGGATGAGCTCCAGTGCTGGGCTTGGCCTTCTTCACAGCCTTCTCCTTCCCAAACACCACCGTGTCCCAAAGCTTGAGCCACTTCAGAAGGCAGCGGTTTGTGTACTGTGGGTTGGACAAAGGAGCAAAGCTCCCTCAAATATCAGCATGGCCCAGCCAAGGACAAAGTCCTCTCCTTCATGGTTTAAAACCAAGTGTGACCTTCAGAGGAAGGAGAGGAGCCCAAGAAGGCAGCACAGAACCTGTGTGCCCAGCCAGACCCTGAGCACGTGGCACATCACCCCCAGCCAGGGAACAGCCTGACAGGAGTTTCCCCCCTGGTGTCTCTCTGGGACAGCCTGGGAATGTGGCTTCCCTTCCCAACTTGGCCACCATCCATGGAGCAACCAAGGACAGGTCACATCAGCCCCACCCTTCAGTCCCTCATTTATCTCAGCTCAACCCTCACTACAAGAAGGATATTGAGGGTTTGGAGCAGGTCCAGAGAAGGGCAATGAAACTGGGGAAGGGTCTGGAGAACAGGGCTGGGGAGGAGGGGGTTCAAAGCTGTGGAGATGTGGAGCTGAGGGCCACGGTTTGGTGGTGACCTGGCAGTACTGAGCTAACATTTGGACTTGATGATCTTAAAGGTCTCCTCCAACCCAAACCATTCTGTAATTCCTACCAGGCAATTCTCTGCCTCTTCCATAATTCCCTAAAAAAAAAAAAACTCTTACTATCTAAAATAAATTCAAATAGCCAACAATTCCTGGCTGAAGTCCACCCAACCTCTTTGGTCTTACTTTGGTTACCTTTCACCTTTGTTTGAAGGTCCACAGCCCGCACACACAAAGCCCCTGCCTTGAGCTCTCACCCCAGGACTGCACCCAGGCATGGCCAGAGTCCCCCAGCCCTCCAAAGCCCCCCAAAGGCAGCACCCGAAAACCTTCTTTAAATGCATGAAGGAAGAGTTGCAGACATGGTAACACCACCCAACCCCAGCTTCTCCTAGCAGCTCACATCATCACTGAGCAGCTCTATGTAGCGCCGGGGAGCAAATTTGTCCACCCAGAGGCAATGCTGTGCAGACTCCTTCTCTGCTGGCTCCACTTCCTCACTGGGCTCTGGGCTCTCAGGACTGGTCTCACTCTGAAGGCAGCTACAAGGAACAATGAAGTTGTCCCAGACCACCCAAGGAGCCAGGGCAAGGTTGTGAATTACAGCCAGACTTCTCAAATTGGGGATGAGGACAAAGAGTTTCCTCTACGCACAGGTCCCCAAGCCCTGTACCCCCTCAGAGCACCTCAACAGCAAGGCAGGGGCAGAGGTGGGATTGCATCCCAGTGTCTCACCTGTTTATGACCTCTGTCAGCTGCTCTGACGCCTCCAGAACCTGCCTTCGGCGCTTAGGCACAGAGAGGGCAAGAGGGAGGTCAGAGACCCCCCAGTAACCTGCAGCTGGGGAGTCAGAGACTCAGGATCCCATGCTGTGGCTACCCAGGGGTGACAAGGAAAGATGGGAAGGTCAGCAGAACACCTGATACCTTTTCATCTACTTGTTCCTTCAGGTAGGAGAAAGGCACCCCCAGCAAATGCAGCGGCCTGCGTGCATTCCAGCCCAGGGAATCGGGGAGCTGCGGGGAGCAGAGGATACACAACAATGCTCAGGCCAATTCCCAGCCCCAAAGATCCCCCCCTGAACTGGAGGGAGGTCAAATGGAAGCAATTCCAGCCTCCAGATCTCTCCTTACCTCCACCCCTGTCCTGGAGGGGTCATCCCTCAGGACCATGAAGACCCTGGTGCCCTCAGTGGATGTCACATTGATGTAGTCCTCCAGCACAGGTGGCCGCTTGAGGACCCTCCTCTTCTCAGAGGGTGGTGTGGTCTGCAGCGGGGCCATGCCACTTATCTCCAGGTTCCTTTAGCAGGGGTGAAAGAAAGAGCCCTTGAACTCCTTTACCCCTGCTAAAAGTGAGCTGGAAGGTGGCCAGCTTGGAAGCCTGAAAAGCAGAAGGTGGGGTTCAAGGGCCCTTTCCCTCTACACCTGCTAAAAGTGAGTCTGAAGGTGCCCAACCTGGAAGCCTGAGAAGCAGAAAGTGACCCTGGGACACCATCCCAGAGGACATCAGGAGCCAAGTCATCCTCCACACCAAAGCTGAGCTTCTTAACAGCTTCAAGGCGTTGCCGCTTGGGCTTCGGGGCTGTGAGAGACAACAGGGCAGAAGAGGTTGGCTGAAGGGCGACCCTCAGCTCGGCGTGGGGGTCAGCAGCACCCAGCGGGGCTCCTGACCTGGCTTGGGCCAAACCTACTGAGGGCTGCGGGAGGTGGCGAGCAGCCGGGCGGGTCACAGCCCCAGTCCCTCTTTCTGGAGTTGGTGTCCCCGGGGTCGCTGTCTCCGATGAGGTCCTCGGGGCGCTCGGGCTCCTCCGGTGGCTGATTCCTCCCTCGGAACTGGGAGATTTTGGGGCCGACGAGTGGGGATGGGTCATCTGCAAGAGGCGTGACACCACGGGGCCGGTCACCGAAGCGGCGACTCACGGTGGGATGAGCACACGTGGCTCCGCGCAAAGCCCGCTCCTAACCGCTCCCTCCCACTCGCCTTCCGCCACCTCCTCCGGTCCCGGACAAAGCACCGCAGCAGTTCCCACCTCCCAGCTCGGCCAGCACCTCCAGCTCGGCCGCAAACTGGTCGTAGAAGCCATCCTCTGGGCCCTCCTCGGGGCCCGCCATGGCCCCCGAGGCCCTCCCGCAGCGCGCTTCCGGCCGCCAGTGGAGCCCGCGCTGATTGGCCTCGGCGCGCCGGCCGGAAGCGGCGGCGGATCTGATTGGATGTGACGCGCAGCGCTGCCGGCGTTGATTGAATGCGACGCGCGGCACGGCGCCGCCGCTGGATACAATGTAGGCGCTCGCGGCCCCCCCGGCCAGCCCGGCCCGGCCACGGCGCTGCAGGTCGGTCCCGGGGTGGATACCGGGGGTCGTGGGAGGGGTGGCCGCCGTACGTGTCCCCTCCGCCATGTCCCGTGTCCACTACGCCGTGTCCGGTGTTGTCTCTGCGTGCATGTCCCATCGGCCATGCATGCCCCCTCCCCGCCGCGACCCGCGCCCCCTCCGCCCCGCATGTCCCCACCGGGACGCCACCGAGATGGTGGCGGTCGAGGGAGGCAGGAACCTGGGGCAAGCTGAGCCCCACCGTCGGACAGGGTGATCAGACCAGCAGAGAGCGGCTGTGGGGCCTCCACGCGCGACCGAGGGACAGTGGCAGAGCTGTACGGGGTGACACTGGGACTGTGTCTGCGGAACCGGTACGGGGCGGGACCTGCAGGGTGTGACAGTGGTAAGGCTGGGGGCCCCCTTAGCTGTCACTCTTGGGCGCATGTGGTGTGACATCAGTGTCACTCTTGGGTGTACATGATGTCACAGTGGTGTCACACTGGGACGTGTATGATGTGACATCGGTGTCACACCCAATGGACACGTGGTGTCAACCTCAGTTTCACTCTTGGACACGTGTAATGCCACATTGGTGTCACGCAGGGACCTGTGTGATGTCACATCAGTGTCCCTCTTGGACAGATACAGTGTGACGTGTCACTGGAGCACCAGTACACCTCCACACTCCTACTGAGGGTTCCCCACCTCTGGGTTCTGCTTCCTCCCATCCTGACTGGGTCCCTTTGCTCCCCTGGGGTGCTGTCCCCATTCCCAGGGGTGCCCAGGCTGTGGCTGGAGGCCCCCCTGCCTCACCCCCAGTGCCCCTCACACTCTCCACAGGGCGCTGGCCATGGAGCCGGGCACCATCGACAACCTGTGTATCCTGTACCAGAGCTCAGACTTCATCGTGGTCAACAAGCACTGGGACCTGCGCATCGACAGCAAGCTGTGGTACGAGACCCTGACCCTGCAGAGCCAGCTCAAGCACCGCTTCCCCGAGCTGGCCGATCCCCACACCTACTACGGCTTCAGGTGAGCAGCTGGCGACCAGCGCGGGCTCTGCCCTGCCACTGAGCCAGCCTGGCATGGGGATGGTGCCCGAGTGCCTAGCAATGCCCCTGAGCCAGCCTGGCATGGGGATGCTGCCTGAGTGCCCAGTGACGCCTCTGAGCCAGCCTGGCATGGGGATGCTGCCCAAGTGCCCAGCGATGCTTCTCTGCCTCCCATCTCCTCCCCAGGTTCTGCCACCAGCTTGACTTCTCCACCAGTGGGGCCCTGTGTGTGGCACTCAACAAAGCGGCGGCGGGCAGTGCCTACAAGTGCTTTAGGGACAGGCTGGTGACCAAAGCCTACCTTGCCCTGGTGAGTCCCCTGCCAGGGCCTGCTTCTGCACTGGGTGAGCCTCAGGAGGGTCAGAAAGGCCAAGTACCAGGTCCTGCACAGGAGTTGGGGCAACCCCTGGCATCAACACAGGTGGTGATATGAAGGGCTGGGGAGCAGCCCTGTGGAGAAGGACTTGGGGGTGCTGGGGGGTGAGAAGCTGGACAGGAGCTGGCACCTTGTGCTGCCAGCCCAGCCCCAGCCTGTCCTGGGCTGATCCCCAGCAGGGTGGGCAGCAGGGGCAGGAAGGGGATTCTGCCCCTCTGCTGTGCTCTGCTGAGACCCCTGCAGTGCTGGGGCAGCTCTGGAGCCCTCAGCACAGCACAGACAGGGACCTGGTGGAGCAGGACCAGAGGAGGCCACAGCAATGCTGGCAGGGTGGAAGCTGAGAGAGTTGAGGTTGCTCAGCCTGGAGAAGGCTCCAAGGAGACCTTCTGGTGGCCTTGTAGTGCTTGAAGAGTTGAGCAGAAAGCTGGGGACAGGCTTCCGAGCAGGGCCTGTGGTGACAGGATAAGGGCTGAAGGCTGCAATTGAGAGGGAGATTCAGACTGGAAAGAAGGGAGAAATGTTTGACACTGAAGGTGGGGAGAGCCTGGCCCAGGCTGCCCAGAGAGGTGGGAGCTGCCCCATCCCTGAGACCATTGCAGGTCAGGTTGTTTGGGGCTCTGGTTGGGGATGTCCCTGCTGACAGCAGGGGGTTGGACTGGGTGAGCTTTCAAGGTCCCTTCCCACCCAAACCAGTCTGGGAGTCTGTGATTGTATGACTTACCTTCTGGGCTTGGTAAATCACAGCCTGTCCCCTGCCCCTGCTGATCCTGGTGCTGGTGAGGACCAAGGCCTGGGCAGGGTTTCCATGCTGCACTCCCCACAGGTCAGGGGCCACGTCAGCCAGCGGCGGATGACCATCAGCTATGCCATCGGGAAGAACACCAGGGAGGGCATGACCCACATGATGTGCATCGATGGGACAGAGGGTGAGCAGCTGCCCTGCCCTGCCCTGCCCATCTGAGCCCTGCTGGGGGGAGCTGACCCCCTCTGCATCTCCTTGCAGGCTGTGACAACCCCAAGCCTTGCCAGTCGGAGCTGATCGTGCTTGAGCATGGGTCCTACAGCGGAGATCCTGTAACCAAAGTGCTGCTGCAGCCACTGACAGGTGGGGGCTTGGGGCCACCAGAGCAGGCACAGGCTGGGCTGCAGCCCCCTGGGAGCTTTGAGGTGGCCAGAGGGCTGGGCACAGCACAGAGCCTGTCCCCAGGAGCATGAGGTGCTGAGGCTGGGCAGCTGAGGGAGGCAGAGGTGCTGCAGTGGGACCTGTGCTTGTAACCCAGGACCTTGGTTGCAGCATGGTAGCACAGGAAAGAAGCCTAGAAAGAGCTGAGCAGAGCTGAGAGCCACACTGAGCTCCTGCAGGACTCAGGGTCTCAGACTGAGGGGATGAAAGCTACTTGGTGCATCATCACCTTGCACCACTGTGCCCTCATGGAGGCATTCTGAGAGATTGTGTCCTGATGCACACAGTCCCAGTGTGGTGGGATTGGAAGGGACCTCTGGGGATCATCCAGTCCAACCCCCTCTGCTGAAGCAGGGGCACACTGAGGAGGTTGCCCAGGATCACAAGGTCCAGGTAAGTTTGGAATCTCTCTAGAGAAGACTCCACAACTGCTGTGGGCAGCCTGCTCCAGGCCTCCAGCACCCTCACACTGAACCTCTGGGGTTCCAGTTTTTGCCCCTTGTCCTTGTCCTGTCCCTGGGCACCACTGAGCAGAGTCTGGCCCCAGCCTCTTGCCCCCCAGCCTTTATCTCTTGCAGAGCATTGCTCAGCTCCCCTCTGAGACTGCTCTTCTGCAGGCTCTCAGCCACAGGGCTCTCAGCCTTTGCTACTCACAGAGCTGTTCCAGGCCCCTCAGCAGCTTTGCAGCCTCCCCTGGACTCTCTCTAGCAGGTCCCTGTCCCTCTTGAACTGGGGGAGCCCAGAGCTGTCCCCAGTGCTCCAGCTCTGACCTCCCTGGGGCAGAGCAGTGGGGGAGGAGCACCTCCCTGGCCCTGCTGGCCACACTCTGCTCCTTCTCTCCTCCCAGGTCGGACTCATCAGCTGCGGGTTCACTGCAGTGCCATTGGCCACCCCATCGTTGGGGACTTCACCTACAGCCACCGGAAGGACAGCAGACCCTACAGGATGATGCTCCATGCCTACTACCTGCGCATCCCCACCAGCAAGGAGCTCATCGAGGTCTGCGCCCCCGACCCCTTCCTCACCACCATGGACAGCAACTGGGTGCCCCAGCAGGTCCTTCACCAGCTGGATGAGACCATTCAGGAGCTGAAGGACAAGATGATGCAGAAGCAGGAAGAGGAGAACCAGGAAGCTGTGCTTGGTGGGGGGGAAGAGGAGGCAGAGAAGGAAGCCAGGAGCCCGGAGACAGAGGAGCAGCGAGTGCGCTGCCAGCAGTGGTTGGCAGAGTGGGCTCTGCAGTGAGCACAAACCACATCCCTGCAGGTCCAGCCCAGTGCTCCATCCCCCTGGGTCCCTATGGAGCCCAGTGCTGACTCCACACTTGCACTTGCTCTGTGCCACAGCTTCCCTCACCTCTGGGGCTGAGATCAGGCAGATTGTGGCAGGCTGGGTTGGTTTTGTACCGTGCACATCATCCCTCTGGCCATTTCCTCATGCCAAGCCTTAGCAGCAGTGTGTCACCTACTAGCTTGGAGTGACCCTAGAGCTTCACATCCCCAGCCTGGGGCTTGGGCACAGCCAGGGTAGAACCAGTACTGCCTTTGCCATGAGCACCATGGGCATATCCACACACCCACCCAGTGCTGGGATGCTAGAATGGGAGGGGAGCACATTCCAGCTGCAGTTTCAGTGCCCACACCCCCAGTCCCTTTGGCCCCAGCTGGCTGTGCTCACTGGCACACACCTGGTGTGGGAGGCGAGAGAGCAGGAGACTGAAGGGCAGCCTGGGGCACCAGCAGCCCCCCTAGTCCAGGGATGGCTCCAGGTGGTGTGCCTGTGGAGCTGGGCAGTGTGATGGGCACAGGAGGCGTCCCTACCCATCGCTGCCCACTCACTTCCTTCCCACCCCAGCCCCTGGGTGGGTTTTTTGGTGGGTGGGTGGATTCCAGTGGATTTTAACCTTTTTGTTGCCAGTTTCTCTCAGAAGAATTTAGTCTTGCAGTGGTTCTGAAGTGCAGGTGGTCTCAGAAATGAGCTTGTGGTGGTACCTCTGGTCAGACAGCCAGCAGCCCAAAGCTTTTCTACTGGATGTTGCTGTTCCTTCTCCAGATGTTGCCTTTTCCTAGCACCCAGTGCTGCCCTGGGGGTGGAGGTCAGAAGACACAAACCCATCTCTGCTTTACCCCCAACACTGGGGTTTCAGTATCACATTTTGGTCCTGTGGCATGGCTCTGAGGACAAATCCTTTGGGTGGCCAGTCTGGGAGGACTGAGGAGCAGCTGAGGAAGCGGTTGAGTCTGGGTTGCTGCCAGTGTCAGGCTGAGGACTGATGTAAGGAGCAGGAAGGACCTTGGCTCATGCTGGTGCCAAGCTTTGCAAGATGCCAAGCAGAGATTCTCTGTCGTGCCAGTTCACTGTCACCTTCCCACCCTGTTTGTCTTCTGAGGTCACACCTTGAATCCTGAGTTCAGTTTTGGGCCCTCAGTACAAGAAGAACATTGGGGAGCTGGAGCAGGGCCAGAGAAGGGCAAAGAAGCTGGAGAAGGGGCTGGAGAGCAGGGCTGGGGAGCAGCAGCTGAGGGACCTGGGGGTCTCCAGTCTGGAGAAAGGAAGGTTGAGAGGAGACCTCATTGCTCTCTACAGCTCCCTGAAAGGAGGCTGGAGCCAGGTGGGGCTTGGCCTCTTCTGCCAAGGAACAAGTGACAGGACAAGAGGAAATGGCCACGAGTTCTAGCAGGGAAGGTTTAGGTTGGAGGAGGAATTTCTTTCTTGCAAGAGTGGTCAGGGATTGGCACAGGCTGCCCAGGGAGGTGGTGGAGTCCCCATCCCTGGAGGTGTTCCAGAAACCTGTGGCCATGGCACTTGGGGCCATGGTTCAGTGGCCATGGTGGGGTTGGGTTGAAGGTTGGACTCCATGCCCTTGAAGGTCTTTTCCAACCAAACCAATTCCATGATTCTGTGATTTAGGAAATGAGGAGAAGAGGGCAGAGGCATGGGCTGGGGTGGGACAGGGGTGGCTGGAGCTGGTGGCATCCAGAGCACACATCCCTGTGGTATGTGGCACTGAACCACCACACCAGCAGAGTCCTTGTCAGCCCCCAGGTCTTGTCCCACTGGAGAGGCACCTGACAGAGACTGCACACAAGGAATATTTCCATCCCATGGGGGGATTAAAGTGGCTCAGCCCTCTCCCTGGGAGTGAACTCACCCTGCAGGTCACCAGAGCCCTGAGGGGTGTTCCATCCCCTGGCCCTTGTGTCTCCAGCTGCTGATGGATTCAAGCTCCCCTTGCGTGGCTGGGGAGGAGGTGACCTTCACCTTCCTTCTGCAGCTGTGTGGCTCAGTGCAAGTGCTGCTGTCCTGTGCAGGGTGAGCACAGGGACGTGGTGCATGGCTCCTGGACACCCAGTGGGGACCATCAGCTCAGCAGCTGGTGACAGAAAGCTCAGCAGGGGTTGTAGGATGAGGAGACCTGTCTCCTTCCTCCCAGGCCGCATCCCTGCCCATCCCATCTCGCAGGAGTGGCTGGGGAGGAGAGAGGCAGCACAGGTGGGTCCTGAAGCAGTAAATTATGCCCTAAACCTGTTTGCCAAAGAATGGATGTGGGTGACGTGCACAGGAGGGCCTGTGGCAGGTGACAGTTGCAGCACCAGAGGTGAGGTGCAGCCTCCCTTTCCCCTGACCCCTTCCTGCTGCCTGACGGGACATGTCTGGGACAAGGCTGCCCTTGACCATGGGGCCAGAGCTCAGTGGGAGAGGGCAGTGGGGATGCAGCAGTGGCCACGCACAGGGAGATGGAGGAGGAGGAGGAGATGGAGGCTGATGGACCACCCCTCGGGGCAGGGCTGGCACCCAGTGCTCACCCCCCACCCTGGGTGTGCTGCAGCTGGACTCAGCAGTGCAGGAGCTGGAGATGGGGCAATGCTTTCCTCACCCTGCAGAGTTTTCCAGCTGCCCTTCCCAGCTTGTCTCCTGTGCTGCTGCATCCAGTGCTGCTGCCTCCTCTCTGCCATGGAGCCTTTGCTGCCTCACCTGCATTTGGACAGGGGTGTGATGGGGGGGAGGGGGTTGTGCCTGCTGCTGTTCTGTCCAGCTTCTGCTGACCCTTCCTCCTTGTTGCACATGGCCCTAGTAAACCATTGCCTGTGTCCTGCAGTCCCCTCTGCTCTTTGGGGGCCGTGGGTCAGTGAGTTGCTGCAGCATGGCCAGGCTGGAGCTGGGGCTTTCCAGGAATGAGCCCAGACCAGTCCAGCCCCAGGGCTCCAACCGGGCCAACCTGTTCTGTGAGCACCACACTCATCCTTGCCTCTTTTCCTGGCTGAAGCCACCAGGATTAGCTTCCTGAATGGTCTCCCAGATGGAGTAGCTGTGACACAGATGGCCAAGGATGCCTGAGGTGGCTGGGGCAGGTGCCAGTGCCCTGGCCCTTATCCAGCCTGTCCCTGCCCACAGCCCATCCTGGTCAACACCAGCAGCTGAGGTTATCCTCAGCCAAAAGGCAGAGGCAGAAGAAAAGTTCCTGATGCAAAACAGTCAAGGTGGAGAAGCAGCCCTGGGGCTGCTGGTGTTCAGGGGGTGCACAGGGAAGGTCACTCTCTGCTCCCTACTATCAGGTGATAGAAGGAGAGGAAATGACCTGAAATTGTGCCAGGGGAGGGTTAGGTTGGAGATGAGGAACAATTTCTTTGCTGCAAGAGCGGTCAGGGACTGGCACAGGATGCCCAGGGAGGTGGTGGAGTCCCCACCCCTGGAGGTGTTCAAGAAACTCTGGCCATGGCACTTGGGGACAGGGTTTGGTGGCTGTGGTGGTGTTGGGTTGAAGGTTGGACTCAGTGATCTTAGAGGCCTTCTCCAACCCAAACAACTCCTATCATTCTGTGGTTTCTGTCTACCTCTCATACATCAATGGTATTCCTTGGACTGGAGCAGCTGGAGCAGCTGGAGCAGTGAGTGAAGACCCAAGAGGGTTATTTGCAGTCTTCAGGTCGTGAGGTTTTTAAGGTTATAAACCTGGCAGTGGCACAGAAGTAGCTGCTTAAGAGGGGAGATGGTTTCCAGCCCACCCAGCATGGGGAAAGTGGCTGGAGCCCACCAGCAACCCCCCAGGACCCTCAGGGAAGGGGCCTTGAGCCAATGCTTCTCAGGCCATTTGGATGTGGGGTGGATGCTCCTGTGGCTGCTCCTCCTGAGGTTGTTTCAGGGCCAGTTTTAAGCCCCAGGAGGACCTGGGGATCAACAAAGGGGCCCTGCTCCAGCCACCTCTGGCCAGCCAGCCTGAGGCAGGGGCTGTGTCCCACCTGCACCTCATAGCAAAGAAGTTTCTATAATTTTCCTGCTCCAAACAGAGCTATTTTTGCAGCAAACCCTTCCAAAATAGAAACCAACCTCACCCACAGGGGCTGGCCGAGCCCTGCGGCTGCTGACTGCAGGGACAGGGATGGGGACAGAGGTTGGGAGCCCTGAGGGATGCCAAACCTTGATCAACACTGCACCAGCAGCTCCAGAGCCCCTTGGCAAAGGGTGGTGCCCCCCAAAACCTGGCTGAGGAAGGGGTGCAGCCAGGCAAGCAGCCCAGCCAACTGCTGCCACCCTTCCCTCTGCCCAGGATAATTTCTCAGGAGCCACTGATCTCCAAATGTCCCATCCAGCCCCTACCATTCCATGATTCCATGATTTGCTGCCACACAGCATCAGGCTCCTCCAGGTTTGCATCACACAGCCTCAGAAAGGCTTTGAGTCCCAGCTTTTTGGTCTCCTCCTTCCTGGCCCATGCTGGAAGGTGCTTCAGAGCAGGGTCAGGGGTGACAGAAGGGAATTGGATTATCCACAGTCAAAGCCAAAAGGATGGGAACAAGGGCAGCAGCTCCCAGAAGTGTGCTGAGCCCACCACCAAGAACTCACCTTCTGCACTCTAAATGCCCTATAAAATACAGCCCTGGCCAGCTTGAAGGCTTTTCACTAGCTGTGGGAGGACCTTTGTCTCCAGCAGGAGCTCAAAAATTTAACTTATTTACCACAAAGTTCAAAGTGACTCCTTAAAAGGAAAAAAAAAAAAACAACACCCAAACAAACCAAACAACTCCAAAAACCAACAAGAGCAAAACCCTCAACACACAAATCACAGCAAAGCAAACCCAGGAGAGAAAGCAACTTGCCAAAGCCCTGTTGAGACACTGCCACGTCACACCCTCTCTGCAGAGCACCATCCCCACCCCACAGCAGATAAGTGCCAAGCCCAAGCCCATCTCCAGCCACCACTCAGCACCTGCCCCAGCAGAGCAGCACCAAACCAGCCCCCAGCCAAGTCCCCTGGACGGAGAGCAGCACAACTTGGTGAGGTCACCAGGGGGGCTTGGGGTGAGGAATGAGGCTTGGAGCAGACATGGCTCTGGTTCTAGCTACTTGGCTGCCTGCTCTTGAGAGCTGGAGCAGAAATGGCTCTAGCTGGAAGGGCAAGCAGCTTCCTGAGCTACCTGCTCTTGAGAATGAGAGGATAAAAGGCTCCAGTTGGAAGGGCAAGAAGCTACCTGGGCTGCTTGCTGTTGAGAAGCAGTGGAGAAATGGCTCCAGTTGGAAGGGCAAGAAGCTGCTTGCTGTGGGCAGCCCTGAGCAGCCCATGGAGGACGTTTCTGGAGCAGAGTCTGATGATCTCTCAGCAGTCTCTGAGGGATGTGGCACTGGGTGCATGGGGAGAGCTGCACCTGGTGCCCCTCCAGTGGGTTCTGCTGGTCCTTGGGAAGCCAGTGCTCCTGTGTGGAGGTGGTGGCTGGAGGGACATCCTCTCCCTGCAGGGCACAGGCTGGGTGTCCCAGAGGACAACTTACCCTGGAGGATCTTTGAAGAGTGTGTGGGGAATGCAATTTTCTGCTGGACAGGATTTAAGTTTCTCCCTCAGCTGCCTGGGGGTTTGATCAGGGCACAGGTGGGGGACACTGTGCTGCTGTACTCCACAGCTGCAGCCCCAGCGTCGCAGGAGGGGCTTGGCTGCACCTTCCCCACCCCAGCAGGCATCCAGCAGCATTCCAGAGCATGGGACACAGCTTCTGGCTGTTGCAGCCTGCACTGAGGACGAAGCCCTGCACAAGCAGCATGGTGCAGGCAGCCCTGGCCCCAGCAGCCATCACTCTCTGTCTCTGTGAGTGACTTCTTGTCCCCTTAAAGGTGACCCTGCCCCAGGACCCCCTTCCACCCCTAGCATCACCCCTGGCCTATGTTGCTTTCCATTCCCAACCCTCCTGCCTCTGGCATTCCCTCTGCTTTTCCTCATGCTCCCATCACTACCCACGGGCAGTGGGAGGTTTTCTCAGTCAGAAATCTGCACAGACAGATTGCCAGGGGTGGACTCATCCCATTTTACCTCCTAACCCCTACTGAGGCACCCCCTGGAAGTTGCAGGTGTTGAGTGGGCTGCTCCCTGCCCAGTGCTCACCAGCAGCCACTGAACATGATCCAACTGACAAGGAAAAAGCCCTTCCCAGGCTCCAGCCCCGGAAGTGCTGTGGAGCAAGCCCTGGCCATGGATGCTTTATAACTCACTTTTGTTGCAGGTTTCTCCCTGGATCTGGTGAAAGCAGCAGTGGTGAGTGACCCCCAGCTTCAGATCTGTCCAGGCTCTGCCAAACCCTCACAGCTGGTGCCAGGAGCGGCAGAGCTACCAGGGTGCCCCCAGTCCTTGTCTGCAGGGAATCAAATCCATTTCCCCCTGGCCCTGGCCTGTCCCCTCCCATCCATCACCCAGCAGCCTCCCCCCCTGCTCCCAAAGCCAAGGCTGAATCCATAGCCTGATGGGCACCCAGCACTGCTCAGCCCTGGGGAGCAGGGACAGGCCTGCTGCTGGAGGCTCTCTCTGGGAGCAGCTGGGGTGGCTTTTGGTCTCCATGTGTGACCCAGAGCAGCTTCAGGGCTGCTCCAGCTCCCAGCTGCTTGTGGGCTGCAGTCTGGGAGCACTGGCCAGGTCAAATCCCATTCCCTGCTTGATCCTTGCTTTAAAAGCCCCTTGCTATTATCCTCAGTGGGGCCGAATGTCCCTCACCCATCTTCCTCCTCCTCCTCCTCAGGCTGCCCTGATGGTTGGAGCTGTTCCATCCACCACTGAGCCAAGTGCCCAGTAAGTACCAGCCCTGGCTGGGATCCCTGAGCCCTGGGGGGTCTGGGTGGGGGCAGGCAGTGGTGCTGGTGTGGGAGCAGCTCTGTTTCTGCCCCCATCCATGCCAGAGCTGCTGTGACAGCTGGGTCAGGCTGCAGAGGATGTAGAGCCTTGCACAGCCGGGTCTGGAGCTGGCTGGGGCATCAGCTTTTGTTGTAGCACAAACACCCCAGGGATTTCCTCCTCTTCCTGGGGCTGACACAGTGGGAGCCTCCCCTGAGCTCCCAGCTCAAGCCCAGGCTCTGTTGGTTCCTCCCTCACCCAAAGCCCAGGGTATGGTGGGCACCTCCACCAACCCCCCAGCCATGGTGGCAGCAATGTGCCCCTGTGGCTAAGAAGCCTGTGGTCAGCAGGGCCAGGGAGGTTCTCCTCCCTCTCTACCCTGCCCTGAAGAGGCCACAACTGCAGCCCTGGGTCCAGTTCTGGGCTCCCCAGTTTAAGAGGGACAAGAAACTGCTGGCACTTACCCTCCACAGCTGTGTTCAGGGTGGAGGAGATTTCCCAGGGGAAGGAGGGAGTTCATCACCTGTGGGGTGCTGGGGAGCTAAAGAGGGAGGTGAAATGGAACTGTGCCTCCCACCAGCAGGCTCCCAGCTGTGCCTCTCCCAGCTGTGCCATGCATCCCAGCCAGCAACCTGCCCGCTGCTGACATCCTGGCGTTTGCCCAGGGGCTGCAACACAACTCAGTGGAGCTGAGCAGTGCCCAGGTGGGCAGGGGCAGCAGTGGGGGGGACTGCAAAACCCATGGAGCCCAGCAGGGCACAGGGAGATGGGGGGTGCTGGGGTGAAGGGAGTCTCACCACCCTGGCATGGCCAAGACAAGCTTCTCCCTGCCCAGCTGTCCTGCCTGGCCAGGCTGCTTGCTGCCAAGAACCTGACGAAGGATTTCGAGGGTTACCCACCTGACCTGCTGCTCTTCTTTGAGTGAGTATCCAGGGCAGACCATGGCTGTGGCTTCGGTGCCAAATAGTGCCAGCCAGGGCTCACCAGCATGGCCCTGGCACACCCTGGGGTACGTGGGAGCTCCACATGGAGAGAGGAATGTTGTGATGATCTGAGCAGGGCCTGCTGGGGCAGGGCAAGGGGAAAGGGCTTGAACTAAGAGAGGGAGAGACTGGGGAGAAGGGAGAAATGTTTGACACTGAGGGTGAGGAGAGCCTGGCCCAGGTTGCCCAGAGAGGTGGGAGCTGCCCCACCCCTGGTACTGTCCCAGGTCAGGTTGTTTGGGGCTCTGAGCAGCCTGCTCTGGTTGGGGATGTCCATGCTGACTGCAGGGGAGTTGGACTGGATGGGCTTCAGGATCCCTTCCCACCCAAACCAGTCTGGGAGTCTCTGACTCTATGCAGATCCCCTCCCTCAGTGGCACCTTCAGCCCCAGGCAGTGCATTTCCCTGCTCCTCTGCTCACCTCACTCCTCCACGAGCCTGCATCCACAGTGGCCCTGGCATGGTGTGCACGGTGCTGGGCAGTGCCAGTCCTGTGCCCAGGGTAAGAGGAGACCTCTAGCCCCATGCAACTCAGCAGCTTCAGTGCCTAGAAGGAAGGAACAGTTCAAAACTACTTCCCCTATGCCCTCACAAAGCATCATCTGAGCTCTCCTGCCTGCACCCCCTTCCTCCCTGCCACGTTGGCTCTGTCCCCACAGCTCAGCTGAGGTCCGTGGTGAGACCTGCAAGGAGTTTTACACCAGGGCATCCCACGGGCACCTGGACCTGCTGCCCAGGGGCTCCGCCCGGCGGTCAGGGCTGCTGCGCAGGGCACTGACCTGCCTGGTGAGTGGAGACCCGGGCTGGGGGGGGCTGGGGACCCTGCACCCCTCCCAGGTGATGTTCAAGGGGTGGTGTTGTCTCTGCCAGGGGGTGAGGAGCAGCCATCTGAACCCTGAGCAGCTCAGCAGCCTCGGGGCGTTGGTTTGTGACATGGAGTCTGAGACCATCACAGCCTCGGATCCCAGCATCCTGGAGAACCTGAAGCTCTGCTCAGCACTGACAGAGGCCCAGAGGGATGCCCTCAACACTCTGCTGCTTGCTGGGGACACAGTGTATGGGTGAGGAGCCTGCATCTGCCCTTACAGGAGGAGGGGTGGTGTGCCCAAGAGGGTACTGAGCTGCTCCTTCTTGAGTGCTGGGTCCAGTTCTGGGCTCCCCAGTTCAAGAGGGACAGGGAGAGAGCCCAGCAGAGGCTACAAAGCTGCTGAGGGGCCTGGAGCAGCTCTGTGAGGAGCAAAGGCTGAGAGCCCTGGGGCTGAGAGCCTGCAGAAGAGCAGCCCTAGAGGGGAGCTGAGCAATGCTCAGCAAGAGATAAAGGCTGGGGGCAAGAGGCTGGGGCCAGACTCTGCTCAGTGGTGCCCAGGGACAGGACAAGGGGCACTGACTCCATGCTAGGACCCTGGACTCACCTGAATAGGAGGAGAAACTTCTTTGGTGTGAGGGTGCTGGAGGCCTGGAGCAGGCTGCCCAGAGAGGTTGTGGAGTCTCTGGTCTGGAGACTTCCAACTCCCTCCTGGACATGTCCCTGTGCAGCCTGCTCTGGGCATTCCTGCTTTAGCAGGGGGGCTGGACTGGATGCTCTCCAGAGGAGCCTTCTGACCCCCACCCCTCTGTGACTCTCCCACTGGCCCCAGGGATCCCTCCAGCTGGCACCTGCAGGAGCTGCAGGGCCTGGGGCCGCTCCTGCTGGCTTTGGACCAGAGCACGCTGAGCTTGGTGCCCAAGGTGAGTCCTCTCCTTGGGGTGAGCTGCCCGTGAGCCAGGCGAGCCCTGGGGCTGCTAACCCAGCACCCTGCTCCCTTCCTGGCAGGAGGCACGGGAGGCTCTGGGCAGGAGCATCATGGCCACCTACAGCAGCCAGGGACGTTCCCAGCGGGAGAGGTCGCTGCTGCTGCTCAGAGCCCTGGGGGCACCACCAGCTCCATCCCATCCCAGGCATAAGAGAAACACAGACAGTGAGTGCTCCCCCTCACCACAGCTGCTCTGGACCACTTCAGAGCTGCTGTGGGAGGAAAAATGGACTTGGGCTCCTTGGATGGCATCTGGATGCCCCCAAGGGAGGGGGCAGGACTGGGCAGAAAGGCTGTTGAGAGCCCTGGGGCTGAGAGCCTGCAGAAGAGCAGCCCCAGAGGGGACCTGAGCAATGCTCAGCAAGAGATAAAGGCTGGGGGCAAGAGGCACAAGATAAGGAGCAAAAGGCACAAACTGGAACCCAGGAGGTTCCATTTGAAGATGCAAAGAAAACTCTTTGGTGTGAGGGTGCTGGAGGCCTGGAGCAGGCTGCCCAGAGAGGTTGTGGAGTCTCCTCTGGAGAGCTTCCAAACCCCCCTAGCCATTGGGCCCCATGGCAAGCTGCTGTGGGTACCCTGCTTCGGCAGGGGTTGGTCTGGGTGATCCCCAGAGCTCCCTTCCAGCCCCTCACCATTCTATGACCTGGTGCTTTGCCCTCCCTGCCCACAGGCTGCCCAGCAGTGCCCATCACGTCCAACACCGTCTCTGACCCTGACTTAGTCCTCAACTACTGGAACTCTGAGGAGTTTGAGCTCTGCCTGAGCACTCAGGTGGTAGAGGCAGACCTGGCACGGCTGCTGCAGCAGCCTCTGCCCACCGGATTCCTCCTGGTTGTGAAAAAAAGGCTGCAGCAGGTGAGGGGTGGCACAGGGCAGGAGCTCCCCCCAGCCGCCTGCTAGCTCTAGGCTGGGTCAGACCCCCTGTGGGAGTGGGCACAAAGGTGCCCAGGTGGGTCCTTTGTGCCAGTTTCTGCCTCGGTGCCCATCTCTGAGCCCCTCTGTGCCCCACTGGCCTGGCCCTACAGCTGTACCCCATGGGCATCCCGGAGGGGCAGCTGAAGGTGCTCGGGGAGCTGTCCCACCTGTACACACCAGAGGAGATCAGCCAGTGGGAGCTGACATCCAGTGACACTCTCCAGGCCCTCCTCAACTCCTCAGATGGCAGCTGGGATGCTCCTCAGGTAACCCCATGGGGCACAGGTGCTGGTGAGCCCAAAGGGACTGCTTGGTGCCTAAGCTTGGTGCCCAGGCATTGTCCAAGGGTGGGAGGGGGGTTGTGCAGCCCACACACACTTGTACTGGGAGCATCTTCCTGCCCTGCCTGCATGCAACCATCTGAAGTGTTTCTCCCAGCTCCAGGAGCTGGTCAGCAGGTACCTGGCCCTAGGGGGCATGTGGAGCGGGGCCCTGCTTCAGAGCATGGGTGGGAAAAACCTGTGCCAGCTGCTGGAGGAGCAGGTCGGGCAAATACCTCCAGAAGCACTCAGGTGAGCCACTCTGCAGGGATCTTTGCAAGCTTACAGTGCCCATGAGGCCCTGGGGAAGGAGGGGATGGCAGATCTGCCCCTCCCCCTTTGGCTCTGCTCCCCTGCAGGCAGCACGGGGGGATGGACACATCCTGCTCCCAGCTCCTGCCTGAGCCACCAGCACTGAGCAGGGACAGACCATACCAAGAGAAGGGCTTTAGCTATGGTTTGGAGTGGTGGTCCCAGCTCTGCCCTGTGACCCTCCCTCTCCCTAGGACTGCTGGACAGCTGGACATCAGCTCTTGCTCTCAGGCCAGGAAGGAGCAGCTCTACAGAAAAGCTCAGGAGGCCTTTGCTGGCCACACAAACACCACCAGGACCTATTTCTGCCTGATTCAGCCATACCTGGGTAGGTGTTTGAGTACTCAGCCTCCTTTGAGGCCATTGGACACCACACAGAGGTAGGAGACCTCACCCTGTGCCAGGGGGGTTTGGCCACACTCAAGACATATCTAAGAACCATACCCAGCAGGCCCCAGAACCCTTCCCACGTGCCCAGGTGCCCCCTGTGCTTTCTTGAAGGTGGAGCTCCAGCAGAGGACCTGAAAGCCTTGGCTGAGGCTGGCATTGCCATAGACATGGACATGGACACCTTTCTTGCCCTAAACCCTGCTGAGCTAGAGGTACATCCCCTGGCCCCTACTGTGGGCTCAGCAGGGGGGTTGGGGGCACATCAGGTCACCAAACTTTGCCTCTTTTACTTCCCTGGGGAGCTGTGGCTCACTCTGCAGCTAGAGCAGCACTCAGGGGAGTGCTGGCAGGGAGGCTGAACAAAGATCTTCTTGCTCTGGTCTGGCAGAAACTCAGTGTCATGGATGTGAAGAATTTGCTTGGGCAAAACCTCCAAGCCCTGAAGGAGGCTGAAAATGAAACCTTGGTGATGAGCTGGGTGAAGAAACAATCCCAGAGGGAGCTGGACCTCATCCTGGGAATTGGCCTGCAAGGAGGAATCCTGCAGCCCCCTCCCACGGGCACAGCCACCACTCCTCCCCCCAGCCCAACAGCCAGTGTCACCCCCAAGCACACTGTCCCCACTGCTGCCACCACCACCGCCCTTAGCAGCCACCCTACAGCTGTACCAAGCACTGCCCCCACCCAGGTCCCCACAACCCCTGGGAGCACTGCCCCCCATCCTTATACCATTGGCCCCAGCGCTTCTGGGAGTCCCACTGCCACCTCCACCCCCACACCTCTACCAACCACCACCTCCACCCCTCCTCCAACCCCTCCTCCCCCCTGCTCCAGCTCCCCCCCTCATCACTCTACCACCTCACATAAGGTCACCTCTCCCCCTGGCACCCTCCTCAACACCACTGCCAACCCAAACACCACTTCTCCCAGCTCTATCCCCTCCCCTGCTCTCACACAGGAGCCTACCAGCAGCACTCTTCCTAACCCAACTGTTGCCACCCACCCCACCAGCACCCCACTGGTGTCCATGAGTCCCCCAGCACCTGGGGGTACCACCCCCCCTACTCCTGCCACCCAGCACACCACCACCCCACGCACCCACAATGTCCCTGGCACCCTTGTCCCTAACTCCACCGCTGCACCTGCTGCCACCACAGCCTCAGAACCGAATCCTACCCCCGCTAAGCCCACCCCAGTTCCCAGCTCCACCCTCTCCACCCAGAACAGCTCTGTCCCCTCCACGGCCAAGACTACAACAGAGGATTGCAGGACTGGTGCCCCTCCAACACCCCCCGGCCCCTCCTCTACCACCACCACCACAGAACCAGCCCCAGCCGTGCCAGAGCCACCCAGACCAACACCCAATGGCTACATCAACCTGAAACCTCAGCCTGGTAAGGTGGCAATGGGCAAATCTGGGAAGAGCTGAGGAACTGAGGGGGAGGCAGAAGTCATCAGCAAGGAGCAGCTGATCCAACTCGGACTGGGCACTGGGGAGGTCACACCTTGAAGCCTGGGTCCACTTTTGGGCCCTCACTCCAAGAAGGACATTGAGGGGCTGGAGGGGGTCCAGGAATGGGCAACAAAGCTGGGGAAAGGTCTGGAGAACAGGGCTGGGGAGGAGCAGCTGAGGGAGCTGGGGGTGTTTAGTGTGGAGAAGAGAAGGCTGAGGAGAGAGCTCATTGCTCTCTACAGCTCCCTGAGAGGAGGCTGCAGCCAGGGGGGTTGGTTTCCCTAAAAATGACAGGACAAGAAGAAATAGCTTCAAGTTCCCCCAGGGGAGGTTTAGGCTGGACAGGATTAATTTCTTCTCTGAAAGGGTTGTCAAGCCCTGGAACAGGTTCCCAGGGCAGTGGTGGAGTCCCCATCCCTGGAGGGGTTTTAAAGCTGTGGAGATGTGGTGCTGAGGGCCATGGCTTGGTGGTGCCCTGGCAGTGCTGGGGTAAGGATTAAACTTGATGATCTCAAAGGTCTCTTCCAACCAAACCCATTCTCTGCTGGTTGCAGTAGGACAGACTCAGTCTTGCCAACTCTTCCCAGCCAGCTGCCATCTCTAACTGGGGTGCAGGTCAGAGCCTGATGCACAGGGAGCAGCCACACCACAAAAGCTTTGTCCAGACCCTGTGACCCTCTGTGGTCCCTGGATCCCAACAACTCCACTGCCCTGACAGCTCCCACCTGCTCTCTGCCAGGCTAATCCCATTCCTTCTCTCTCCTCCCAGGATCAGGGTCCATGCTCTCCTCCTGCCTGGTGGCCATACTGACCACAGCCCTGGGGAGCTCCCTGCTGCCAGTGCTCCTCTGACAGTACCACCTCCAGCCCACACTCACCAGATCCCTCCTTTGATTGGCACCATCCCACAAATCAACACTCCTGGCAAATTTCCTGGTGAGAAGCAGAGACCTGGGAGAGGAGCAGAGTTTGTCTGTCTGTCTCCAGCATGGGATTGACTGATTCTGTTAGAGGCTGGGCAGTGAAAGGCCAACAGAGGTGTTCCAGCCCTAGAAGCAGCTGCTCTGTGCAGTAAGCAGTGACACCAACCACAGTCTGGCAGTGCAGGAATCACCAAGGCTGGAAAATGCCTCTCAGATCACCACCCAACCACCAGCCCAAGCCCACCATGCCCACTGAACCATGCCCCAGTGGCCACATGGGCTTTGAACACCCCCAGGGCTGACACCTCCACCACCTCCCTGGGCAGGAATGCTGAGAGCAGACACAGCTCTGCCCACACCAAGTGGCATTTAACTTCTGTCTGGTCCCACTGGGATCAATGGAAGCAGTAGGACAACTCAGGGATTGGAGTCACTGCCCACTGCAAGAGAAGGAGAATGTGACCCAGCAAAGCAGCCTGAGAGCTGAGACCACTGAACTGCATCTAACTTGGATCAGATGTTTCCCAGGGTCATGAAACAAGTGAGTGCAGCCTAGGGAGAGGGATGATGGAGTGCAGGAAGTTTGGCTTCAGCACTGTTCAGATGCTACAGAATAAACCAGCAATGAGCTTCTTTCTTCCACAGCAAATGTGCTCTTTGGTTGGTTTACTGCTTCATGGTGTAGTCTTTCCTAGATGAAATCTAACCAGCTTCCAGGTCTTTTGTTCCTTCTTCCTTGTCCTCCCCCTCTGCTCTTCCCTACTGAGGCTACAGCTTCAGTACTGGGCCCAGTTCTGGGCTCCCCAGCTCAAGGACTGGAGAGAGTCAAACAGAAGGCCAGAAGGAAGGCTAAGGGCCTGGAGCAGCTCTGTGAGGAGCAAAGGCTGAGAGAGAGCCCTGGGGCTGAGAGCCTGCAGAAGAGCAGCCCCAGAGGGGAGCTGAGCAATGCTCAGCAAGAGATAAAGGCTGGGAGCAAGAGGCTGGGGCCAGACTCTGCTCAGTGGTGCCCAGGGACAGGACAAGGGGCACAAACTGGAACCCAGGAGGTTCCTTCTCAACAGGAGGAGAAAATTCTTTGGTGTGAGGGTGCTGGAGGCCTGGAGCAGGCTGCCCAGAGAGGTTGTGGAGTCTTCTGGTGTGAAGAGCTTCCAACCCTCCCTGGCCATTGTGCTCCAGGGCAAGCTGCTGTGGGTGTCCTGCTGGAGCAGGGGTTGGAATGGGTGATCCCCAGGGGCTCCTTCCAGCCCCCCCAGCTGCTGGCATTCTGTGCTTATCAAGTCTCTCCCCCTTCAACAGCTCCATTACAACTGTGCTTCTCCTTCAAAGTTGCAGATCTCCACTTAGTCCCAACAACCTCCACAAGCTGAGAGCTGAGGATTCAGTTGTCAACACCAAAGGAAGGACCCTCAGGTCTTGACTAGTGGTTAGCCAGCAGCCTAGGAAAGCAGCAGGCAGACCTGAGGCTCCTGTCCAGCTAATCTGGACTGATGCCTGCAGGCATGAGGCAATCTGAAGGAAAAGACAACAGCAACTCAGCAGTTTGCTTCTGGCACTTTTTACTTGGTTCCATTCATTATTTACAATCAGCTGGAACTCTTCCCTCCCACTCAGAGGTGCTGGCAGTGTCAAGAGGTCAGGCTCCTGGAGAAATGCAGTTGTTAAGATCCAGGAGAGCAAATCTGCTCACGCTGAAACCCACCAGGGTTGGGAAGTAAAATATTGCCAGTATCTGCTGCAGTATCATGGTTGGGTCTCACCTGGGCTTGGGCTGTACAAAAGGCAAAGATCCTGCTCCCAGGAGCCTCAGATCTTCCTTTCAGACAGAATATTTGGGGGGGGGGGGGAGAGGGGTTTGAGTGGTTTGAAGGATAAAACTACCTAAAAGTGAACCCTGGGCTGTGCAATAGGTACCTGGTGGCACTGAGCAACCCACCCCTCACCCTTGAGGGGCACTGTCCCCAGCAGGGCTCCTGTAGGTCACAGGCTGCTCCCTGTCAGCTGGCTTCCTTGGGAGGGAAGATCTTCATGACAAGATGGACATCAGCAGGCAACTGCTAAGCAGAGCAGGCAGGAGGTGGAATGTCATGGGCACAGCACCCAGAGAGGCTGAGGATGGTACTAGAGGAAAAAGAGGAGACATGAGCACAAATAAATCAGTGACTGAACTGTTCTCCATGGGGCAGAACTTCTCTTTATGCCACAGCTAGAGAAGATCTTTGGCTTCTAAGTGGCAAAGAGCCAAGCCTGACAGCACCACCCAGTCCTGGCCCAAATGCAACACATGGCAGAGGAGCAGGAGAGGAGATGCTCAGCCAGTGATGATGCTCCCAGGGACAATACAAGATCTCTTCTCACACTGACCCAGAGTTTTCTCTGCAAGGCTCAAGGCTCCTCAGCAGAGTGGAGCTTGCTGCCCCTCCACACCAGGAGGTGAAGGGAGAAGGTGAGCAGTGAGCACTGCCCAGTGTGCTTTAGTGGCTGAGGTGATGCCACTGGAAGGGGGCTGCAGTAGCCCAGACCAAGAGTCTCAGCCATGCCATGGCCATGCCACAAGCTGTGCTGGGAGCAGGACCAGAGCTGTTTGGCAGTGCTGCCCAAGGCCACCTCTTGCTTTCTCTCCCACAGACAACTGGAAGCTCTTTGCTTCCATCAGATGTTTTTTCCTCTCTCAAATGAGTACTCCAAGCAGGACTAACACCACATACACTGAGATTTGGGTATGGCAAGGTTGATGTAACCTTCCTGTGTGCCCCCAGTGAGGCCAATGTGCAGCTGATCCAGCTCTGCCTGCTTCTGCCTCTGCACCCACTGCCAGATGGGAGCTCTGTACTGCCACTGCTTCAGGTCAGGAAGGTTGATCCCCAGCAGGCCCTGGACCTCAGAAGGTGTCAGGCTCTAGGACACAACAAAAAGCAGGAATTAAGGATGGAAATAACACCTCTGACCCATGGGTTACAGAGGTTTCCATTAGCAGAAGGAAGAAGGTGGGACAGTCTTAGACAGTCCTAAAATGGATCAGCTTGGAAGGGACTTCCTGAGGTCATCCAGTCCAGGCTCCTGCAGTAAGCAGGGACATCTCCACAAAACCTTCCTCTAGGTTAGGGGAAAGAAGACAATGACTCCTCAAAGAGTGCTCTCCTCTGCTGATGTCTCCTGTGCTCAAGGGGGGCCTGCTCCCTGCTCCCACCAGGGAGCTCTCTTCCAAAGTGATGATGCCACTGCCAGCACCTAGTGAGATCTGTCAGTAGCTGTGGGCTGGGCTCTAGTCACTGCCTGTCCCCTGCTCCTGCCACAACTGCTATGGGAGCCTGCTCTGAGGAAATCCCCACTTGGGACTGCCCTAACTGACTTAAAATTACATCTTTAAAGACTTTTCAGGCTGGTTCTCCACTTTGCACTGGCCTAGGGATGTTCTGAGTTTGGTGGAGTGACCCTTGATTTACACCAAAGGAAAGGGTGACCGAAGCCAACTGCTTCACATGAATGTGGAGAGCCAAAGGATGGCAGGATCCAGCTCACCAGCAGGGAGTCTCTTCTTAGATTCATCAGAGTGCTGATGTTCATGTTCAGCTTCTTCGTGCTCAGGGCTCGGAGATCCACTGCAGGAGCACCCCCTGGGAGCAAGCACAGAAAGCTTATCCCAGAATCCCAGCATGGGGGGGGTTGGAAGGGACCTTTGGGATCATCCACTCCAATCCCCCTGCTAAAGCAGGGCACCCACAGCAGCTTGCCCAGGGTCACCATGGCCGGGGGAGGTTGGAATCCCAACTCCACAACCTGTCTGGGCAGCCTGCTCCAGGGCTCCAGCAGCCTCAGAAGCATGGAAGACAAAGCCCTCTTTGAGCTGATCTTTACCTATGGCAGCAGTCAGTTTGCTTTTCCCTCTGACAGCCTGACAAGTGATGGGACAACTTCCAGTCAGGCACAGAACCTTACAACAACATTTTCCAGACTCCCAGACTGGTTTGGGTAGGAAGGGATCTTTAAAGCCCATCCAGTCCAACCCCCCTGCAGTCAGCAGGGACATCCCCAACCAGAGCAGGTTGCTCACAGCCCCAGACCACCTGACCTGGAATGGTTCCAGGGATGGGGCAGCTCCCAGCTCCCTGGGCAGCCCTTCAGCATAAAACATTTCTCCCTTCTCTCCAGTCTGAATCTCCCTCTTTTAGTTCAAACCATCCCCCCTTATCCTGTCACAACAGGCCCTGCCCAAAATTCTGTCCCCAGCTTTCTAATCAGTCTCTTTAAGTCCTGAAAGCCCACCAGAAGGTCTCCCCCTCTACAAGGTCCCTCCTCCTTTATGCTACAAGTTGGGAAAAAAACAAAAGAAGTTGGCTTTGAAAATTCCCAATCTTGGATGGTGTCTGGTACCCATCCAGGCTCTGGCTCTAAGACCTTTCCTTCCCCATACCATAACTTCTCTTGACATACCAAGGTAGGGTCCAATGAGTTCATAGTAAGCAGGGAAAGGCTGGCCAGAGAAAGCCCTTTTGGCTTTAGCATATAAAATGTCCTTTGTAGTCTCTGAGCAGGCTGAAGGGTTGAGAGACGCCAGTCTGCAGGGAAAAAAAAAAGATATAGAGAAAAGTTGGAAAGGACCTCCAAGACCTCCAGTGCAACCTTCAACCCAATACCACCATGGCCACTAAACCATGGCCCCAAGTGCCATGGCCACAGCTTTCTGGAACACCTCCAGGGATGGGGACTCCACCACCTCCCTGGGCAGCCTGTTCCAGTCCCTGACCACTGTGGCAGGAAAGAAACTCCAACCTAACCCTCCCCTGGTGCAAGTTGAGGCCATTTCTGCTCAATCTGTCACCTGACACTAGAGAGAAGAGCCCAGCCCCTTCCTGGCAGGACAGAGAACAAAAAGCTTTTGAGCAGGGAATCTGAGCAGGAGCTAAGTTGCTTCCTAGATTTGCTTTCCCCGAGAGGAGAGAAAACGCAAATCCACCTGGCTGATGTCCCCCTCGGTGCTTTTCCAAGGAGCCAAGAGCACCCCAACACCTGACTCACTTCAGGCTGCTGGGGTCTATCCTGTTGAGCTCAGCCCCATCCAGAAGGCAGATGTAGGTGGTACCAATGGCATTCAGAGCAGTGGCATCCAGGGCATTGCCCAAGGCCAGGTAGCGTTGGATGACTGCGGAAGCCTGGGGAGGACATGGAAGGTTTCCAAAGGTTAACCTGAACCAGAATTCCTCTTTCCATCATCCAAAGAAAACCAAATGCAATGGAATTGTTTCACATGGGTTTGTTTGGGCCTCAAGGATGGGTCAGCCATCTCTGAACCCATTAAACTAGTCTGAAAGCAGCAGCTCTCAGAGCAGGAAGCAAGGCTGGACAGGAAAAAAACCCCCAGGTCCCTACCTGCTCCTCAGGGGGCTGATTTCCCAGGATGCCAGCCAGAGCATCAGCTGAAGTGATGTTCCACTTGGAAATCTCCTCAGGAGTGACAAAAGAAATGAGGAAGCCCAGCTTGGGGAACAGGCTTGCAGGATAGCCATCAGGATATGTCTGTGGAGAGACCTTTTGTTACTGCTCTCAGCACCATGCCAGTGCTGAGGAATTCCTGCTCTGTCCAAAATCAGCCTGCAAAAGTCCCCCAGCTCTGCAAGGAAGAGGAAAGCCAAGGCAGTGAGATTCCATGGACACATCTGTCCTTATCCTGCTTGACAGCTCACACAAGCAGGCCTTGGAGGGAGGAACAAGACCTGAAGCACCAGGGACCTGAGCAGGTAGCATGTGGAGGTTGGACTCCATGACCTTGGATCTCTTCAACCAAAACAGTTCTATGATTCTAGGACTCAAGAGGGGGTTGTGGAGAGGTTGGTGCTGGTCTCCTCTGACAGGTAATTAGTGACAGAACAAGAGGAAATGGCCTCAAGTTGCACCAGGATAGGTTCAGGCTGGACATTAGGAAACATTTTTTCACAGAAAGAACAGTCAGACATTGGCACAGGCTGGCCAGGGAGGTGGTGGTCATCATCCCTGGAGGGGTTGAAAGGTCTCTTTAGATGTGGTGCTTGGGAATATGGCTTAGGGGTGAACTTTGTAGAGTAGGGTCAGTGGCTGGACTTGACCCCAGAGGTCTTTTCCAACCTGGATGATTCTATGAACAGGTCAAGGGAAATGACTATTCTCCTCCAGCTGGCTGGCACTTGTGTCACCCCCTCTGGATGGAACATCCAGTCTGGGGCTCCCTGGTGCAAGAAAGCCTTTGCCAGAGGCTAGCAAGGCCTCGCAAGTCTAGCAGAGGGCCACCCTGGTTGGGCAGCCTGAAGCAAACTACATACAAGGTGAGTTTGCAGTGAGACTGTGGGAGCTGGATTTTCAGTCTGGAGAAGACTGAGGACTTTATTACTTTCCTCAACTCTCTGATGGGAGATCATAGGCAGGAGGGAGCCACACTCTTTTGTGAGGTGGAAGGGTAAGGGCCAAGAGGCAATGAGAATTCCATTAGATATTAGGAAATACAAATCTGCATAGTAAGTGGCCAGACAGTGGAAGAGAAGCCCAGAGAGATGGAGTCTCAGTCCTTGGGGATACTTAAGCTCATCTGGACAAGCCCCTGAGCAATCTCATCAGCAGACAATCTGCTATTACCTCATCCAGATGCTGCTTCATGGCAGCTAACTGAGGGTCACTGAAGGGGTAGGCCAGGATCTGGGTGAGGTAGTTCTCCAGAGAGATGTTCCTTAGGCAGGCATGCAGCTCTGCAGGGCTGTAGTAAATGTTCATGGTGTTATCATTAAGGACCTCCTCAGTTATCTCCTTCCCAGGTGGGCAACCTGCTGAAGCAATTAGCAAGTGTGGTCAGTGTCAAATCCTGCTGCTTCAGCTTCTAGAGGCTCCCTTGCTGGGGATGGGCAGGTGTGCAAGGACAGGTCCACCTTCCTCCTCCTGTGGCTGCCCCAGCACCAAGTGTCTCCCAGCTCAGCTCAGACACACTCAAGGAGACCCTGAAGGACTAAGGTCACCCTGATACCACCCTGAGAGGAGGCTGCCAGCCTGGAGCAGTGGAGGCTACCATACCATCTGCTCGTCTGTGCCTGGTGGGCAGGAGCTCTTCAGCAATGCTGCCCAGCTCTTCCCTTGACAGAGGAGAATCCTGGGCAAAGTTCTTCAGCCAAAGAGTTAAAGCATCCTGCAAAGAAAAGGGTTCATCAGGAGGGCACTGCAGTCCTAGGGCCCCTACCAGCAGCATCACAACTTCTTACCCAACTGCTCTGTGAAAGCTCTACAGGCAGCAGGCCTGCTGCTGCTGCAGCCTCTGGATCTTTCCTTGGGGACCCAAAGGCAAAGCTCTAAATATTTCAGTTCTGTCCTAAGCCCTGCCCCACAAATGATGCCAGCTTCTCACAAGGCACTGTGCCAGCATAGGCACAGCAGTACACTGGATGCTCCAGGCTGGGACAGCATGGCTGGAAACTGCCCAGGGGAAAACGACCTGGGGGTGCTGCCTGACAGCATCTGAGCATGAGGCAGAGGGAGTGAGGCCAGCAGCACAGTGTGACCAGCAGGCAGGACCAAGGGAGGCATTTCCCCCTTGTATTCAGTACTGAGGCCACACCTCAAATACTGAGCCCAGTTTTGGGCTCCTCACTCCAAGGAGGACACTGAGGGGCTGAAGCCTGTCCAGAGAAGAGAAACAAAGCTGGGGAAGGGTCTGGTGAGGAGCAGCTGGAAAGAACTGGGGTTGTTTAGTATGGAGAAGAGAAGCCTGAGGGAGGGAGAGAGACCTCATTGCTCTCTACAACTCTCTGAAAGGAGGCTGCAGTGAGGTGGGGGTTGGGCTCTGCTCCCTAGTACCAAGAGACAGAGGGAGAGGAAATGGCCTCAAGTTGCAGCAGGGGAGGGGCAGGTTTAATACTGAGAAAAATCTCTTTGCTGCAAGAGTGGTCAGGGAGTGGAAGAGGCTTCCCAGAGAGGTGGTAGAGTCCCCATCCCTGGAGGTGTTCCAAAAGCACATGGCCAGGGCACTGTGGGACATGGTGCTGACAGGTTGAGGGTTGGACTCAGTGATCTTAGAAGTCCTTTCCAGCCTTTATGATTCTACATAGTTACTGCAGCTTTCCACCTCTGGTACTCTCCCAACAGTCAGAGGAAGATGACAGTGACCAGGATTTGCAGTTGCAGGCTGTCAGCTTGATGAAGCCTCACTCCCCACAGGCCATCCCTCCCTTTTGGCACTGTCTGAACAAGCCCCATCCTATTTCTTCTACCCTGCAGGACTCAGGAGTGCCTCCCACCTCTGTGAATAACTCACCTTGGGGATCCTCTGCAAGATGCTGTGATCAAACACAGGAATCAAGCCACTGAGCTCATTCAAGGTAAGAGCTGACCACACTACAGGAGGACTGCACACAAGAAAATTAGCAGGGATCAGCTATCAAGGATGGACAACCACAGAAACCACATCAAGAGCTGCCAGGATGATGCCCCTTGTACCATCTGAAGTGAAGAAAACACAGGATTTAAATCCTAGCCCTTCTCAATTGCTTCCTGTCACACAACACTTCATTCCACCAGAGCAGGAACAAGGGCAGCTAGATGAGAAAAGTGCATCTAACAAATTCATTACTTTCATGAAACCCAAAGAATTTCTGCTGCTTACTATCACCCAGCTCAGTGTCAAGATCTAGGAATGTGACAGAGGAAAAGAAAATATTTTTGCCTTCCTGGACAACATCTCTGTTAGATCCAGCCAGGGATTTACCAAGCATGTGGCAGCTAGAATGCTTTGTGGAAGCCAACAAGCAACAGCTCAAACCCCCCACGTTCTTCAGGGCAGTCTCTGACAAGTTTGGTGACTAAAAAGCAGCCCAAAAGAAAGGATTTTGTAAGCAGAGCAAGTGGGACACAGAAGTGAAACTGTGACTGTGAGTGGAATTCCAGCCAAAGCTCCCAGCTGAAAGGCATTCAAACAAACCAGTGAGAAAGGTCAGTGGGGAATTCAAAGGCAATGAACTGAGTGTTTGCTTGACCTGGCTGCCAATGGGTTTGGTCAAGGGAACTGTGTTACTGATGCCCAGAAGGAAGATCCATACCCAAACGTGGTGTTGCCACTGCTGATGACACTCCTGATAGCCTCTTCTTGCTCAGGCAGGAAAGAATCACAGTGGCTCAAGTGCTTCAGCAGGCTCCCAGCAGAACTTCTGATGTATTGCCCACCCAGGTCACAGATCAGATGGCCCAGAACCTCTGCATCCTCCTCACTCACTTGGCTGCCCTGAACTTTCTGCAGTAACACAAGACAGAGGTGTTCAGTAGAACTGGATGCCACTGGAGAGGAGAAGCTGTGGAGGCTCCAAGCTGGGAATTGTTCAAAGCCCCTTTGGATGTGGTCTTGAACAGCCTGGCAGGATGCAGGGGCCCAGGGCAGGGGGTTGGAACTGGATGATCTCCAAGGTCCTTTCCAACCCAAGCCATTCTATGATTCTTGAGCCCCAAGTCCTCCCCAGCCTTGTGCAGAGCTCTCCCCTCACCACCTACCAGACATGCCAAAGCCTCCAAGAGCAGCTCCGTCCTCTGAGATGAGTCTCTTGGCAGAACATCCAGGTTGGCTTCCCCAACATTAGCAAAGAACTGCATGCAGCTTCCTGTGGCTGCATAGTCTGAAGGACTGGAAAGACAAACACCTGACTTGTGGTGACTGGTATCAAACAGCTGCTCAGGGCTAAGGCTCTGTGTCTCTACTGTATCCAAGAGAACCACAAGCTGAACCCAAACTCTTCTTCCCAAAGATCCTAGTCCACACTGGTTAACAATTCATGTCCACCTTAGAGAGACTCTTGGGAAACTCAGCTTAAAATGGGTCAAAACTTAGCTACAGAACATAGTGAGTAGCTCATGGAACAAAGAGGTCCACTCTGCTGTCTGAAGGGGGCCTGCAAGAAACCTGGGGAGGGACTGGTGGTGATAAGACAAAGGGCAATGGCTTTGAGCTGGAAGAGGGGAGATGGAAACTGGAGATGAGGAAGAAATTCTTTGCAGTGAGGGTGGGGAGCCACTGGAACAGGTTGCCCAGGGAGGCTGTGGATGTCCCCTCCCTGGAGGTGTTCAAGGCCAGGCTGGATGAGGCCTTGAGCAGCCTGGGCTGGTGGGAAGTGTCCCTGCCCCTGGCAGGGGGTGGAGATGGGTGGTCTTTGAGGTTCCTTCCAACCCAACCCATTCTGTGAATCTATGACTGTAAGGACAAAGCACATTCACAGAGGCCAGGAAGTACTAAACCCACAGATGGGTTTTACCTCTTAAAACCAGATTTAAAACCAGCCTGACAGTGCTGAAGTTAACATGATGGATGGTTGGCTCTGAAAAAACCCTTCAACCTGTTTGAAAGCTTTGGAAGATCTGAGATGTCCTCCCCCGTGAGGAATGAGAATGAACTCTGCAGCAAACATGAGCTACTCCTGAGCAACTAATACTTCCTTTTGCCACCAAATAGTAAGGTAACAATGTGCAGAGGGCAGCCTGCCTACCTTAAAAACAGCAGCAGCTCCTTAGGGTAGCTGTCCAAATCCTTGGGAATCCCCTGCAGTGTCACCACCTTCACCAAGCAGCTCAGCTGAGGAGGCATCACAGTTTGCACCAAAGAAAGAAACCAGCATGAAAATGTAAGAGGAAACAGAACAAAGATTTCACTCTGCTCCAAAGTGAGGGGAAAAAAAACCACCAACAGTAAAGACAGAAATCAGAGGGCTTAGTTCCTGAGAAATCTGCCAGCTGGGGTTTGACTTCTCCTGTCTCCAAGGAAATTCAGAACTGTGGGATGGAGACCCAAGAGCAGTCACATTGGTTCCAGGCCCTTAAGCTGACAGTGGTCTTGTTCTTGCTGAGCAATCCTCACTGCCAGCTCCTTAGCAGCATCAAACAGCAGATTTCAAAATGTGGGCACTGACCTGGTCTTCTCCTAGCTTGACCTCCTTCTTCTTCATCACTTTGGCCAGCTCCTGAAATCTTTCTGCTCGGGTCTCATTGGCAGCTGCACAGGTGAAGCCCTGGAGGACTGACTGGGACAGCCTGAACATTTCCAGGAGGCAAATCAGAAAGGCAGAGAGTTCAGGAAAGATTCAGCCCTGTCCTCCCATGTGTGAGTGACCAACACAGCAGGCAAGAACCTCCCCTAGTGCCAGAGCTTAATGCTCTCCAAACTCCATCCCTGCCAGCCTGCTACTCTTGACCTCTGCTGGAGATGAAGAAGCCATCACTGCTAAAATAAACATCACAGAATGGTTGCAGCTGGAAGAGACCTTGAAGATCAAGTCCAACCATTACCTAACTCTGCTAAGGCTGGTGCTGAACCATGTCCTTCAGCACCACATCTCTGCAGGGATGGGGATTCAACCACCTCCCTGGGCAGCCTGTTCCAGGGTTTGAGACCCCTGGGGTAACTTCCTCTCATCCTATCACTCCAAGGGAGAAGAGACCAACCCCCACCTGGCCCAAACCTCCTTTCAGGGAGCTGTAGAGAGCCAGAAAGTCTCCCCACAGGCTCCTTTTCTCCAGGCTGAACACTCCCAGGTCCCTCAGCTAGAGACTTGTCATGGGAGTAGAAATGCAGGGGCAAACTCTGCACCCCAAGGAGCATTGCTGCATCCTGAACTACAAGATGTGCCTCCTCCCTGTGCTATCAAAGAGAAATGGAGCTGTGCAGATCCTCACCACTGAACATCCTGCACAGCCTGGGACAGCTCAGGGAGAAGTCCTTAAAGCTTTAATTGAAAACAGTTTTATGGAAAAGCTTCTGTTGTGAAGTCAGCAGGAGACTGATGTTGGCTCCAAAGGAAACAAATCACAACCAAAGCCAACAGACATGGAAAAAGGGAGGAAGGGCAGAGAAATGCTACCTGTTGAAGTCAGGCTCTGTCCTTATCACATCACTGAAGAACATGGCAGCCTGTGAAGCAAAGCCAGAGCAGCAGTGCTTTATCCTCTGCCACACTTCAGCTGCATCTCCTTCTCTGCAGCCTTTCCCAACTCAGCTGGGCATTGCCACCCTGTGCACCCTGCTGTGGGTGCCCTGCTTTAGCACAGGGGCTGGATGAGATCTCCAAAGGAGCCTTCCAACCCATCCCAAGCTGGGACTCAGGGATTTCCAGCAGGCCTGCAGAGCAGACTCCTGCCTCTGCAGAGCCCAGGGCTGACACCCAGGGTGAGGATTAGCACATTACCTGCTCTCGGGTCCAGGTCTTGCTGTTGAGCTCCTGGAGGTTGGGCTCCTCCTCCCCAAAAACAAGCAATGACTTTGGAATGTACCTGGCCAGAGCATCAGGGATCCATCCAACCAGCTCAGCAGGGTGGCTTACACTGGAGGAAATCTTTAACAAACAAGAAAATCCCACCCAAGATGTTACTCAAACACTGAGGCTAAAACAAACACTCGGACAATGGCTGGAGGAGCAGTGACTAAGTGGGGAGAAGCCAGAAAAATGCCCCTGCTGCTCAGGGGCCATCTCTGGGAGACTTCACACCATGCAGCACTTCCTGTTGGACACAGTCAGGGGATCAAGAGAACTCCTGGGAACTAATACCTGGGGGCCTGGTGAGCAGGAACAATTCTGTCCCTTATCAGCTCCCCACCTCCTGGCTCTATGCCCTCAAAATGTCTAACCTGTTAAGGAGGGACATGTCCTTCCTCTTTGGCAACTCAAACCATGTCTCAGCTTGCCAAGGGCACACTGCAGAGCAATCCTGGGATCAGTCAGATCCCTGCTACTTCACATAGGTACATGCTGCAGACAGGGCCTCGGGTGCCCAAGGCAGCTCAGAGTCTTTCATCCCAAAAAGGAGTGACAATGAGCTTGAATGCTACTCAAGAAACATGAGGGATAAAATCATGGTGAGAAAAGAGGCAAAAGGGTGCCCAAATCCTAGACAATTGCATGGGGGAATGAAAGGATCAGCCAGCTGCTGAAGGATCAGCCTGCCCTACAAGGGACTTCCTAAGCCACCGTTACTTCTCATATGTTCTTACTCCAAACCATGACAATGGCCTTCTCCCAGAGCACCTGGAAAGTAGTTTCCAGGACCACCCTGTAAAACAACTGCTGCTTCTGCCCTTGTGCCCAGGAGGCTGTGAGGACACACTGGCTGGCAGCCAAGGACACCCAGAGTGACAGGGACTTGAGATGTTTGTCCAGCTGCACACTGTTTGGCAATGACAAACACCCCCAAGGGAAGGCTGTCAGGGGGGTGCCAATGCCTGGCCCCAGGTAACCAGTCCTTAGCTCTGGCTCATTGGAGCTTTGCTGCTTTGTGAAGCCTGCAGAGAAAACCAGCCTCACCTTTTCCACAAGGATCATCTTCAGAGCAGGGGGCAGGGCCTCCACGTGCTGAACAAACCTGGGCAACTGAATGGCTTCCAAGATGACTTCTGGAGGCAGACTCCGAAGCGTGGTGGTGCTGAGGCCAGGCAGCAAGCTGCCCAGCTCTGCCAGGCTCTGCCCATCTGAGATCTGCAAGGAACCAGAGGCAGCCCTCAGCACCTCGAGGGCCAAAAAGGCTTTGTTTGCAGTGAGCTACAGCAGGGGTGAAGTGCCTGGGGCCTCATCCTGTGTACCTGATAGCCAGAGCTGAGCAGTTTGTTGATAATGGTGCTGGCCTGCTCAGCAGTCCAGCCACGAACTTCAGCCAGGGCAGGGAGAGCTGCTCCAAGGTCTGGGGCACTGATGCTGTTCTGAATGTGAGAGATGGAGAGGCCAACTGCAGCCTGGCCCAAGGCACGCAGCACCACGGGAGGAAGATGCTCAAACTTCCTCACCAAAGAGGATGCAACCTGAAAGAGGTCCCAGGCAGACAGAGAGCAAGTCAGAGGAGCAGTGAGGTGAGCAACTTAGATCCTACAGCTCTTGGATGTCTTGAACTTCCTGCCTCCACCTCGTGTGACCAAGCCTGGTGATAGTCTGACTCCATGCACAGAGATTTTGCTGGTGGTGAACAGCAGCCACCTGCCCCAAGGAAGCCAGCAGGATGACCTAGAGCAGGGCTCACAGGAGGAGGCTCACAGGGTTCTCTAGGTGGATGAATAACTGAGTTCTGGAGCTGGGCAGGAGATCAGACTGGGTACCCCCCCAAGGAGGACATTGAGGGACTTGAGAGGATCCAGAGACAGACAAAGAAGTTGGTGAGAGGTGAGGGCTGGGGAGGAGCAGATGAGGGAGCTGGGGGTGTTCAGTCTGGAGAAAAGGAGGCTGAGGGGAGACCTTCTGGCTCCCTACAGCTCCCTAAGAGGAAGCTGGAGTCAGGCAGGGACTGGGATCTTCTTCCTAGTAGAGAGGTGACAGAATGAGAGGAAAGACTCTCACGTTTCCCCAGGGGAGGTTTAGGTTGGACATGAGGAACATTTCCTTCCCCAAAAGGGCTGTCCAGACCTGGCCCAGGCTGCCCAGGGCAGTAGTGGAGTCCCCATCCCTGGAGGGGTTTCCAAGCCCTGGAGATGTGGTGCTGAGGGCCATGGTTTGGTGGTGCCCTGGCAGTGCTGGGCTAAGGGTTGGACTCCATGACCTTAGAGGTCTCTTCCAACCACAAGAACTCTGTCATTCTGTGCTTACCTGCAGCTCCTCCCTGCTCAGGGGGGAAGGAGCTCTCTCTCTAGTCACACCTCTGTGTGTCAGGTTCCATGGGCAGTTCTTAGTGATCCTCTGGGCCAAGCTCAAAGCCTCATCTCTGCTCAGGTTGCTCACTGCTGAGGGGCTCAGGTAGCAAACAAATCTGTCTGGAAGACTGCAGGTGAGAGACAAGGAAGAGAGGTTGTCAGCATGACACAGTGACTGTGCCAGATCTTTCCTGTTGCCCCTGATTCATTTTAGCTCTGATGCTGACACTCCTGCTTCCAGATAGCACCTCAAGTCCTGGGCTCTGTTTTGGGCCTCTCACTCCAACAGCAACAAAGCTTGTGAAAGGCCTGGAGAAGAGGGCTGGGGAGGAGCAGCTGAGGGACCTGGGGGTGCTTAGTCTAGAGAAGAGACTAAACCTCTTCTCCAGAGCAATGGAGACCTCATTGTCCTGAATGGAGGTTGAAGCCAGGTGGGAGCTGGTCTCTTCTCCCTAGTCTCAGGTGATAGGAGAGGAAACAGCCTGAAATTGTGCCAGGGCAAGGTTAGGCTAGAGATTAGGAACTGTATTTTTCCTGGAAGAGTGGTCAGGGACTGGCACAGGCTACCCAGGGAGGTGGTGGAGTCCCCATCCCTGGAGGTGTTCCCAAAACCTGTGGTCATGGCACTTGGGGCCATGGTGGTGTTGGGTCAATGGTTGGAAACTGGATGCTCTTAGAAGCCTTTTCCAACCCAACCAATTCTCTGATTCTAAGGTGACCTTCTGGTCATTAGCTGGTAGCTGGCACTGCATGATGGTCATTTCCTAAGACCTGGAATGTGCAGCCTGGTCCTCTCCAAGCTCAAGTGCAATGCAAGTATTTGAGGAACAGAAAAACGCTTCATGGAAGCAGCCATCAGAATCACCACCCAGCAGCCTTTTGCTGTCATGGTACCATGCATGGTACCATTGGCTGGACTCAATGGTCTTGAAGGCCTTCTCCAGCCTAACTGAGTCTCTGCTTCTGTGATTCAGGTAGGAATTTGGATCAGGTCTCATACCTGGCCAAGGGGAAATCAGGTGCAGAGGTCAGCAGGGAGGTGTAATACACAGCTGTCTGCCAGAGCAAGGTCAGATTGCTGACCATCTGTAGGCTGAGAGGGTCCCTGGCAAAGTTTTGAAGCTGGAAGTGTTGACATGGAAGAAAAAATAAAAAACACAAAAATAATTCAGACAGATACTTTCATGGACAGCTTGAAGAATCCTCACCTCAAGCATCTGGTGTGAAAGCTGTGAGGTTGTGAGGACATTGATTTGTTGTCTGTGAGTCAGATCCTGAGATCTTGTTGATCTTTGCACTGAGGGCATGCAAGTCTCTTCAGAGCTGTGAGGCACAAAGGTAGGAGAGCTGCTAAAGGACTTGGTCCTGCCCCTGCAGCCCTGCTCAGGCATGCAGTTGGTTCACTAAGCCAGGCTCCAGATGGAATTGGGGGTTGCTCCCCCATCCCCCTTATTGCCCCCAGTCTGCTTTCTGCAAGGCTACCTGTATGAAACCAGTTGCTGGGCTGCTTTTTCTTCCCAAAGAAATCAAGCATGGGGTAAACATAAGACTTGAAGTGGTTGTTCAGCAGAAATACACAAGAGGACTGTTCTGCTAGCAGCACCTCCATGGCTCTTGGTCAGAGCAGGAGGTGACCTCTCCAGGCACAGAGCACTTTGACTTTTTACTGCACTTACTGTTGGTTCATCAGCAAAAAGCTGCAGGTCTCCAACAGTAGCATGCTCCAAAAAGGATCCAAGGTAGTTTTTAAACCAAGCAGTGGAATTCAGACCTGGAATGGCTGCATTGTAGCATTTCTGGTTTGATCCTGCAAAACAGACGGGATCATTAGAGTAGTGACTCCCAGGGAATCAGTGGGGCCTGGAGCCTTTCAGTTGCAGAACAGGCTTCTGCCTATCAAAGACCTCAGCCAGAGAGCTCCCTCAGTGCCTCTGATCATTCATTAGGCTCAAAGCCAAGAGCCTGTTGGATTACTGAGGCACATGGCACAGGTCAGAGGCCTCATTCTTTCACAGCCCTCCAAATACCTCTTCTCCAGTCTCTTTCTTCCTGCATTCAAAACCTGCCAAAAGCTTTTTCATAGGACATGACATTTTTTGCATGCAAGCTGCTGCCTGGGGACAGGGTTGTGCCTTAGCTGGGTCCCCTTCCTGAACTGAGTTCTTTAGCTCTCAGAAGCAAAGCCTGCAGCACTCTTTCCCAACAAAAGCAATAAAAGCCTTGTAAGACAGCACAGGGCTGGCTGACTGCTAATCCTGGAGTCATAAAGCCTTCAGGCACAAAAATGATCCCTGCAACCACCTAGCACTGTCCTATTCCCAGCTTATTCCCACTGGAGAGACAACAGAAATGCACCAGAATGCCTGTGAAGCCTCAGCCCTGTAAGAGATCACAGCTACAGCATGCATCAGTGGCTGAAAGCTCTCTGCTGCTTCTGAAAACAGACCACTTACCATCCTGGAGGAGATAGTATTTGATGGCAGCATAAAGGTTCCTCTGCTCTTCCACTGGGAGGTCAGGATAGATGCCACTGAGGGCAGCGACTCTGTAGGTGAAACAGAAAGGAAGACATCTCAAACACAGATCCCCCTCTGCTCTGCTGAGACCCCACCTCCAGGCCTGCATCCAGGTCTGCTGCCCCCAGCACAAAAGGACCTGGAACTGCTGGAGTGGGTCCAGACAGAGGAGGCCATGAAGATGACCAGAGGGCTGGAGAACCTCCCCTCTGGGGACAGGCTGAGATAACTGGGGCTGTTCAGCCTGGAGAAGAGAAGGCTCCAGGGAGACCTTAGAGCAGCCTTCCAGTACCTGAAGGGGCTCCAGGAGAGCTGGGGAAGGACTTTTGACAAGGGCTGGGAATGACAGGATGAAGGATAATGGCTTTGAGCTGGGGGAGGCAGATTGAGACTGGAGATGAGGAAGAAATTCTTTGCAGTGAGGGTGGGGAGACATTGGAGCAGGCTGCCCAGGGAGGCTGTGGATGCCTCCTCCCTGGAGGTGTTCAAGGCCAGGCTGGATGAGGCCTTGAGCAGCCTGAGCTGGTGGGAGGAACTGGATGAGCTTTGAGGTCCTTTCCAACCCAACCCATTCTAGGATTCTGTGATTCTCTTGGCAATAAAGATGAAGTCAGGGTTGGATTCTCACAGACATGGCTGTTCCTTGCAGACTGATATTGTCAGTCATGTCCCTCTGCTAAGCTACCACTGTGACTTCCCTTCCCAACAGCCCCTCAGGACTGTTGGGGGGCAGTGACTGATGCTGAGGACCAGTCACAGGCTCAGCAGCTGTGTTACAAAGCCTTGGAGGGAGCTCTTCAGAAACCTTGGCTGGGCCCCCAGGGGTGCACAGCCCTTAGAGGGTTTCTCCCTTTGCTTTGGGAGGCTGAGCAAGGACTCCTTTGCTACCTCCCAGCTGAGCTGTCTGTGTCCAGCACTTACATCACCTGGAAGGTCTCACACAGGACATGCTTGGCGTGGAGACAAGCAGCAACCTTGGGCTTGGCCAGGAAGGGCTGGAGCCCACCATGGACCCACTGAGACAGGACAGGTGAGCTGCCAAGATCAGGTACTTGCAACATCCTCTCCCACAGGCCATTGAAGAAGATCATGTTCCACTCCAGAGAAAGAGGCACATGAGAAAACTGAAGGCAAGAGATTAGAAGAAACAATGAATTCAAGTGACTATGGACTTCCACCCAAGCAAGAACACAAACCCATGTGAACCTGAAGAGCAGGAACAGAACCAGCCCCACACACAGCCCCTCTCTGGCTGCTGACCCTTCCACCACTGCAAGATCTCTGCAGTTTGAGCCCAGCCAGCCTGTAATCCATGCTGGAACCCCAGGACTGTGTTGTCACTGCAGCTGGCAAAAGCTACATGAGCTGACGGCTGGGATTTCTGTCATCCCAGCACAGAACTCTGCTGTGCTGGTGGAGCTCTGTGGATTGAACAGTGCCTTAGAGTTCCCATTTGTGGAAGCACTCAAGGGAAGGCTGGGCTGGGCTCTGAGCAACCTAATTTAGTTGCAGATGTCCCTGCTGACTGCAAGAGGGTTGGACCAAATGAGCTTCAAAGGTCCCCTCCCACCCAAACCATTGCAGGATTCCATGAAAGGCAAAAGCTAAGGCCATGATAATGAGAGCACTGACAGCAGGTGAGCAAACAGCTGGCTGTGTGATACCCACCCTCTGGCTGAACCTAGTCAGGGCAGCTACAAGCTTCCTGGTGTCATATTTGGAGAAGAACAGAATGGAATAGTCTGGATCCATGGCACTGGCAGGGTTAGGGGCAAGGCAAGAATATAAGATTATGAGGAAATCATCCTGAAGATCCTGGAGCCAAGCACTCTGGAAGAGAGAAGGGAAATCCACACATATAATGGAAGGTGTGCAACACCTAGAGATGCTGCAGCATTGCACCTCCTGCAGGATTGCTTCAGCACCACACCACAGGGGAGCATCCAGCACTCAGAGGGGAGGAAACCTGCTGACAGGAGAGTCAAAACAAAATCCAGCTGGCACTGCCTTGGAGCAGGTCTCTACACCTAACCTCCAAATGCTGGATCCTTCTGCTGCTTAACCTGTGCTCCCCCCTGGAAAAACTGCATTCAAGATGGGTTCCCATAAAAGTGATTCTTCTAAAAGGCTGCTTGAGCGAAGTGGAAACTTCCCCAGGGAGCTCTCTCAGACCAGAAACATGGGGTTTATTTTTTTCAGTGTAAACCAACCAACCACTCACCAATAAGCATTTGCAGAAATGACCTCTTGTTGTCACAAATACTTCTAGGGAAACCCAAACTGTTGTCAGTGCAGCTGACAGAATAAAGTCATTTCAGATAGAAATGGCATCACCAGGAAAGGAAATAAAACTGCACAGACAGGGACCTGGTGGAGCAGGGCCAAAGGACACCACAATGCTGGGAGGTGGAAGCCAGGCTGGGAGGGTTGGGGCTGATCAGCCTGGAGAAGAGAAGGCTCCAAGAGACCTTCTGGTGGCCTTGCAGTGCTTCAAGGGCTGATCAGAAAGCTGAAGACAGACTTTTGAGCAGGGCATGTGGTGACAGGACAACGGGGGATGGCTTCAACTAAAAGAGGGAGATCCAGGCTGGAGAGAAGGAAGAAATTTCTGACCCTGATGGTGGTGAGAGCCTGGCCTAGGTTGCCCAGAGAGGTGGGAGCTGCCCCATCCCTGGAACCACTGTCTGGGGCTCTGAGCAGCCTGCTCTAGTTGGGGGTGTCCCTGCTGGCTGCAGGGGCCTGGGCTGGATGATCTTTCCAGGTCCCTTCCCACCCAAACCAGTCTGATTGCATGAAGCACACACTGCCATTACCTCAGCACAGGCATATTGACCAAAAGTGAGGCTGCAGAGAGAAGCTTGGCCATGAGCTACCTGATGAAGCATCTCTTGGCTGACACTGGTGGCAAAAAAACAAACACAAAGGCATCACCTCCATGCCCCAGACCCGGAGCAGCTGGGGGCAGGACTGCTGGCAGCTAGCACTGTGCAAACAACATCTGCAAAGACAGGCAGGAGGCAGAACTGCCCTACCCCCAGCAGGCAGGGGAAGGTGTCTGGACACCCCTGCCCACAGGCTGGTGCTTGCTGAAGCTTGGTGGGGGCCCAGCACAGCCAGTGAGGAGCAGGAATGATGCCAGGCAGCCACATCCAGGAGGCAGAGCCCACAGGACAAACACACAACAAGTCACACTGAGGATGGCAGTGATCTGCTGGCACCCCCAGAGAGAGGGGATGTGAAAACCATTGACCCCTGGGTGGAAATCAAGCTCAGTGCAGCTTTGAAGAGGACCTGTTCTGACTCTCAGGCCCCCACTGCTTGCCCAGCTAAGCTCAGCAGCAGTGCCAAGGTTCTTGGAGCAGTAATTCCCCCCCAGCAACAAGCTGCTGACACAGCAGGGGCCTGCCCTGCCTTTCTTTGTCCTGCACAGACAATGCCCCAGGAAGGAATTTTCCCTCCCCTGTTTCAATGAGTGCAACCAGAGCCCTCCCTGCCCACAGGCACTCCTAGGACTCTGCAGGAGAAGCTGATATGGTACTGCCATGGCACTTTGGCACAGGGCTTAGTGGCTGTGGTGCTGCTGCCTTGGCTTAGATCTTAGAAGTCATTTCCAGCCTTAGAATCCTAGAATTGTTTTGGCTGGAAAAGACCTTTAAGATCATTCTGCTCTGTGCTTCTGTGGTCCTGGTCCTGCTTTCAGAGGCTTCCTTCCCCCCAGAGTGACATCCCCAACAAACCAGTGCCACTGCCAAGGAGATCACTGCCATGCTCCTTGGCTGGTGGTTCCCATACCTCTTCACTGAAGCACACAGGGCAGGTTCTGCTTCCCCAAAAACAGAGAGAAAGACAAAGATAAAGGAGCTGTGATAGGACTGTGCATACAGAGCCAGGTCTGAATCTTCCTCATGGAGATTCCTTGGTAAGAGACTCACCATTGCCAGGAGAGCTGGAGCACTGTGCCAGGAGAAAGAGAAGAGAGATCTCAGCATGCAGTTGGAACAGGAGCACAACATTTCTGTGATCATTGCAGCCAGCCAAGCATGTTCACTGCCACCATCTTACTTGGAGCTGGCCTGAGGACACACCAGTGCCCAGATTCAGAGCTCCCAATCTCCCCATGCAAAGAAGTTGCCATCTGCCAAGTTCCTGCCAGTGCTGGCTCTGTGCTTCAGAGCCCTGGCAAGCCCAGGGTTATGCGAGTCCCACATCACCCAGGCATGAGGCTCAATGGGATGGGCTCTGCTCCTGATGATCTGAGGCTGGTCACTGAGTGTCACCTTCCCTGACCTGTCTGGTGCTGTGCTTGCACTGAAGCCCTGCACAGACCTGGAGAAGCCAGCCCCATCCCACTCCCTGCCTGGGAAACAGGAAGGGCAAGAGCTCTCAGATCCACCTCCACACTCACAGTGCTGGATCTGGCTTGCAGCAGCTGGTTCCCAACAAGCCACTGCTGCCAGGATGGGGCCCACCCTGGTCACCAACTCCCACACCCTGCAGCCTGGCCACCAGCCCACACACACTTTGCCAGCAAGGCCTTGGGTAGAGCAAAGACCTCTCTCACCCCCAGCTGCCCTTACCAGGTGTGTGCCAGCAGATGCTGCAGCAGGCTCCTGCCACCCTGCAAGGCAAGCAGCCATGATTTTAGCAGAAGAGCCAGGCCAAAGCTCACTCCCACAGCCCAGCCCTGCCTGCCTCAGCAGACCCTGCACACCACTCTCCTGTTCCGCAGTCTTGACACAGGATTTCATAGAATCATCCCTGCCAGACCTCTCTGATTGACAGCAGACATGAAGTAGTGCCCTACCCACCCTGGGTCAGCCTGGCAGGGCACACACCTGGGGTGTATTAGCTGGCATGAGGGACTGCCTGCAACCCTCTCTCCAGAGAGCAAAGGCAAGGAAAGGGGCAGAAACAACACTCCAGGGACAATCTTCTCTCCAGGACGTCCTTCCCCAGCATCCCTTGTGCACCAGTGAGCAGGCTGGGAGGCCAGGCTCACCATGCTTCCATTCCCATCTTGCTTTTAGCTCTGAAGCTTCTACTAGTTTCATACAGTCCCCACTGAAGAGGCTGCCCAGGGAGGTGGTGGAGTCCCCACCCCTGGAGGTGTTCAAAGCAATTGCATGAAGAGTCATTAACTTCCCCAGGCAATCTGTGTCCTTGTGCTGGACAGAGACATGGCAAGGCAAGTCCTCCCAGCACACCCAGCACCCTCACAGTGATACTCACCAACCAACAGGAGGAAGCTCAGCACTGGGAGTAAAGGTGGCATTGCTGGAGGGGTCTTGAGTGCCCTCATGTGCAAGGAATCACCTTAGTGCAGCCAGGAAAAGGCAAACAGGAATAATCTCACAATCACAGAGAACCCCAGCATGGGGGGGTTGGAAGGGGCCTCTGGGGATCACCCACTCCAACCCCTGCTCCAGCAGGGCACCCACAGCAGCTTTCCCAGGGGCCCAATGGCCAGGGGGGGGTGGAAGCTCTCGAGACCAGGAGACTCCACAACCTGTCTGGGCAGCCTGCTCCAGGCCTCCAGCACCCTCACACCAAAGAAGTTTCTCCTCCTGTTCAGGTGGAACCTCCTGGGTGCCAGTTTTGGTTCTATTCAGAGAAGAAGAGAATACTCAATTGCAAACCCAGGTTTGGAGCAGGGAAGTGACTGTCTCTAAGCAAACTTATACCAACAACACTTCTCAAAGCCTATCTCAAACAAGGCCCAAAGCACACAAGGAACTCCTGAGGGTCTGCTCTGCCTGGGGAAGCACAGAGCTGCACCCAGAAAACTCAGAGTTAGCTCAGGTGGATCCCTGCAGTTGATGCTCTGAAGCCCAGCTCCCCTCTGGCAGGGCAGAGCAGAGCAGGTTGCACCATCCCACTGGCACTTACCTCCAACCCTGGGCACTTGGTGTGCAGAGCTGTGAGCAGGGGGAGCTGCTTTTCACTGGGTACAGCAGGGTGTGTCTCTGGCATCTCCAACCTGCAGCTGCAATTACAGGATGCATGTGGAGCACTGGACACACCTCTAACCCCTGAGAATGCAAATGCTCAACAGGACAAAGAAATGTCTGTTATTTGCCAACACTTCTCACTCCTAGGAGACAGCACAGAAGCACTGAGCCTCAGCTGGGGCTGCTTAGGCAGGAGCAGTGGATTCCCTCCCAGCCCTGCACACAATCACAGAAGGATAGGGGTTGGAAGGAACCTCTGGAGATCATCTAGGCCAGCCCCCATGCCACAGCAGGGTCACCTAGAACAGGGTGCACAGCATGGGGTCCAGGTAGGTTTTGAATGACTCCAGAGGTGGAGACTCCACAACCTCTCTGGACAGCCTGCTCCAGTGCTCCAGCACCCTCAAAAGGAAGAAGTTCCACCTCATGCTTAGATGGAACTTCCTATGCCCAGGTTAGTGCCCACTGCCCCTTGTCCTGTCACTGGCCCCATCCTCCTGACACCCACCCTTGCAGTATTTATAACCATTTACGAGTTTCCCCTCAGTTTTCTCTGTCCAGGCTAAAAAGCCCCAAGTCCCTCAGCCTTTCTTCATGAGAGAAATGTTCCAGTGCCCTCAGCACCCTCCTAGCCCTCTGCTGTACCCAGGATGTCCCTGGCAGCACAAGGAAGTACTAAGCTAAAGCTGTGCTCCCAAGGCCAGAGCCACTCCAGCACCACCTTCCTCCTCAAGACACATCTGACGTCAGGAGACTTTGCTTCAGTGGAGTTGAAGTATTTGACCCTCTCAAAACTTCTGCTTACCTTAGTCACCTCCTCCTGGGAAAGCCCAGACAGAACCACAGGGCAGCTGCCCTGCTGGCCAGGCAGCCCACTTCCAGATCACAGGAATCACAGAATCGTCCTGGATGGAAAATCCTTCAGGATCATCCAGTCCAAGCATATCTAAGTCAGCAAGGCTGGGGCTAAGCCACCTCTCAGCACCACATCTGCTTCTGAAACACCACTGGGGATCCAACCACCTCCCTGGGCAGCCTGGGGCAGGCTTTGAGAACCCTTTCAGGGAAGGAGTTTCTTCTAGTGTCCAACCCAAACCTGCCCTGGGGTAACTGGCAGCCACCGCCTCCTGTCCTATCCCTTGTTACTGGGTTCCAGTGATCCCAAAGGTTTTTCCCAACCTAGGCGATTCTGGATTCTGTGCTCCTGTTTTCTTTCCTTGCAAATCTTTCCCTGCTGAGGTGCTGAGGGCACAGCAGCCTCATGCCAAGGTGGGCAGCATCTGCACCCAGGTGCCATGTGGGCTCTTGCAGCAGCACCCACTGCAGCAGCTCCTTAAGCACCACAGCAGTGAGAACCCTAAGCAGGAAGGATGTTTTCCAGTGGCTCCAGAACTGGAATCCCAGGCATCCCTGTCTCCCTAGCACCAGGAGTGGTCTTTCCTTCAACAAACCTTCATTTATCTCCTTGCTGCAGAGATCCTAGGACATAACTTCCTGGGCTCTCCCATCCCTGTTGGCTGCTCTGCTTCAAGAGCTGAGTAATTTCTCTGCACCTAGCAGAGCAACTTTGCATCCTGAGACTTGGCAAAGCTTTGGTCACTTCATTGATGCCTTTCCCACAGACCAGCTCTGTCCCAGCCTCAGGCTTGCCCCATCATGCCCACCTGTAACTCCTGTGTGTGGAACAGCATCAAGAGAGGCCAGGGACTAGGCTGACTCAGATTCAGAAATCAACTATGCCTGACTCAAGTCCATGAAATACCAGTGTGAAACTGACTCTCACCAACACCTGTCCTAAGCCACCCAGATCTGTATCAGCTTGCAGTGCATCATTTGGTAAGCAGTTGGACTCACAGGCTCCAAGTTCAAGGCTGGAAGCTCTCTGGAGCTGGAGCTGGAGCTTCTCTGCTTTTGCAGCATCAAGCTGCCCAGCAGCAGGCAAAGGGGACACAGAGTGTGTACCAGCAATGCTGCTGAAACCTGCTCTCAAGAGCCCACAACTAGAGATCTTCTCTTATCCAAGAGCTGGGAGGAGGCACTGAGACTGTCCAGCCCTCCACTTGTGCCATGGTGCAACTGGATTGACCCAGGCTGAGAGGGGAGCAGCCAGCCTGCCTCTGAGGAGGATCTTAGCCCTCACAGAATGGTCTGGAGGTTTGGGAACCTCCAAAGCTCATCCAGTCCAAGCCCTCTGCACTCAGCAGGGACATTCTCCACTGGAGCAGGTTGCTCAGAGCTTTATCCAGCCTGACCTGCCCTGGATGGGCAGGAGTGGGACATGACTGAGACAAAGCTTGTACCATGGGACAGTCTTAGAATCACAGAATGGTTTTGGTTAGAAGAGACCTTTAAGATCATCCTGTCCAAGCCTTACCCCAGCACAGCCAGGGCACCACCAACCCATGGCCCTCAGCACCACATCTCCACAGCTTTAAAACCCCTCCAGGGATGGGGACTCCACCACTGCCCTGGGCAGCCTGGGCCACGCCTTGACAACACTTTTGGGGAAGGAATTGTTCCTCATGTCCAACCTAAACCTCTCCTGAGGGAACTTGAGGTCGTTTCCAACCTCCTTTCAGGGAGCTGTAGGGAGTCAGAAGGTCTCCCTTCAGCCTCTTTACCCCCAGGCTGAACAACTGCTCCTCACAAGTCAGTAGCTTCTCACCAGACCTGACTCTGTGCAGCACCAAGTGTGGCTGAAGTGTTCTGCAGCAGCACTCAAGTGTACAATGGGCTCCCCGAGGTGTTCCTGCTAAGCCAGGTGTGACAAGAGACAATACATCATCTCCAGCCCCTTCTGCACCAGCACACACCACACCCCCTGCTCAGCCCAAAGCCACTGCACCTCCCCCAGCTTTTCACCCAGAACAAAAGGGGCTTTGTGCTTTCTCAGCTCAGCCAGGTCTCCCTCCCAGGATGGGACACAAGCTTTTACTAATGGAGCTCACACCACAGCCCAGCTCCTCTGCTACTCACAAGGGCCATCAAAACTCACTTCACTAACCCTCAGCACATCCAACACCACTCAGCTTTGTCCTGGTTCACACCAGCTCCTGGTTCCGAATGTGACCGAGTGGAAATTCTGCCCTCAGAGCTCTCCTCAATGCAAGTAGAGCTCCCAAGTGACAGGGCTGGGTCTTATCTCAGAGTAATCTCTCAAAGAATGTGTTAAGTGCACAGGTGACCTCCAGCCCTGGGAGCTCTCTGCCTTCCTGGTGTTAGGTGGCTGTTTGCTGAAGTCAAGGGGACGACTTTCACTAAACAAGGCAACAGTTGGGTCAACAACCAGCCTGGCTCACCCCTGTTTGCCTAAGCGTTCAGTTACATGTGGAAGGTGTGAGAAGAGACCTTCCTGACCTCAAGGTGTTACCTGCAGATGCCAGGGGGTCACCAGGGCCTGAGACTGAAGGGTTGTGTTTTACAGACCCATCCACCCTCAGCTAAAAGGCTTTTGCTTGAGGTTACTTCCAAGCTGCCAAGGAGGAAAGCCAAGGGTCCCAGGGACCTGCCTACCTTCAAGCACCATGAATCTTCAGTCAGCTCAGGGCTAAAACCCAGTCCTGACTCACCTCCTGTTGCAGCAGCTCCAGAGCAAACCCTGCTCTGGCAACAGGGCACTCAGAGCTAAAGGAAGTGTCACAGACAGCAGCACAAAGAAGTGGAGATGATTATGACAGGATAAAAAGGCCAAATGGCATCAGAGATCATTCTGACTTTTCCAGAGGTTTACACAAGAGATTTTCCTTGAGTTCTGCCTCCCTCTGTCCCCTGTGATCTCTTCTGCAATGTTTGTGTTGCACCAAGTCAAAACCAACCACATCTGAGCCTCGGAGCTTCCCCTGACTGACAAGCCTAGCTAGGGGAAAAGGAGCACAGCAAATCCCAGAAGGCTCCTACCTACAGAGCAAAAGTACCCCAAAAGGTTACTCCTTGTCTGCCTGAGGGCAGAATCCCTCCCACTGTACAGAGAGGTTTCTCACATGAGGGAAAGGCTGTGCCAAACTTGGCAGGGATTTCTGTTGTTCACTCTGCTGTAAGCTCAGCATCAATCCCCACACAGAGTCAGCTGGGGAGCCCCTCTGGGTCAGCCCTAGTTTGTTCTGAGGGAGCAGCAGGATTGTCCCCAGTACTTTGCACAACTCAACTGTAACCTTCTCCACAGCTGACTTTCTGACTGTCTCTCTTCCCTTGGGAATCTCCTCCACTAGTAGCACATTTCCAAGCAGGTTTATGGGAAAGCTATCTGGAAGAGCTATTCCAGACCCTTCACCAGATCATTGTCTCTGGGGATGCTCTCTGTGGATTCAGAGCTGATTAGGTGCTTTAATATTTATTTCAGCACCTCCTGCAACCAGACAAGCACCAGCATGAATGAAAACCCACAGGTACTGGATTTTTTTCTGCTGTGTTCTCCCCCTCTGGCTACTAAACCCTGGTGTGCAAGATGAGATCTGGTCCCTAAATGATGAGGTTTTCCAGCACAGAGAATGATACACAACACTTCAACCACCAAGGGTGCTCACCTTCCTCAGAGCTCCTTTGCTTCTTCACAGTAATTTAGAGCTGCATTTGCAGGATGTTGAAGTCACAGACAAATCAGCCCAGGCTGGTGGACTTTTTGTCTAGAGCTTCACCTTCACATTTGAACCAGAGCCTTGGAAGGTGCAAGGACAAAACCCCAACATTTTCAGGGTCAGGGCCAAGGTACAATCACTTTCCCCTTTCATTCTTCCTACCACTGCTGCAGCACACTGCCCTTAGTTTCAACCTAGGTAGCTCAGGGCACTTGCACAACAGTCCAAAGAGATATTCTTATTAAATAAAGCTCCTGTTGACACATATTTGGCTGCACTCTGCAAGGCTTCTGGTGAAGCACCACTGACACAGGAAAATCTTCACGCAGGGGTCTGAAATTGAGAAGATGCAAAGCTCTCATCTGGACAGCACTGCAGCCTTACAGCAGCAACCTCACAAAACTCTTGTACCACTTTCTCCATTGCTTCACACACAAATAAAACTGGCCTCAAAGAGCTCTTTCATGTCTCACACTGAGCCTGGAACCTCTAACACACAAAACATCACAGAGTAACAGAATCTTCTGGGGTGGAAAGGACCTTTACAACCCATCCAGTCCAACCCACTGCAGCCAGCAGGGACATCCCCAACCAGGGAGGCTGCTCAGAGCCACAGCCAAGCTGACCTGGGATGGTGCCAGGCATGGGGCAGCTCCCACCCCCCTGGGCTACCTGGGCTAGGCTCCCACCACCCTCGGTGCCAAAAAGCCCTTCCTTCTCTCTGTTTGAATCGCTCTCTTTCAGTGCAAACCATCACCCCTCTGACAGCAGACCCTGCTAAAGGGCTGTTCCCAGCTTTCCTCTCCTCCCCTTCCCCAGAACAGGCTGCCCGGGGATGGGGTGGAGCCTCCCCAGCGCTGCAGACGTTCCCGCTCGGGGCCCCGCGCAGCGGGGGTGTCCCTGCCCAGCGCAGAGGAGCTGTAGCAGGCGACCTCCGCGGGCCCCTTCCCAGCCCGTGCAATCCGCCACAGCTCGCGCACGCGCTACGCCACGCTTTGCGGTGGTGTGGCGCAGCTCCTTTTACGACACGTGGGGGCGCGGCCCTTTGCACGACACGCTGTGGCCCCGCCCTCCTCCCCGGCTGCCGCGCTTGGCGGCGGCGCGGCCGCCATGGCGTCTCCTTTCAGCGGGGTGCTGCAGCTGACGGACCTGGACGATTACATCGGGCCCTCGCAGGTGGGTGCGGGCCGGGGGCTGCCTCGGGTCGTGGCAGTGTGAGGGCACTCGTGGGGTCGGCCTGCACCGCCAGCGCCGCCTGGGGAGGACGAGAAGATGGCGCTGAAGGGAGGTGGATGACAGCCCTGGGGCCGAGCCCCGGGTCGGGACAGCAGCGTGAGGAAGCCAAAGGCTCTTCCAGATGTCCGTTGGGTGCTGCTAGTTAAATAGCGAAAGGAAAACAAAACACGGAGAGAGCTTCCTGTCACTTGCAGCGGCACACGGGGAGCAGAGAGGGCAGCAGCGCTGATCCTGAGAGCCGCTCTAAGCAGCCCAAGGCAGAGTCACGGAATCGTTAAAGATCATCCAGTCCAACCATCAGCCCAGCACCACGATGCCCGCTGAGCCAGTCCTAAAGTGCCATGGCCACACGTTTCATAAACACCTCTCTGGGCAGCCTATTCAATGCCTGACCACTCTTGCAGGAAAGAATTTTTACTAATATCCAACCTAAACCTCCCCTGGCACAACTTGAGGCTGTTTCCTCTTGTCCTATGACTTGTGACTTGAGAGACCACCCCCCAACTCACTCCAACCTCATTTCAGGGAGTTACAGAAAGCTGTAAGGTCTCCCCTCAGCCTTACCTTCTCCAGAATTCATTGCCCAGCAGCCAGTTGGTTATTCCCACCCCAGTCTGGAAACAGGCTGATGAAATGTTAATCTGCACCACCCTCAAAAAACAACCCTGAAGGGGTTTTCTTGCACAGTGTTTTTGCACACAGATGCTCATGTGGCAGGGGACTCAATGATCTCCAGAGGTCCCTTCCAACCTCTACCATTTGGCGATTCTGTGTCCCTGCTGGCTGCAAGGGTTTGGACTGGATGACCTTGAATGATCCATTCCCACCCAAACCAGTCTGGGATTCTGTGAGTCTATGCCAGTGTTCAGAAGTGGATGGCACAGTGGTGGCAATGAGCAGCAAGGGTAGGTCAAGCCTCTTCCTTTTGGAGTCTTGAAGCAGTAGCAAAAGTACAGAATCTTAATCCTGGAGGTATTTGCTGACAAATACAGCAGAAAAAAACTCCTGAAGTGAGAGCAGTGGGACAAGGCATAGCAACCCCCATGAACTCTCCTTGCAGTGCTACTGCAGTCTCTCACCTAAGCAATGCAGCCTGCTTTGCTGTTTCAAGTAAAAATTGTTGCTTTAGTCAGTGAAGAATCAGAATGAATTGTTCCTGATGGTCTCTGGCTCTTCAAAGTGTAATACAGCTGGAAGTCCCTGCTCACTGCAGGGGATTTGGCCATGGTGACCTTCGAGGGTCCCTTCCCTCCTGATGCATTCTGTGATTCTAGTTTGGGAGAGGAAAGCTGAAGGTGTTGGCAGAGCAAGGATGGCAAAAGGCAGAGAGTCGTAGCTGTAGAAGTGGGCTAGGGAGCTGCAGAGGAGCCTGAACAACAAAAATCCCACAGAATGCAACAACTCCCTGGAGACTTCATCACTGAAGAGTACAGCAAGCTGGCAGCTGTCCATTGGAGGTCATCAGAGCCCTTCCGTGGGACTTCATTGGCAGTAGCCACATGCTGGTGACCCCACCCCCTGCCTCAACATTTGCCATGAGGAATGCAGGATCTTGGTAGGGCTTGAGAGGGGAGGGCTGTGCAGGCAGGCTGTTCCCTGAGCCTCCCAAGGCTCTGTAAAGCACAGCTGTGATCTTCAGCAAGACTGGCAGGGCTGGCCTCTCTTTTTGCTCTGATGCTGGAAGAGTGTTCCTTCTGCAAAAAGGGGGTAAGGAGGGTTTGATTTTGTGTTTTCTCTTGGTAGTTAGAGATGCTGTAGGCAAATCCAGCATCCCTTAAGGGGCAGTAAGCAGCATTCACTCTAAAACTAGTGCTTGATCATTCTAGTTCCTGTTCAATCTCCCTCCTCATGGCCCATCTCCTCCCTTCTGGGCTTTTATTTCTCATTCAGGAATGTATCAAACCTGTAAAAGTGGAGAAGAAGCCTGGAAAAGCAGCAGCCAAGATCAAAATCGAAGCAGATGGAAGCTACTTTCAGATTGATCAGGTATGTGTGATTTGAACTCAGTCTTCTGTAAACCAGCCACAAAACCTGAGTCTGCTCTGAAATATTTGAATAATCTACAGCTATTAATGGCTTCAGAGAGGACCAGGAGGCTGGAAAAGTGTTGCTATTGCTGCCAACATTCTCATATTTATTTATGTTTTCCCAAGTCCAACTTTTTAATTTCCTAGGTTTGTCAGAAATGATTTCACTTTGTGTCAGTGCTTTATGCCCTGCAACTAACTGACATCAATAATGCTCTGAGCAACCTGCTCTGTCCCTGCTGACTGCAGGGGGGGTTGGACTAGTTGGGCTTTAAAGGTCTCTTCCCACCTAAACCATTCCATGATTCTATGATTATTTTATAATTTTAATTTAGCAGCACCTAATTGTTTCTGGCTTTGCTGAGAAATGATGTCTGAGGGGAGAGTCTCAGGGGAAAATTGACTTACTCAGGTCAGATAGAAAGGAGAAATACTTCCTTCAAGTGGGAAAGCCAGATGCTGTCTCTGCCACGCTGCCATCCAGGCCTCCAGCCTAAGTCTAAATCCTGATGCATGTTCTTGGTCTTGCTAAGATGTTCCTGAAGTCCCTCAGCATATATGTGCAGCTGGGGGCTAACAAACCTTATTAAAAGCAGCAAACTTCAAAGCTTTGCCTCCTCATCATGCTAAACAGAAAGGATACTTTTTGTTTGTTTCTCCTTATTTTTTTTTTTTAGTGACAAAACAAGAGCATAAAAAGGTCAACATCTTTGTTACTGGATGTAGTAAAGGTGGGAAAACTGCTGCCTAACCCTGTGCTGTGAGCAGAACTGAGTCTGAGCTGTTTCTTTCTAGAATGGAGGAGCACAGAAGCTGGAAAAGGCTAAGATCACCCTGAATGACTGTTTAGCCTGCAGTGGCTGCATCACCTCAGCAGAGAGTGTTCTGATCACTCAACAGAGCCATGAAGAGCTCTGCAAAGTGCTGGCTTTTAACAAGGTGGGTGGCAGCTCTTGATCAGGGAGCCTTCAGAGTCTGAGATCTGTTGAGACTGGTGGGATGCATCTGCAGACACAAGCATGGAAAGAGCAAACATAACATCAGTTGCAATGGTTGGAAGGTTCTGAGGATGCTCTGCTGTGTTTTAATGATTTTTAATAGGTAATGATGGGTTTGGGAAGGATCTTTAGTAAGTTGCTGACTTCAGAGTTAAGCTGGGAGATGCTTCCTGCTGTTCTAATGTGCTGGAAGGAAGTTCTGCTTGTTCTGGAAGTTCTGCTTGTGCTCTATTAATGTCTTCTGAACCAGGGTGCTGTTTGGGGTTTATTTCACAGAGTGCTGCTCCCAGGGAACAGAAATTGGTGGTGGTTTCTGTTTCACCACAGTCCAGAGCTTCCCTGGCTGCAAGATGTCAAATGGGTGTTCTGGAAACAGCAAAGAAGTTGACAGCATTCTTGAAGAGCTTAGGCAAGTGTGTGGTGGTGGTGGTGGTCTGTTCATCTGGGGTCTGTGTTGAGCCTAACTGTTAAGAGAGCACCAGACTGATGTGATTTAACCTCCTTATGGAGTCATGATTAGCATTAATTAAAAGCCAACATGACTACAACCTCAGCACTCAATAAACTTGGAGTGATGGAAGAAAGGAGCTTTACATTTTACACAGAATGGTTTGGGTTGGAAGGGACCTCCAAAGCTCATCCAGTCCTACCCCTGCAGGCAGCAGGGACATCCTCCACTAGAGCAGGTTGCTCAGAGCCTTCTCCAGCCTCACCTTGAAGAGCTCCAGGCATGGGGCCTCAGCTCCCTCCCTGGGCAACCTGTTGCATTATTCCAGCAGCCTCCTGCTGCAGAACTTGTTCCTCACATCCAATCTCAATCTGCTCTGCTCTCATTTCAAACCATTGCCCCTGGTGCTGTCCCTGCAGACCTTTGGGAACAGTCCCTCTGCAGCCTTCCTGTAGCCCCTTCAGGTCCTGGCAGGCTGCTCTGAGGTGTACCTGGAGCCTTCTCTTCTCCAGGCTGCACACCCCCAGCTCCCTCAGCCTGTCCTAGTAGCAGAGCTGCTCCAGCCCCCTGATCATTTTTGTGCTCCTCCTCTGGACCTTCTCCATCACGTCCATGTCCTTCCTGTGCTGAGGGCCCCAGAGCTGGACACAACCCTGCAGGGGAGGTCTCCCCAGAGCAGCAGAATCACCTCTCTGGATCTGCTGGCCACACTGCCTTGGATGCAGCCTAGGATGGGCTCATGATTAGCATTAAGCATAAGGCCAGAGGTCCACAACCTCAGTCACACAAGAAGCTTTATATTTTGCACCTGCAGCCCCCCTGTCCCTTGTGCTCAACTCCCTGCGTGACGTGGGTCCATCTTACACACCTGTGGGTAAGATCTTCTGAACTGTTGTGTCTGCCACACCCTTGCTGGCAGCTCTAACACAGCCTCTCTGCTGCCCAGGGGTGCACTATGTTTTTGACACCACCTTCTCCAGAAACTTCAGCCTGTTGGAGAGCCAGAGAGAGTTTGTGAGGCGCTTCCGAAGGCAAGCTGAGGACAAAAAGGCTTTGCCAATGCTTGCTTCTGCCTGCCCAGGTAGGACATCAAACTGAATCAAATGCCATAGGAACAGGACACTAGAAAAACAAATCCACAAAAACCCTGCTAGAGGATTTATCTCTCCACAGTCCCAAGAGATCTTGGTGTTAGCCGTGGCAGTGATCACCACAGTCACCTGGGGAGCTCTGAAGTGAAGCTTCCTTTGCTCTGTGTGCTGCAGTGGGGCTGAACATGGTCATGAAGGGGCTCTGGGCCTGGGGTGGGGGACAGAGTGGGGCAAGTCAAGGGCTGCTTGTTAGTTTTTTCACTTAATTCGCTAATTCCACTCTTCTCAGGTTGGATCTGCTATGCAGAGAAAACCCACGGCAGCTTCATCATCCCTTACATCAGTACCACCAAGTCCCCACAGCAGGTCATGGGCTCCTTGGTCAAGGGCCACTTTGCAGCACAGCAGGTGAGGGTCTGAACTATACAGTGCTCAAATGGAACACTTGAAGCTGGTATTTTTAATTGTGCTGCAGTAGAGGCCAAAGGTAAATCTTACCCTGCAGAAGCCAGCACCTTCCTCACGTCTATTGTACCTAGTGAGAAGTCAGCAACTAGGGCAGCAAGACTCAGCACAGGCTGCATGCACTGCTTGAAACCTCTTGATCTATGGGAAGAGACATTTCCTTGTGGAGTGTTTGTGCTCCCATCTTGTCTGTGTGGGGGATTTTCATGTTCTTTCAAGTGGGTGAATAATTGAAAGCATCCTAAGGTGGAGCTGCAGTCAGTGCTTACGTGCAGGTCGTGTCTCCTCTCCAAATGACTTGCTCCTTCCCAGCTTCATGTTGTGGTTCACTTTGGCTCAGCTCTGTTCTCAGTCTTTTAACCTTTGGACTCTTGCCAAACGTAAATTTGATACCTAAAGAGTGGAGGTCTGCTAAAAGCCTAGCAAGAAACTTGAGCACCACTGGTTTTGGTCTGATTTATTGTCTGTTAATGAGCAGTGGTTTAACACTTGCATTAAGTAAGAGCTGACATCTGCATCCTTGTAACAAACCTTGGCAGCTGCTCAGAATCTTTGGCACAAGACAACTGAAACAATGGCCTTGAGTCAATGATTTGTTTCCTCAGCCTGAGCTTATTTCTTGGATGGTCATGAGGTTTGGGTTGTTGGGTTTTTTTATCTGACTCCAGATCTTGTCTTGATTGCTGGAGCAGGGGCTGGGGTTTAGCAGCACAGAGGAAGCTTCTTCTCTGACTGCAGAATTAGAGATTCACTTCACTGATTTTGTTTGGATCATCTGAGCAAGCAAAAAGAGGTGGGGGGTAGGAAGCTGTAAAAGACACACTGCTGACACTTGCTACAAATTAAAGGATGCCTCTCTTAAAACCGAACCTCACTCTGTATGCACAGAAGAATAAAGTTCAGTGATCCTGGGGAATATTGCCAGGGGCAGAGTGGCATTAGTGGCATCATTTGGGAGCCTGGGGAGACCCCTGCTCTGGGTGTTTAGCATGGATAAGAGCAGCCCCAGAGGGAAACTTGTCAATGCTCAGCAAGAGGTAAAGGGTAGGGGACAAGAGGCTGGGGCCAGACTTTGCTCAGTGGTGCCCAGGGACAGGACTAGGGGCAAGGGGCACAAACTGGAACCCAGGAGGTTCCATCTGAACAGGAGGAGAAACTTCTTTGGTGTGAGGGTGCTGGAGGCCTGGAGCAGGCTGCCCAGAGAGGTTGTAGAGTCTCCTAAAGAGAGCTTCCAACCCCCCCCGGCCACTGTGCCCCTGGGCAAGCTGCTGTGGGTGCCCTGCTTGGCAGGGGGTTGGACTGGGTGATCCCCAGGGGTCCCATCCTATCCCCACCCAGTTGGGATTCTGGGATTCTCCATTGTACCTGGAAAACTTCTCCCTCAAGATGGGTTCAGTATTCGCCAGTCCAGCTCCAGAGCTTTGCCTTTCTTCCAGCACTTCCAACCCAACCAGACCTACCATGTGACAGTGATGCCCTGTTATGACAAGAAGCTGGAGGCTTCCAGGCCAGACTTCTTCAGCCAAGAGCACCAAACTCGTGATGTGGACTGTGTGATCACCACAGGTTAGTGGAGCCAGTGCAGCCCAGCTGAGTTCTGGAAGCCTCAAGGCAGGGTGTTTGCCAGCTTTAACAACCCCTTGTCTCTGATGGAGGCTGTGACTGCCTACCTGCATTTTAATGATGCTCATCATGGCCTGGTAAAGACTGCAGGTGCAGCTGATACCTTGATTTGAGGGGCTTGCTTTCCTTCATCCCCAAAATAATGGTTTTTGGTTTGTGTGTGTCTTAGGAGAAGTGCTCAAGTTGTTGGAACAGGAAGGAGTATCTCTATCAGATGTAGATCCTGCCCCACTGGATACCATGTAAGAACAACATCTCATTTACATAGAATCATAGAATGGTTTGGGTTGGAAGGGAGCTCCAGAGCTCATCCAGTCCTACCCCTGCAGGCAGCAGGGACATCCTCCACTAGAGCAGGTTGCTCAGAGCCTTCTCCAGCCTCACCTTGAAGAGCTCCAGGCATGGGGCCTCAGCTCCCTCCCTGGGCAACCTGTTGCAGTGTTCTAGCAGCCTCCTGCTGCAGAACTTGTTCCTCACATCCAATCTCAATCTGCTCTGCTCTCATTTCAAACCATTGCCTCTCATCCTGTCCCTGCAGGCCTTTGGGAACAGTCCCTCTGCAGCCTTCCTGTAGCCCCTTCAGGTCCTGGCAGGCTGCTCTGAGGTGTACCTGGAGCCTTCTCTTCTCCAGGCTGCACACCCCCAGCTCCCTCAGCCTGTCCTTGTAGCAGAGCTGCTCCAGCCCCCTGAGCATTTTCATGGCCTTCTCTAGACCTGCTCCATCAGGTCCATGTCCTTCCTGTGCTGAGAGCTCCAGAGCTGGACACAGCACTGCAGGGGAGTTCTGATCAGAGCAGAGGGGCAGGATCCCCTCTCTCCATCTCTGGCCACGCTGCTTTGGATGCAGCCCAGGCTGCCATTGGCCTTCTGAGCTGCAAGAGCACACCTGGCTCATATCCAGCTCCCTTCCCACCAGCACCCCCAGGTCCTTCACTCAGGTTCTTTCTCACCCAGTAGTTACAGAATTCTTGACCACAGTTTGCTCTTCCACCACACAATGTCTGCATTTCATTTGTTTTCTTGCATCACCTGGATCAGTGCAATTGTGCTTTCAAATCCTGAATTCCCAGCACATGATGGATTTCCACTTTTGGAGAAGCTGTAACTCTTTGTCCCTGATTTTAGCAGGCCAAGGCTTAGCAGCTCTCTCTGTAAGTCACTGAAGTTGCTAGAATCATTTCAGGGCAGAATAATTGTGCAGAGATGTATAAATTGCAATAATTTCACTTCTGCTACTCACCCTGTAGCTGGTGGAATCCCTCAAAAAAATTTACCTGCAGACTTTGGAAACTGTAAGAGTCTGGATCAGTGCTAAAGAGTTTGCTAAGCACAGCCTGCTACTGCACTGTGCTCAGCTGCCTGTCTCTGCTCCCAGTGATCAGAGCTACTGTAAAGATTCCAGAATTCAAGCATATATTAGAAATATTTAGGTCACTCAGCTCATCAGTAGGAGTCTTTAGTGGCAGAAGAAATGAGATCTCAAACATGTGCAGTCCAGATGGGCATTGAGTTGCTTCAAGTGAAAAAGAACATCTGGTTAAGTGACAACTGCACACGGATCTGAGTGGCTGCAAGAAACATTAAAATCATATTTTCCTCATCTAAACTGCTGTGCAGTGGTGGTTCCACAATGAAAGCTAAAGCAGAGCACTCCCCTCTGCAGCTCAGAAATGGCTTTGTAGCACTTTGCACAGCAGTAGACAGAAAGGCAGCAACCCTGAAGTGTCAGCACAGCTGATGAAGTGCAGGATGCAAACATGCACTGCTCAGGCTCCTTAAGCTTGTAGGAGAGGTTTTTGATAACCCAATGTGCAACATCTAGGACATGGAGGGAAGGTGCCACAAGTCTGTTTTCAGCTGTACCCCTTGCAGCCAGGTGGTCTCCCCTCAGCCTCCTTTTCTCCAGGCTGAACACTCCCAGCTCCCTCAGCTGCCCCTCCCCAGCCCTGTTCTCCAGACCCTTCCCCAGCTTCATTGCCCTTCTCTGGACTTGCTCAGCACCTTCACAGAAGGGAATCATAGAATTGTTTCAGCTGGAAAAAAACCTCCAAGCTCATTGAATCCAAGCATCAACCTAACACCACCCTGGCCATTAAACTGTGTCCTGAGCAGCAGAGCAGGAGGGGTAGGTTTCACACAAAACATTTGCTACTATGGGTCTATTTAGGGCCACTTTTCCAGGACTAAGAGTTTGGTTTGGTGGTTTTGTTTTTTCCATGGCTCATGCTCAGATTGCTCAGAAGAGAAGTATTCCCAGATGGAAGAAATGTCTGCAAGGTTGGGTCCCAAAAGAGCAGCTGGGGAGGGACTTTTGACAAGGACTGGAAGTGACAGGAAAAGAGGCAATGGCTTTCAGCTGGAAGAAGGCAGATTGAGACTGGAGATGAGGAAGAAGTGAGGGTGGGGAGGATGGGGAGACTCTGGCACAGGTTGCCCAGGGAGGCTGTGGCTGCCTCCTCCCTGGAGGTGTTCAAGGCCAGGCTGGATGAGGCCTTGAGCAGCCTGGGCTGGTGGGAGGTGTCCCTGCCCATGGCAGGGGGTTGGAACTGGATGAGCTTTGAGGTCCTTTCCAACCCAACCCATTCTATGATTCTCTATACAAGTTCTCCTCTACATGCTTTATTGTTACACCACTGACAGAAGATCAGGAAGGCAAAGGAAAAAAACCCAAAAACCAAATTCTGAAGCATTTGGTTCCCTCAGGAAATTACTTTATGGAAGTGTCAGTTATAAGATAGAGCTCAATGCCTAACTAACTGATAAAAATCTCTGGCCAGCTTGGGAGGAGGACATTCTGAGCACCAAGCCTCATGCTTGTGGTGCTCAAGAGCCTCTAAACTCAGTGAACCTGAGCACAGTCAGTCCAAGGGCTGCCTGCACACAGCTCAGACCCCTCAGCACTGGGAGCGCTCCCAGCAGACCCAAGGCTCTTGTTGTGCCTCAGCCTCCAGCACGTGGAGAAGCCCATTAAGAGGTTATTGCATTTGGCAGCAAGAAGGAGCTCAAGTGCCAGGAATCTCCAGCCTCTTGCTGCTCTAATGCTTGCTGCAGGCCTTCCTGGCAGCCATGCTTTGAGATGGGAGCAGTACGTGAGGCCAGACACACTGAAACATTTAGTTAATGAAGCTCAGTTCCTGTAAACAAGAGCAAATTAAAAATAGCTTTGGAGGGGTGATTGCAAGCTGAAGTGTTGCCTTCTGCAGTTCTTCCAGGGCTGAGATTTTTATCTGCAACATCTTCCATTTGCTTGGCCTGAGCTCAAGTGTTGTCCCCTCTGCAGCTGTTAGGAGGAGCACAGGAGTGTGACTGCCTGAGGAGTGCTTGTAAGCAGCTCCCTCCTCTTGTTATGTTCTAACAAAAGCCATTGTTGTGGCTCCCAGCTGGAGAGCTGTTCTCCAGAAACATTGGCCTGACCTCTGAAGAGTTTGGCATGTGCCTGAGCTGCAATGACTTGTGAGGAGCTGGAAGTGCAGACCTTGTGTTAGCCTTTGGTGTTCAACACCAGACCCAGGATCCCACTGAGGACAGCCCTGGCTGGAGTCAGTGTCCTGCCACCAGTAGCTTTGTCCACCACTAAACCTCAAGCACACAAACACAGCTCTCACCTCCCTCTGCCTGTGGCCACAGCACTGCTGCCTCTCAAACCTCTTCTCTCATGTCCCAGCAACCACATCTAAAGTAGCTGTCTTACAGAAATGTTGTAGCTTCCTCAGTCTGAGGCTGTTGAGCCTGGAGAATAGCAGCCCCAGAGGGGAGCTGAGCAATGCTCAGCAAGAGGCTGGGGCCAGACTCTGCTCGGTGGTGCCCAGGGATAGGACAAGGGGCAAGGGGCACAAACTGGAACCCAGGAGGTTCCATGTGAACAGGAGGAGAAACTTCTTTGGTGTGAGGGTGCTGGAGGCCTGGAGCAGGCTGCCCAGAGAGGTTGTGGAGTCTCCTGGTCTGGAGAGCTTCCAACCCCCCTGGCCATTGTGCCCCTGGGCAAGCTGCAGTGGGTGCCCTGCTGGAGCAGGGGTTGGACTGGGTGACCCCCAGAGGTCCCTTCCAACCCCTCCATGCTGGGGTTCTGGGATTATCTCCCTTCTCCCATTCTAAGTGCAACCCATGGTCTTTGTAGAGGTGTGGAGCAGAAGCCAGCAAAACACAGGCCAGGCAATCACCTTGCAACTCCTAACATCCCCAAGTGCATGTTTGACACATGAGGATTAGGTTGGCAGTGCCTGGGCCAGGCCTTGGGGTGACAAGGGACAGTATTTGCACTGAGCTTGACCTAAAGGATGCTGGGCAGCACTGGGTTAACCATGCTGGGCTCTGGAGCTATAAATAATTGGTTCCCAGGAGAAAGGGAAAAGCCAGAAGCTGCAAGGGAGCTGGTGTGGGGCCTGCTGTGTTGCTCTGAGTGCCCCAGCCCTTGGTAGTCATGCTGGTGGTCATGCTGGCTGTTCTGTTCCACCAGAGATGCCCCACACCCATCTACCCCTCTCTCCCTGTCTCCAGGTTCAGTGGTGCTGCAGAAGAGGAGCTCACAAGCCACTCAGGAGGGGGCTCTGGTGGCTACTTGGAGCACATCTACAAGCATGCAGCCAAGGAGCTCTTTGGGATCCAAGTGGACACAATTCAGTACAAACCTTTAAAGTAAGGAGGGGAAAGCCCTGCAGGGTCCCTGGGTTTCAGCAGTTCTCTCATGCTGTAATCTTGTTGAGGGGCTCAAACTTGCCTTGCAGTGGTAAACATTTTTCTTCAAGGCCTGGGAACTGGCTCCTGACTCCCACAGCTGCCCAGGGATAATCAGCCCATGCTCCACAGCCTTTCCCTGGGAGACTTCTGACCCCTCCACCACCCACACACTTTGTTCTGGCCTGAGGAATTTTTCCCAGTATCAAGTTGCAAACAATTTTTAGAGTAGTTTAGAATCATGGAATGGTTTGGGTTGGAAGGGAGCTCCAGAGCTCATCCAGTCCAAGCCCTGCAGGCAGCAGGGACATCCTCCACTAGAGCAGGTTGCTCAGAGCCTTCTCCAGCCTCACCTTGAAGAGCTCCAGGCATGGGGCCTCAGCTCCCTCCCTGGGCAACCTGTTGCAGTGTTCCAGCAGCCTCCTGCTGCAGAACTTGTTCCTCACATCCAATCTCAATCTGCTCTGCTCTCATTTCAAACCATTGCCCCTGGTGCTGTCCCTGCAGGCCTTTGGGAACAGTCCCTCTGCAGCCTTCCTGTAGCCCCTTCAGGTCCTGGCAGGCTGCTCTGAGGTCTCCTGGAGCCTTCTCTCCTCCAGGCTGCACACCCCCAGCTCCCTCAGCCTGTCCCATATCAGAGCTGCTCCAGACCCCTAAAGAAGCTGAAGGTCACATGGATATAGAATCCTAGAATGGGTTTGGGGGGACCTTACAGATCACCAAGTTCCAGCCCCCTGCCATGGGCAGGGACATCTCCACTACAAGCAGATGGCTCAAGGCCCCATCCAAGCTGTGCAGGTGTGTCCCTCTGTTAGTGGTCAGGATTCTCTGGTGTAAAAGCAGAAGGGACAGGTCCCTCCCAGAGTCTCCACATGAAATACTGGTTACAAATCAAATGACTGAACTCCTTTCTCAGGATCAGGTATTTCCCACTTGGAGCCTGGCCCTTAGGAGCCTGCAAGCCTTCAGTCATGGTTTGCTCCTTGGTTTCACTCCTCAGTGGCCTCAATAAAGGGGAGGTTGGCTGAAGCCAACTCAGCAGGCCTGTCACAATGAAACCTGTGTTGAGCTCAGCTCCCTTGGCTTGGCTTTTAAGGATTTGTTCAGTGCAGGTGTCCCTCAGCACATCCTCACAGAGGCTGGAAGCTCCTCTGCAGGGCTTCTCCCCTCTCTTTGGGCTGGCTGGCAGGGACAGCTTCCTCCACCAAGCTCTGACTCACAGCTTCATTTGAGCACAGGGCTCAGCTTGGAAGCTGAAAACAGAAGTCAGTTTGGCTGAGCCATTTTCTCTGCTCTGCTTCCTCAGGAACAAGGACTTCCAGGAGGTGACACTGGAGAAGGATGGAGCAGTCCTGCTCCACTTTGCTTTGGCTTATGGCTTTCGAAACATCCAGAACCTGGTGCAGAAGCTGAAACGAGGGAAGTCTCCCTACCAATATGTGGAGGTCATGGCCTGCCCTGCAGGTAAGGACACCCACAGCTGGGAGGAGCCAGAGGAAACTGCACCTACAATGTGCTGAAATGGAAGGGAGAACCCCAGGCAGCTTCTGACATCCTGGACGTTGTGGCAGAGCCTTCAGGCTCTTGAGGTGTGGCAGTCACAGCAGCACCAGCTCAGAGCTGTTTGTGGCTGTGTTTTCCTACCTAGGAGCTGCTAATTCTCCAGGCTTTCAGGAACTGCAGTTAAATCCCAAAGTGTCCGTAATTGGTGCTGTTAAGCAGGGCCTCCTGCTTTCCTGAGCTCTTTTTCTGTACAAGAAGCTGCTTCCTCTAAAAGGGCACAGAATTGCACTCTTAGAGGCTGCTGGTGAAGAAAATCTCTTTTTGCCTATTTCACTTCTTTCCCTCCTTCCTGCTTCTCTCTGAATCTGCTACCTGAGAGTTGGGGCAGCTTGAACCCAGCCTGAAGTGACACTGAGCTGCCACCCTGGGCCCTCTGAAGAACACAAGTCCCAGTCCCGGAGGCTGCTCAACACTGACACCTCTTGGGGCCACCACACGCTGTGCACCTCCCCCCCAGCAAACCCAGACACGGCCCAGGCACATTTGTCTTCTCTTCAGTTGAGACTCCAAGGCTGTACTCACCCTGATTGTCTTCTGGAGGCAGGAGATAAGAGCCAGAGCTCCCTGCTGCTGCTGCTGCTGCTGCTGCTGCTGCTGCTCCCCAAGGCCTTCCTGGCACTCCCAGCCTGCCTTGGCAGCTGCCTGCAGGCTGTGAGCCCTGGGGCACACCACACCAGAGAGCTCCTCTCCAGAACTGAAGCCCCCCTGATGCTGTTAACCAAGTGGGGAGTAAACCCCTATGGCAGTGGTGTTTCCATTGCTGTAACTGCTTGCAGGTGCAGAGTAAATTAACTGCAGCTGGGGTGGGGTTTTCCCCCCTGCTAAAGCTGAGGTGGTTCCTAAACTCAGTGACATTTCCTCCCTTTGCTGCTTGCAGGCTGTTTAAATGGAGGTGGCCAGATCAAAGCAGCTGGGGAATCCAGCAAGGACCAGCTTCAGCAGGTGGAGAGGTTGTATGAGTCTCTTCAGGCTGCAGTCCCAGAGCAGAACCAGGCTGTGAGTGAATTGTATGAGCAGTGGCTGGGTGGTGTGGAGTCAGAAAAGGCTCTGCAGGCTCTGCACACCCAGTACCATGCTGTGGAGAAAGCCAGCACTGGACTGAACATCAGGTGGTGAAGACTCACACTGTGAAGCTCAGACACTCAGTGCCTTTGTAACTCTATTGAAATACTCTCAAAACACAGCTCCACTTCCATCCTGTCACTGGGAGCTTGCCATGTCTGACTCTTTGTGGGATGCAGGCAGTATTCATACCTACAGCTTTAGGATTTTGGAGGTGATGTAAATAAAGCCCAGCACTGACTTAAAACATGTCCCAGGCAGCAATAATGCATCAAGCTGGCTTTGAGGGCTAAAGCTGGAGTTCTGGGGCAGGTCTGGAGTCCCCAGCACAGCAGACAGAGACTGCTGGAGTGGGGCCAGAGGAAGCCACAGCAGTGCTGGGAGGGCTGGAAGGGCTCTGCTGTGAGCCCAGGCTGAGAGAGTTGGAGTTGTGCAGCCTGGAGAAGAGAAGGTTTGGAGCCTTTCAATACATAAAGAAAGCTGGGGACAGACTTTTGAGCAGGGCCTGTTGGGACAGGACAAGGGGGGGATGGCTTAGAGGGAAAGGGAGATTCATACTGGAGAGAAGGAAGAGATGTTTGACACTGAAGGGTGGTGAGAGCCTGGCCCAGGTTGCCCAGGGAAGTGAGAGCTGCCCCATGGCTGGAACCATCCCTGCCCAGGTTGGTTTGGGCTCTGAGCAACCTGCTGTGGTTGGGGATGTCCCTGCTGGCTGCAGGGGATTGGACTGGATGAGCTTTCCCGGTCCTTTCCCACCCAAACCAGTCTGGGATTCCATGAAATTTGCTCTCCCTTTACCACCCTGCCCCTCCCAGAACTGATGAATTGAAGCTGCTGAAGGATTTGGCTTTCAGCAGACTGTGGCCCCACCAAGAGGAGCTTTGTGCTGTGTGACAGCACCACCTGGCCAGGCCTGGCTGCAGTGGCACAGCTGCAGCCACTGCTTTCTGGCTGCCTCTCAGGACATCCTCCTTTCAGGGTTTAACCTGGACCTTGGGGTCTGGTTTTCCACTTCTCTGCAGGGTCTGTGGGATCAGCAGGGATCACCTGAGAAGCATCATCTCTGGGGCTGCTCTGCTGAGATGGGATGTGGATGAGTACTGAAGAAGACAAACCCTTCAGTCACAGCATTTGTCTCCAACTGTGGGCAAAGCTTTTCTCTCCCTAAATAAATGGTAGAGAGAGTGACAGAGCTGTCACAGCCAGCCCAGCCAGGTCCTGGTGGATCACACCAAATTCAGAGGTGTTCTAAGGAAGAATTCCTTGCCAGCTTTCTTCCCAGTGAAGGACAAAGCCTGTGGTGCCTCTGGAAGGTGTTAACTTCACACAGGGAATGGAAGGAGGCTGTAAGATGCAATCATTACAAGGAGCAGTTCCCAGAGGGCAGTAAAATCACATCTGGTTTAATGCTGCATGCCAGGAAGCCCTGCCAGGAGCCAGGGATGAGGAACAGGCTGGGGCTGCAGTGAAGTTCAATGAGGACAAGGGCAGAGTCCTGCATCTGGGGAGGATCAGCACTGGGCAGCAGCACAGACCAGGGGTGTGCTGCTGCAGGGCAGTTCCATGGAGAAAGACCTTGGAGTGCTGGTGGGCAGCAAGTTCTGCATGGGACAGCAAAGTGCCCTGGTGGCCAAGAGAGCCAAGGGGGTCCTGGGGTGCAGCAAGGAAAGTGTGGCCAGCAGGTCCAGGGAGGTTCTTGCCCCCCAGCTCTGCTCTGCCCTGGTGAGACCACAGCTGCAATGCTGTACCCAGGTTGGGGCTTCCCAATTCAAGAGAGACAAGGACCTGCTGGAGAGAGTCCCACAGAGGCCATGAGGATGATGAAGGGACTTGAACATCTCTGCTGTGAGGAAAGGCTGAGAGCCTGCAGAGGAGCATCCCCAGAGGGGAGCTGAGCAATGCTCAGCAAGAGGTAAAGGCTGGGGGAAGAGGCTGGAGCCAGACTCTGCTCAGTGGTGCCCAGGGACAGGACAAGGGACAATGGGCAAGGAAGGGTTCCAGATGGACATTGTGCCCCTGGGCAAGCTGCTGTGGGTGCCCTGCTGGAGCAGGGGCTGGACTAGATGACCTCCAGACCTTGACCTGCCCCTTGTACCAGCTCTTCTGGCAGACCTTGCCTGTGTCCTTCTCAAATCCACCTCCACTCCTTCCTTACAGAAAGCCAGCAGTGTTCAAGGCATTTTTTGGATGGTTTTAATTAAAAGCTTTACATTTTCCAGGCTCTTGATGAAATGTTGAATTCACAGTGTTGAGAAGGCAAGACTCTGCCCCTGCCTCTCCTTCCTTTGAGGAGCCAGGTGGCCCCCTGGTTGCATGCATAGCTCTTACAACAGAGTGTTCTGCTCCAGCATGAAACTTGAATCTACAGCAGGAGACCAAGGAGAGCCAGCCCAGTGCCAAAGAGAGCCAGCCCAGTGCCAGGGAGAGCCAGCCCAGTGCCAAAGAGAGCCAGCCCTGTGCCAAAGAGAGCCAGCCCAGTGCCAAAGAGAGCCAGCCCAGTGCTGAGGCCATAACTACATCAGTGCAAAAGAAACCCAGAGGTTCTGCTGAGAGCATGTAGAGAAAGCCAGGATGCACAGAGCCCTCAAGCTACACCAGCTGCAGATCAACAGCTGGGGCTCTACCTTTTGTCTCTTGTTTGGGTTGGGAGGGACCTTAAAGGTCATCCAGTTCCAGCCCCTGCCTGTGCCCCCTGCAGGGACACTTCCCACCAGCCCAGGCTGCTCAGGGCCTCATCCAGCCTGGCCTTAAGACACTTCCAGGGAGGGGACATCCACAACAGAGTCACAGATTGCACCAGGTTGGAAGGGACCCTCCAAGGGCATCTTGTCCAACCCCCCTGCAGTCAGCAGGGACTCCTCCAACTAGAGCAGGCTGCCCAGGGCCTGACCTTGGATGTCTGCACAGACAGGGCCTCACCCTGCTCCAGTATCTTACCTCTCATAGTGCAGAACTTCCTCCTAATGTCCAACCTAAATCTCTCCTGCTCCAGTTTTAAGCATTGCCCCAGGTTCCCAGGTCCCCAGCACACCACCAAAGGACTTTCCACCCAGAGCACACCAAGACCTGAGCTCCTCAGACAGCCCTGGGGGTCTGCTCTTGCTGTGGTACCAAGAGCAGCTGGAATTCCCCCCAGCCTTTGGGCAGGCAGGGTGCTGGCTCAGGAGCCCTCCCCAGACAGAGGCAGGGCCACCTGTACTGCAGAGCTCCAGGGGAACATCCCCAGAGTGCCCCCTGACACTTACACTGAGTCACCTTGAGGCAAAGGCAACTTCTGCAGCAGGGTTAGCTCTTGCCCCTCCCTGGGAGGGGGAGCAGAACTTAACAAAAGGTAAAAAGAAAGCCTTGGTTGGGTCTCTAGCAAGGGAGAGAACAAACCAGACCTCAGAAGTAACAGATGCAGCTCAGTGCACACATGAAAGGCCCTCAAGACAACTCTAGCCCAGGGTTAGGAACTTTAGCATCTACTCAACACTTCAACTCCACAAGGGAGAGGCTGGGACCAGCTCTGCATTTTCACCATCTCTGTCTTCAAACAGCAGCACTGAGGCACTCCCACTGCACATGGAGGGGAAGAGGAGCCCAGGGCTGTGTCACTGCCTCACACGCTGCCCAAGCCCTGCTCCTCAGAGGGGGTGGCACAGCTACCACCAAGCCCTCACTTTTTTATCCTCCACCCTCAAAGCAGCTATTTTGCTAGCTCCACACCCCCTGCAAAGAAAAGCTTTGTACATTCCTCAAGCCTTCAATAAACCAACCCAAAACTCAGCCCTGACAGTGCACAAAGGGAAGGCTGAAAAGCTGGAGGGGCTCAGCTGCTCCCTGGCTCCTGTTCTAAAGACAAGGCAAAAGCACAGAAGTTTCATCCAATTTCTTACCTTGAAGGAAAAAAGCAAAACCAAACCAGCCAAGCAGCCAAAAGCAATGCAGCAGCAGCCTGCAGGAGTGCTTCATGAAGCTGCTGGCTTGGACACAGCTTGCTCCAGCCTCCACTCCACCGGGGTGTGCCTGGCACGGTCTGGGTGGTTTGGATGACTCCTGTGAGCCACAGCTGGGGACACTGGGGGTGGGAAAAGCCACCCAGCCCCCACAGCAGTGGGGGTGCTGTTAGGGCAGGCCAGGAGTCAGGTAGGTGCTGCTGAGCACCTGTGCCATCCCTGCTTCCCCTTGGCACTCAAGTCCCTGCCCGTGGAGCTGGGCAGCTCCCTGCCCACCCTGGGCCTGCAAAGGGTTCAGGGACAGCTGGAGAAGTGCAGGCAGGACCAGGAGGATCTCCCAGTACAGCCCAGTGGGTGCTGGTTGGGCTAAGGGGTACAGCACCATGGTCACCAAGTGTCCCTTCCTGTTCCATATCATCCCCTGGCCCCCAGAGGCCAAAGGATGGGCAGCAGCTGCTGCACCACCAGCCTGAGCATCACGAGCATGAGTGGTCCTCTCTCCACAGCCACCTGCAGACCAACAGCAACCCAGGGGGGCCCTCACTGCTGGCTGGCAGCACTCACAAGCTCCACTCCCCAGGGACTGGGCACTCAGCACAGCTCCTGTGGCCCAGGGGAGCCAGCAGGGTGCTGGGGGAAGCCAAGCAGAGCAGCCTCAGAAGGAGCAGGTTAGAGACAGAAACCACCTTCCAGGAGGGCAGTCAGAGCTGGGTGGACACGGCCAGGAGGAAGCCCCCACCACCATGGTGGGCACTGGGAGCCCCTGCTCCAGGAGTGAGCTCACTTCTTCTCCAGGAAGGGGCTGAAAAGTCCCCAGTCGAAGGCGAGCATGGCCTGGGGGTTGGGCTGCTCCTTGGGCTTCTTGAAGTTGTCCTTCTCGGTGCGGAGGCTCCTCAGCACCTCCACTGGGTCTGTCTTGCCTGTGAACTTCTGCAAGGCCTCCTCCCTGCCAGGAGATCAGCTCTGCTGCCACCAGAGGGGACGGGATGGGGACCCCCTTCCCCGCTGGGACCACAGCACATGCTGGGGTGGACAATCAGGGAGCCACAGCTCGTGCTGGGTGGGTGTGGGGGGCATGGGGCTGAGCTGGAGGTCCCCCAGGTTGGGCAGGGCAGGACACCATGGTCAGGAGTCCCAGCCCTAGATTTTCCACTGCCAAGGGAAGCCAAGGGAGCAGGGGGAGGTGCTGGAGGGGAAACGGGAGATGCTGGGGGAAGAGGAGAAATAGTGGGGGGAAGAAGGGAGATACTGGGGGGGAAAGGAGGGATGCTGGGGGAAGAGAGGAGGAGGTGCTGGGGGAAGAGAGGAGGAGGTGCTGGGGGAAGAGAGGAGGAGGTGCGGGGGGAAGAGAGGAGGAGGTGCGGGGGGAAGAGAGGAGGAGGTGCTGGGGGAAGAGAGGAGGAGGTGCGGGGGGAAGAGAGGAGGAGGTGCGGGGGGAAGAGAGGAGGAGGTGCGGGGGGAAGAGAGGAGGAGGTGCTGGGGGAAGAGAGGAGGAGGTGCGGGGGGAAGAGAGGAGGAGGTGCTGGGGGAAGAGAGGAGGAGGTGCAGGGGGAAGAGAGGAGCTTACGTGACACGCAGGAAGGGGTTGTAGAGGAACTCCTCCTGCAGCGTGGAGGGCACCGTGGGCAGGTCCTCGTCATCCCGCTGCTGCCAAGGAACCAGAACCATCCAAACCCCTGCTGGCACCCAGCAGCCCCCTCTGCCCCCACCCCAGCAGGGCCACAGCCACCTACTTTGGCCCAGGCCAGCTTCTTCTTCACCATTTCGTTCTCAGGTTCCACTTTCAAGGCAAACTTGAGGTTCCGGACGGTGCATTCGTGGCCACAAAACACCTTCTGCAGCAGCACCACGAAGGGACTCAGCACCACTGGGCCTCACCTGTCCAGAGCAGGTGCTGTGTCCCCCTCGAATGGTGCCAGCCTGGGGACCTCTGCTGGTTTTGGGGTCCCTTCCCTGAGGTGCAGGCGACTCACCGTCTCCTTTGGCAGAGTGCCCAGGGTTTGGGTGAGGTTGGTGTACATCTGCTCAGCTGTCCCCTCAAAGAACTTCCCACAGCCTCCCACGAACAAGGTGTCACCTGTGGGGAAAGGGATTGGGCACCCCTAGGCCCCCTCTAAGGGGCAGGAGGCCCCAGGAGCCAGATTTGCGTGGCAGGGACAGGCAGCAGGTTCCTGGTGCCAGCGGGGTGCCCGCTGGCAGGGTGGGTACCTGAGAAGAGAGCTGGGGCGTCTGGGGAGCCTTCCTCCCACATGAAGTAGCACATGTGGCCTGAGGTGTGGCAGGGGGTGAAGAGGCACCGCACCCGGATGGCCCCAAACTGTGGGCAGAGAGGATCAGGCCCTTACTGGGGTCACAGACATGCCAGGGGTGGTGCTTTGGATGAGTCCCAGCCTGCAAGTCTCTGCTCCAGCAGTGCTCAGCAGCAGGGCCCCAGGAGAGGGTTGGGTCCCCAGCACAATCCCGACCTGGCTGGGAACGGAATGAGGATTCTGCTCCACCGCAGTGCCCCATCCCATCCCAGCCCTGCCTCTGCAGTGCCACACTCACACAACACACCGGCTGCGGGGGGACCGTAAAGCCCTTCTGGCCCCCCTGCTGCAGTCAGCAGGGACAGCTGCAACCAGAGCCCCATGGGCAACCACCCCACGCCTCAGGGTGCCCAAGCACAGCCCCAGCCAGGCACCCACCCCACTGCCTCTGCTCCATCCACCAGCTCTGCTCCGCACCAGCCCAGCGCCCTGCCGGCCACAGCTGCCCCGTGCGGGGCCGAGTCCCTGCGTGCTGCCCTGGCACTGCCCTGGCCCTCCAGCCACGCACCGTCAGCTCCTGGCCGTGTGTCACCCTGTGCGTGAGGGCCCCGATCCGCTCGTCGGCGCCGTACACCTGCAGCCCGGGGCAGAACCTCACCAGCTCCTCGTTGCCCCTCGCGTGGTCCCTGCACCGGCAGAGGAGGCAATGGATGCCGCAGCTGCACACTGGGCATGGCCACCCTCAGCGCCCAGCTGACCCTGCTGGCCCTTACCAGTGGTGGTGGGTGGTGAGGATGGCTCTGAGCACCACGTCCTCCTTCCTGATGATTTCCAGCAGCTGGAGAGAACCCAGAGCAGAAGGAAGTGAGCAGAGAGGGGAGGTGGCACACACGCCACGGCCACCACAGCCGCACAGCACAGCTGGCAGCAGCCGGTGCTCACTGTGCCCCTCCCAGGGCAGAATGTGCCCTGTGGGCAGCGCTCTGCAGGCAGGGCCCCAGCAGAACAAAAGCACAGAGTCATAGATGGCATCGGGTGGGAAGCGACCCTCCAGGGTCATCTTGTCCAACTCCCCGTGGGCAGCAGGGAACATCTCCAACCAGAGCAGGCTACCCAGGGACACAGCAAGGCTGACCTGGAGCGGTTCCAGGCATTGAGCCTCAACCACATCCCTGGGCAGCCTGTGCCAGGGTCTCACCACCCTCCCAGTACACTACTTCCTCCTCACATCCCACCTCAGCCTGCCCTTCTCCAGTTCCAAACCACTGCCCCTCATCCTGTCCCCACAGCCCCTTCTGAACAGTCCCTCCCCAGCCCTCTGAGAGATGGGAGGATGAGGGTGGGATGAAGGCTTGGCTGCCTGTGCCCAGGGATGGTGGCATTACGGCCATGGCTTTAGCACAGGGACAGTGCAAAGGCTGGGCACGGGGGCACCGCCACAGCAGGGGGACACTGGCTGTGCCACTCATCCTGGCTACAGCCAGGGCCCCTGTGGGGATGCCAACCCCACGGCTCAGCTGCGGGGAGGCTTTTAATGCTGCACCGACAACTACCGGCGGCGCTCCCCAGGAGCCGTTCCAGCCAGGGAAAAACCAACCCGCGAGGGTGGCACCAGAGGGTCGCCAGGCAGAGGGGACCGCAGGAGTCAGGGTGGTGATGGCTGACCCCAGCGGCTGTCTCCAGTGGCACAGCCGTAGGCCGGTTCCCAGACATGGGGCACACACCAGAGCCCTGGGTTGGGCGATTCTCCTTGCTTTGGGGTCTGCACAGCTCCCTGCTGCGGCACAGGGAGGCCTGGGAGGTGACAAAGAAACCCCCGCACGATCCAGGGGTGGGTAAGAGTGGGGGTCTTGCACCCATACCCACTCCATGGGGGCTGAGCAGGGTTCAGCCCCGGTGGGGTGCTCTACACCCACACGGATGCACCCCGTGCATGCCAAGCCCCCACAGGCTAGCCCAGCGTGGGGCCACCACCATGGGCACCTCCCTGAGTGGGCGCCTGCAGCCCACGGGGGACGTGATGGGGCTGTGACCACTGGGGGAAGGGACAGAAGATCTCTCACCCTTTTGGGGACAGCAGCGTCCACCGCGATGGCATCCCGAGTGCTCTCCTCGATGACCAGGTACATGTAGTTGTCCTCCAGGACAGAAATCACCTTCACCTTCATGGTCCTTCACCAGCGCCACACACGAACACGAGTGGGGGTGGGGGTGGGGAGGTGCAGCCCCACGTCAGCAAAACCCCGTGAGGGGGGGGCAGGCAGGACACAAGGAGGTGTTCGGTGTCCCCCTGCGTGTCCCCCCCCCGGCAGCGAGTCCCTCGGCGGAGCCCACGCGTGACGCGGTGCTCGCTACCTGCGGGCGGCCCCGGCGCGGCCCCTCCCCGCAGCGGGCGGTCGCGTCCCGCCCCCGTCGGTGCAGTGCGGGCGGGTCACGCTGCGTGGGGCGGGCAGAGAGCCCGCAGGGCCCCGCGGCGGGCACGGGGGCTCGGGGCGTACCCCACTCACCGCTGCCGCCCGGCCCCGCGGCTGCAGGCAGAGGGAGCAGCGGCTGCGGCACTGCAGGGCCTGGAAGCAGGGGACAGCTCCCAGCGCTGAGAGCTTCATGGAATCCAGGCTGGTTTGGGTGGGAAGGGATCCTAAAGCCCATCTAGTCCAATCCCCTGCAGCCAGCAGGGACATCCCCAACCAGAGCAGGCTGCTCAGAGTCCCAAACAACCTGACCTGGGATGGTTCCAGGGATGGGGCAGCTCCCACTTCCCCGGGCAATCCGGGACAGACTCTCACCACCTTTCAGTATCAAACATCTCTTCCTTCTCTCCAGTCTGAATCTCCCTTTTACTTTAAACCATTCCCCCTTGTCCTGTCACCACAGGCGCTGCTCAAAAGCCTGTCCCCAGCTTTCTTCTTGGTCCCTTAAGCACTGAAAGGCCATCAGAAGGTCTCCCTGGGGCCTTTTCTCCAGGCTGCACAACCCCAACTCTCTCAACCTGGGCTCACAGCAGAGGGCTTCCAGCCCACCACCATTGCTGTAGCCTCCTCTGGCCCTGCTTCAAACAGGTCCCTGTCTGAGCTAAGGATTCCAGAACTGCTTCAGCACTGCAGGGGGGTCTCACTCCTGAAGTGACACTCAGTTTGGTGACACAAGATGGCACAGACAAGTCCTGGACATAGAAGGGAGATGCTGGGAGGGAGGGAACAGCTCCCAGGGACAGCTCCCAAACCATGCAAGCCCTAAGAGCACCAAAGGTACAGGGCATGAGCAGGGCCATGCCACAGCTCCCTTCCCAGCTTCATTTCAGGGTTGCCCATGGTCCCCTAAACACCACTTGTGAAGGCCAAACAGCACTTGCAAGGAGGAGACAAGCACTGGACAGTCACTGCTCCTCTTCAAAAAGAAAAGAGAACTTGAACAAAGCCCCAGAGGAACCCCAAATGTCACCCACTCCTTCCCAGGATCAGGCAGCCTCTTCCACTTGGTTGCCTTCAATCACTAGTAATAAATAAACACACAAAGCAACTGAGGAGATAAAGACATCTTTAAGGAGAGAAAGAATCTTGTAAGACAAAGCCCCCTGCTCTTCCCCCCATCCCCCACTGGCTCTGCAGGTGTCACTTCTTTGCTCCCTTGTCAGAGAGCCAAGCGCCCTTGAAGCAGCACAGCACTGAAGCAGAGGAGGCAGGAAGGTTTCAGGTACCACTTTCCTTCCCAAGCTACATGAAGTTTACTTTTTTCAAGCAAATTAAGGCCTGGTGCCAACCCAAGCCCTGCTCACCACACTGCCATGCAGCACAGGGGTTGGAACAGCAGAACAAAGCCACAGCAGCGGCACTCGGGTGCAGACAGGCTCCGTCGTGGTGCTACTTACCAAGAGAGAACCAGAAACTGTTTCACTTGGAAAAGACCTCCAAGATCACTGAGTCCAAGCATCAACCCCATGGCATCAAGCCATGGCCCAAAGTGCCATGTGCACACATTTCAACACCTCCAGGGACTCTACCACCGCCCTGGGCAGCCTGTTCCAGTGCTTGACCACTCCTGCAGCAAATAAATTGTTCCTACTCTCCAATGCAATAACCTGAGCCCTGCTCTGCCTGTTAGTATGTGAGCACCCTCACCATACAATCAGCTTGGTTCAAAGAGACCTTTAAGATCAAGTCCAACCTTAGGTACTCTGTGCTATAGGTAATGTCACCTCTGTGCCTTCCCTGGAGCAGGCTGCAGGGTGGGTGATGAACCCCAGTGTCTGCTGTAGTTTAGGCCCATGAGGTGAGGCTCCCAGACCCAGCACAGCTCCTGCCAGTGCTCACCAGGGCAGCTAAGAAATGCTCCTTTGCCACATTACAACAGGTACAAAGCAGCTGCTCTGGCCATGGGCAGTGAGGCATCTGCTAGGGGATCTCATGCAGTGAGGCAGAAGGGAAGCTCTTCTTGGGGTTCTGAAGCAGCAGAGAAAGGTCTTCTCCATTTGGGCAACACTGATCCCGGTAACACAGAGGTGACCCTGAGGAGCAAGGAGCAGGTCCAAGCAGGCAGGCTGCAGTGAAGGCAGTGAAGAGCAGGAGGGGTAAGCAGCAGTGTGGTCTCCAAGCCAGCAGTGCTGCCTGGAGGAGTCACTGCAGCCCACAAGCTGGAGAGAAGAGAAAAGCTGAGCAGCTCTCGTGCTGTTCCCAGAGCCAGACCACTCTGCATATTGCACAAAGCCAGCCCTGAGCTGGTGGTGGCAGCGTGGCTCTGTCACTGAGAACTGCTGTGAGTGGGACAGACTCAGGCAGCAGCATGGAGCAGTGAAAGCTTCAGCTGGAGATGCAGTTGCTGAGTTTGGTCTCTGTTTAACAGGAACACATCAGGCCCAGCCCCACCACCTGCTTTCACATCTGGCTCCCACTAAAACAGGAGGAGCTCTTCCCTAGACCCTTCCCCACCCCAGACCCTGAGCCATGTCCCAACACCTGTGAGAGAAGCTGCATGTGACAGCTGCGGAGCCAGCAGCAGGAGGACAAATACTCTTCATCAGAACACAAATATGCTGGGTGAGAGTTCAACAAGGGCAAAGTGCTTTGGGTTTCATCCTGCATTAAAATCAAAACCTAAAGAGGACTGAACTGTCTCAACCACGACAGAAGGTTCGACTGCTAAGACATCTGAAGAGTCTAAGGGAGAGCTGAATCACAGAATCATAGAATCAGTCAGGAACAGGAGAGTGACCCAGGCAGAGTGCTCAGTCCTTGGGCACTCGGAAGTTGTCCTTCTCCCTGCGGATGGCCCCCATGGTCCAGATGGGGTCGGTCTCCCCTGCGTGCTCCTGAACTGTCTTCTCCCTGCCAGAAGGGAACACCAGGGCTGCAAGACCAAAGCTCAGAGATGATGCTGCCACCATCACCTTTTGCCTACATCAAGGGGAAATGTGGCCCTTGAAGATCAAAGACCTTGGCACTGCCTTATCAGCAGCCTTGGCTGGAATGTTTCTTGCACAGCACCTTCTGCTGAGCCCATCTGCCACATCCTGCTTGGTGAAGTAACTTAAATACCACAGCAAAGCTTCTCCTGTCTCCTGAGCCAGGGACTCACCCCTCACTGCAGCAAGCTCCTGCCAGGATGGGTGTTTGAAGGAGGCTATTGAGAGCATCAAACCAGGACTGTGCAAGGCAGGAGGGTCTTTGGAGATCTTCCACATCCCTCCCCCTCCAAGCACAAGGAGCACTCCCACAGCCATGCCTGCCCATACCTCACTCGCATGAAGGGGTTGTAGGTAAACTCTTCTGCAATGGTGGAGGGAATGGTTGGCTCCCCACTGTCATACTTGGCCTGTGACAAAGGAGAGGTCTCTGCTCAGTGAGGGATCTTCTGGTGAACACAGAATGTCCTAGACATTAACCATGCAGGGCTGGTTACTGCTGCATCTAACTGCCTGAGAATCACAGAATCCCAGACTGGGCTGGGTGGGAAGGGACCTTTCAAGCTCCTCCAGTCCAACCCCTGGCAGTCAGCAGGGATATCCTCCACTAGATCAGGGTGCTCACAGCCCCAGGCAACCTGACCTGGGATCAGACATCTCTGAGCAACCTGGGTCAGTGTCTCACCACCCTCAGTGTAAAATGTTTCTTCCTTCTCTCTACTTTGAGTCTCCCTCTTTTAGTTCAAACCATCATCACCTCTTGTCCTGTCACAACAGGCCCTGCTGCTCCTCAGGCCAGGGCCACACAGAGCTGGACAGACAAGCACTGAGGAACATACAGAGACACTTGGGATGAAGCTGACCCTCCCTGATAGACTTGGACATCAGCCTGTTAGTACACCAGGAAGTTCTGAAGGAGGGCTGCACCTCCACCAGACAGCAAAGCATCTTCCCTGGGCCTCATGCAAACTGCTCCCCAACACAATGCTCCTCTGGAAGCCCAACTTAGATAAGGGACTCTCAACTCCCTTTCCTCAGCCTGTCTGTCTCCCCAGCATTGCCTTCTCTCCTCTATCTCTTGAGAGGGGCTGTGCCTGCATGAAAGCAGCAGTCTGGGGAGGGAGGACCCAGCTTACCTTGGCCCAAGCAAGCTTCTCCTGAACAGCAGCATTCTTGGGTTCCACGTGCCGAGCAAACTTGAGGTTGTTGATGGTGTACTCATGGCCACAGTAAACCCTCTGGGAAGAGAGAGGAGGATTGACACCAGGTAACTGGTGGGAGAGAGGTGGAGAGCAAGGTACCACCCAGCAGTTTTATGGTAGAGCGGCACAGCAGAGCCAACCCTCCAGAACACACAACAGCCTCCACTGGAGACAGGCCCAGGAGCGGTGCCAGGAGCTACCAGCCAGTGCCAGCTTCCAACTGAGTGGCAAGCCTGTGGAAGAGCTCAGGCACCCCCTCACCAGCTGCTGTTTCACTAGCTGGCTGCCTCCCCACTAAGCACCAACATTCTGGGGGATGTCCTCCCCAGAAGACCCCAGCTAGTCAGAAAGAGAACTCCTTAGAAGAGAGCCCCTTAGAGGAGCACTGCTTTCAGCAGGGCAGTCCCTCTGCTGCCTGCAGGAGCTCCTGCCTGCCCCCCACACAAAGGACAGGTCCACACCGTCTGGGGGTCCAAGCTGCCCAGGATCTCAATCAGTGCTCTGTACATCTCCTCTGGGGTGCCCTCGAAGAACTTCCCACAGCCAGCCACAAACAGGGTGTCACCTGCAAGGGAGACAGGGTCACAGTGTCAGGACCAGACAAGGGTCCTCACACCACAGCATGAGCACAGGGACCCTGAGGCCTCAGTCCCGCCATTGTTGTCCCCTCTTGTCCTTTCTAGAGTGGTCAAGGAGCTGTTGTTCTCTTTGCTGTGATGGGTTGATGCTGGACTGGATGACCTCAGAGGCCTTTTCCAGCTGCCACAACTCTCTGCATGTTCTATGCACCTCCAGAGTCAGGAGCACAGAGGCCAAGGGGGAGCTCAGCTCTTCGCAATGCAGACTGCTGGCAGTGCAACCTCCCAACTCCTCACCTGTGAAGACTGCAGGTGGCTCAGAGCTGTTTGGCTTAGTCACATAGTAACAGATGTGTCCAGATGTGTGACATGGTGTGCTGAGGCATTTCACATTAAGAGATCCCACCTGGGAAGAAGGCAGAAGACTGGAGCTTAAGTTGCTGTTTGCTTGCATTGCTATGGTTAGAAAAGAATCACCACTCTTACAACAGCCTACAGGTCCTACAGGCAAATTCTCACACAGCTGGCCAGGAAACATCAGCTCTGCTCCTGAGAGACTCCAGCAAGAGAGGTTTTTATGGCAGGGACTTGGAAGGGAGCTGTTTTCTCCTAGCAGGTGTTGAGACAAAGAGAACTGCCAGAGTCTTTTGTTTACACCAGCAATGACTCAGTGCCTGGCTGGCAGCAGAGAGCAAACAGATCCAGAGCAACACAGAAACCCCAAACAAAGTTAATCAAGTGGGAAAAGCTCCAAACAACAACAACCAAATGAAGCTGAAAGGAAGCAGGGGATGAGGCTCACCTTTTGGGGAGAATTAAACACGTTCAGGAGGCCAAGGGGCTGTTTTGCCACCCAGGCCTAACTTGCACACCTTCCCCTGTGTTTCTGTGCTGCTGCCCCCACAGCAGTCCCACCAAAGGTGCACTGCCAGCCCAGCAAGTGACTTCCAAGCCAGGCTGCTCATATCACAGCAGTTTAGGGCACCTGCCAGCTCATCTGTACACAAACAGCTGGGATCCAGCAAGGCTTGCTGCTAGAGCTCTGGGAAAGCACCACAGGCAGCTAGGGCTGGCCCACGTTCTCCTCACCCTGCACCCAGCCTTGGCTCAGAGGACCACTTGCAGCTGTCCAGTGCTAGCCAAGCTCCAAGCAGAACACAGGCCCTGTGCTGTCACACATGGGTGCTGACCACCCGTTACACCAGCTGTCAGAGAGCACAAGGACACCCAGCACACCCCACACCTCAGCCATGCCAGTGTTCTCACCAGCAAAGCACCACCAGCCAAGACAAGCAGAGGCCTATGGGCCACAGGACTGGGAAATGGAGAAAGCTCTACTTCAACTACCAACAACATCCCAGAGAGCTGTGACCACAGAGTTAGCTCAGCCCAGCTCTGAAGCTGTGCCACCAGTGAGGCCAATCCTGCAGCTCAGTGCCTTTACCTTGAGTGAGGTGAGGTGGGACACTTTCTGTGTCAGAGCCCCAACTCTGCTGTCCCCTCCATACACTCGCAGCCCTGCCTCCAGCTTCACAAGCTTCTCGTTCCCTCCAGCATGGTCCCTGGAAGGTCACAAAAATGAGTTTGGGCAGGGATGAAGACAAATTTATCATCATTCATTCTGCAATGGTAACCTCCAGGCGATCAGTTCTGGTCAGCTGTTCTGCCAGTGCCAACACTGTCCTCATACTGAAGGGAAGTGTCTGAATCCCCATGCCTGGAGGTGTTTAGAAGATGCAGAGCTGTGGTGCTGAGGGACCTGGTTTAGCACCAGTTAGATAATGGTTGAACTTGCCAATAACTGAAATAATTCCATGATTCTCACTTCTCCAGGGCAGTGAGGGGGGAGAACAACCTCCAAAGAAGTTCTTACCTAGCTGGGAAACACCAGCCTCTGGGGCTCCCCGTTACCTTTCCAGTAACTAGGGCAGGAAGAGAGCGGGTAACTGGGAGAGACAGAATTCAGCACGGAGCAGGCACACATGTCCAAACAGCTCAGCATCCACTCATGGTGCTGGCCCTGCCAGCTCACAGCTGGCTCTGCAGCCATGGAGGTGGCTCCACTCCAACCTGAGGTGGTTCCACTCTGACCTGAGGTTACTCAGGTTCAGCAAAACATTCAGCTTCACACCCCTGGCAGAGTTGATCTGACACAGAGGTAAAATCCTCATGAGTAGCACACCTCATAGGTGTACCCTGACACCTCAGAGTGAGGCTGCTCCCTCCCATGCTTCACAGCTACCTTCTCACACATCTGTTTCACTGCTCCCCTTGAAGATGTCAGAGTTTCACAGGTGCTGACACACAGAGCTGGTAGCCTAAACACCCCATCTGGTAGTATCCAAGGGCTTGCTTGATAAGAGCTTCCTGAACTCTGACCCTTCCCCTGACACTTAAGCTCCAGAAAAGCAACACTTCTCCCTGCTGGGGTCTGTGCAGAGGGTCCCACTACAGCAGACAGTTACCAGTGATGATGAGTAGTCAGGACAGTGGTCAGCTTCACACCATGCTTTTTGACTGCATCCAGAACCTGCAGGCACAGGGCACAGCAAAAGCATCACAACTCACATGAATTACCTCAGAGAGCATCTAGTGCCTGGTGAAACCTGGACACAACTGCTCTGGGGTTTGAAAGCCACTCCAGCAACTCTACAGACAGCTCAGCCCCCTGTGAGCTGCAGTGACAGAGCAGGCTGTGAGGTCTCTTGAGGACTAAGCCCTCAGCCCCATTTCCTTTTCTGCACTACAAACTAAGGGCACAGCCCCAAAGCATTAAAGGCAGGGAGAAGCCACCTGAGCCCAGCAGCAGACTGCCTGGGAAGGCCTGGCCCCACCTGTACATGGCCAGCGTGTCCTGGCTCCCCCACACCCGAGCCAGCCTGTGGCTAACTCTCCTGTGGACGAGCTGCGCAGGCCCCAGCAGCCAGCATTACCTTCTGGGGCTGCACAGGGTCAACGACGGCAGCCTCCCTGGTCTCCTCATCGATCAGCAGGTACATGTAGTTGTCTGTGAGGGCTGGCAGCAGCTCCACCTTCATGTTGGCTTGCAGCACCGTGTGCGACCTCCTCTGCTCGTGCTCCGTGTGCAGGGAGAAAGCTCGGAGCTGTCCAGGACCTGGGGTTAGCCCAAGGAGGGGAACAAGTGGGACACAGCACAGCAGGTCTCTCAGCCCACAGCCCCAGAGAAGGGAGGTTATGGACAGCCCAGACTGCTTCCTTCAGAGGAAGATGGGAGAGGCCACGCCAGGACAAAGCCTTAGTGCCTGTGGGGGCCTCAGCAGCTGTGGCACCTGCCCCATGGGGTGGGGGGCTCCTGGTGTCAGGACACTGCTCACAGAGGTGTGCTCCTGCAGGGGAAGCACTCTACCTTGTCTGGAGAGAGGATTTCAAGGGCAGGAAAGCAGAACAGAGAGGAAACAGCTGGACAAAGGTCAGCCTGGGACAGTGACTTTGCAAAAACAAGCACCAAAAGCCACTTCACAGCACTGGGATAAAAAAAAAGAGGAGATAAAAAATAAAACAACAACAACAACAAAAAAGAGAACTACAGCAATACACCACTGCTACAACACAGCTATCTGGTTGGTGACCTGGGGACACCACATCCTGCCTGGGCAGAAGACAGGCTCAGCTCCCCACCTGGCCAGGCACACACAGGCAGCAGGTTTCTTGCTCAGAGGCCACCTTGGTGCAACAGCAGTGCCTCCCTGTTTGCTTTGGGTTCAATGTTTAATCAGATCCAAGAAGCAAATCTAATTCCAGCTGTAAATAAGGTGGGCTCCAGTGTTCAGCCCAGACACGCAGGCTGTCAAGAAACAATCAAGCCCCAAAGAGAGAAGACAAGGTGTGCCATTGCCAGGGCCCTGCGGCACAGGCCTGGAGCCTCACCTCTGCGGCTCAGAAATCAGCTGCCAAGGCCATGGCACACCACTGATGGTGACTGCCTTGCTCTAGGCTGTGCCAGCTCAGCTGCTCTCATTTTGCACCACTGACTCTGTCCCTAAAGCTCCAACCTTTGGTGCTTAGTCACCTCCACCAGTGCCAAAGGGAGAGGTCACCACACTCCTAATCAGCCTGCCCCAACCTCCCAAAACATTTGCCTGGCCCTGATAAGAGCCTGCTCTAGAACAGAGGCCCCACAGCTCGACTGCAGCCAACACCGACAACCTCCCTGCGGCTTCACACATCAACAGGCAGTGCCAAACCCAGGGCTGCCAAACCCAGATCCCAGCTAGGGCTGGGGCATGGAGCTGTAAAGTCCCTTTTTAGTACAACTGCCCCATCCAGAACTTCTTCCCCTTCTATCTCCAGCATCTCACTTGCTTATGAAAGAGCTGAGAAAGGAAGATGGCAGCAAAATGGAGCACTGCGCTGCAAGGAAACCCTCAAGGCACAACAGGCTAGGCATGCACTGGGTATTTGATGATGGCACACAGCATTGAGGAAAGCATCCACACCTGGGTGGATTCCTCTGGAGCAGAAGAGGCCTTTCAGCAATAGAATAAAGAAAAAAAAAATCCCCTTACTACTGCTTGATAAGGGAAAAATATAATATCAAGTGCTTTTTAACTGTTCCTTAACATAAAGCACTTCTGGGTGCTATCAGACACCAGAGCTCTATGTACTCTGTGTGTGTTTGCATGCTGGATGTTAACTGGGGGGGGGGGGCGGAAACCAAGCCCACAAATAAAATAAAACACAACCTTAACTTGAAGGCAAAGGAATTATTGACATGCTTCAAATGCTTTCTTCTTAGGAAGCACTTCTAACCCTGGCCAGGATCCCAGCATCTCTTTGCATGTTTAATTCACAACTCTTGCAAAACAAACAAACAAGCTCTGCCACACAGGGGAATGTTTTCCAAAGTGTGGCTTCAAGAAAGCAACAAGAAAACATCCAGGACTAAGAAGCTCCTCCTGAACTCCTACATCATTCCAGCTGCCTGCTCAGCCAGCAAGCCAGACGTGCTCCAATGAGAAGGATGTTCTCAATCCCACTTCTGCTGCAGGAAGCTCCCCAAGCCATAGGTAACCTCTGCCCCTGGCCCACCACCAACAGAGCCTTTCAGGACTGCTCTAACACACAGAGCTCTGCTCCAGGATTCATGCTCAGTGACTTCATCACCACTCAGTTGTGTAATGAATCCCTCCTGGAGCAGGAAGGACTGGGGAGAGCAGCACACCACACGCCTCAGCTCTCTGGAACGGGTGGTTGGTGCAGGAGGAGCTGCCAAGAGGGAAGGGTTGGTGTCATCACATCAGCTGTGGGGAGATGGGGAGGAGAGCAGGATCCTGTGTGACCCTAGGCAGCAGCAGTGTTCAAAAGCAGGTTCCTTCAGCAAAGAGCTCTTTAGACATGCTCCCCACAGTGTTCTGGTTTGCTCTAGTACATAAAGGGGTGGAAAATTCCCCTTTCAGATGTGGCTGTCACTCAAAAGCAACAGCCAGAACATCCCTGCACTGCCTTGGGAGCAGAAACACAACACATGCAGAGATTTTTTGGAGACCCAGCAAGTCTATGGATTCACACACCACCAAGGGTGTTGGTGCCCCAAGCTAGAGCAAGTCCCACTTAATGACATGGTTGAACTCGATCTTAGAGGTCTTTCCCAACTGAAATAATCCTAAGAGTCAAGTTGCCAGCCTGCCTACTGAGACTGCCAGAGGCTACAGCCTGGCTACAGAGACTGCCAGAAGCTACAGCCAGTGTGGGCAGGGCATGCACCCACCCTGCAACCTGGGGATTAGGTCACAGATTGCATCAGGTTGGAAGGGACCCTCAAAGATCATCTTGTCCAACATCCTGCAGTCAGCAGGGACACCTCCAACTAAATCAGACTGCCCACATCAAGTCTGACCTTGAATGTCTCCAGGGATCTCAGGAGCTGCTACCTGCTCAGTCTGATGTGCTCCCCAGACAGCATCAGGGTAGGGTTGTCAGGTCTGGCAGCTAACTCCAAAGGCTTCTCACCCTTCACAGCCAAGTCTTACAATTGGAGTGATGCAAAAGGCCTCTAGCAAAGCTTCCCTGAGATGCTGTGAAGCTAAAGCCCAACCTCCAGTTCAGGATGCTTTCAAAATTTAGGCCCTGAACGTAAGTGCAGAGCTTGGACAGCTCTGGCCTTGTTTTTTGCTTACATTGCCAATTCAGCCTAACAGCCAGCAAGGCCAGTTTGAATGCCAGCCTCTGGCCCCCCAAGCCCTCATTCCAAAGCAATAACCAGCACTGTACCAGCTCCACGAGAGCCTCTCAGATGGGTTAGAGATGCAAGACACCACCGAGACAGAGAGACAGGCTGCAGCTGAGCAGAAACTGACCTACTTGGGGCTGTGAGTCAGCTTAAAACCTGGGCACACCCCTGGGCTGGGAAACCAGAAGAGAAGAAAAATCCAGCGTCAAATTTGTGAGCTGCCAGCCCCAGGGCCAGGGGCCTGCAAGCCCCAGCCCCCCGCGGGGCCCAGTCGTAGGGGCAAGGGGCACAGCAGTCCCGGGCCCCGGTGCCAGCTGCACAACGCATTGCACGTCCAGTCCCCGGCGCACAGAGGGCACAGCGTACCCGGCAGCCGGTCCCAGCTGCACAGCAGGGCACTGCAAACCCCCTCCGCCCGGTGCTGGCTGCCGGGAGGTCACTACACAGACCCCAGCCCCGCTGCTCCGGGACATCCCCCCGCAGCCCGCGCCCCAGTCCGGCCGCGGAGAGAGCGCTGCCCGGCCCAGAGGGCCCTACCCGGGGCATATCCCCGGCGCCTCCCGACTGCCCACGTACCGGCTCGGAGCAAGGCCCCAGCTCCCAGAGCCACCAGGGCGGTGCCGAGGCCCCGCCAGCCCCCGCCGAGCATGGTGCACCCCGCCCGGAGCCCAAGGCCCGGCCCGATTACCTTTGCTCCCTGCCCCGGGGAGGCGGGCAGCGGCCCCGGCCGGGCCGTGGCCCGGCGTGCGGCAGGGGCGGTGCTGAGCCCGCCCGGCCCCCTCCTTCCTTCCTTCCTTCCTTCCCTCCCTCCCGCCCTCTGGCTGCCGGCGCGCCAGGGCCGAGCGATTTGCTGTCGCGGGTGAGGAGGAGGAGAGGCGGCGGTAGCGCGGCGCCGGGCACGGCAAGGACGGCCCAAGGGCGGCCGCCGTCCTTCCCCGGGGGTGCAGGAGCCAGGCCGCAGCTATGGCGTCCTCCAAACCGCTGTCCCGCTTCTGGGAGTGGGGCAAGAACATCGTCTGCGTAGGGCGCAACTACGCGGAGCACGCCAAGGAGATGGGGAGCGCGCTTCCCCGGGAGCCCCTCTTCTTCCTCAAGCCTTCCTCGGCCTACGTGAGGGAAGGGTCGCCCATCCTCCGGCCCTACTACAGCTCCAACCTGCATCACGAAGTGGAGCTGGGAGTGGTGATCGGTAAGAAGGCCCAGGCTGTGTCCCAGGAGGCTGCCATGGAGCATGTGGCAGGCTATGCCCTCTGCTTGGACATGACGGCCAGGGACACCCAGGAGGAGTGTAAGAAGAAGGGGCTGCCCTGGACCTTGGCCAAAGGGTTCAGTTCGTCGTGCCCAGTCAGCGACTTCGTGCCCAAGGAGAAGATCCCAGACCCTCACAAGCTGAAGATCTGGCTCAAGGTGAATGGGAAGCTGAGGCAGGAAGGAGAGACCTCCTCCATGATCTTCTCCATCCCTTATCTGATCAGCTACATCAGTGAAATAGTCACCCTGGAAGAAGGGGACTTGATTCTGACAGGGTCTCCCAAAGGGGTTGGGCCTGTGGAGGCCAATGATGAGATAGAGGCTGGGATCAGCAATGTCCTCTCCATGCAGTTCAAGGTGGCTCAGCAGATGCGTGGATCCTAACCAGGACTCTGCATGGGAGGAGGCTCTCCTGGAAGCATCTGGTGAACAAGACGACACAGGCTTGTCCTGTACATGGAACACTTGTGTGCCCCAAGGGTTGTCATTCATCAAAGATGCACAATCCATGTAATCCAGACAGCTCCATCTTCATGGAGGCTTCATCCTCCTCCTGTTTTGTGAACTTGGAGTCCAGCCCAGCGTGGGGCAGGTGGTTAATAGCCAAAGCATACCTTCGGGCTGTTGATGAGAACAGTATCCTGGACAGCTGGGGAGGGACATGGGCTGGCTGTCACCGTGGGCACTCTTCTGCTGCTCAGAGCTTTGCCAGTGTATTGCCTTGTAATAAAAAGTATAAATTTAACTAATTAAAATGGTGCTGTAAGAGCTGAAGCTCATCCCTGCTGTAAACAAAAAAATCCAAGGTGTCTCTGTAACAGTAAATCAAGAACTGCACCTTCAGAAAGACTGCCTCGCTTTGGAATACCCCAAAGTAAAAAAGGTTAGAGATCTGGCCAGGCTGGATCAATGTGCCAAGGTCAATTGTATGAGGTTGAACAAGGCCGAGTGCTGAGTGCTGCACTTGGATCACAGCAACTCCATGAGCACTCCAGGCCTGGGGCAGAGTGGCTGGAAACTGCCCATCAGAAAGGGACCTGGGGATGTTAGTTGACAGCAGCTGGAGATGAGGCAGCAGTGTGCTCATGTTGCCGAGAAGGCCAACAGCATCCTGGTCTGGATCTGGGCACTGGTGAGGCCACACCTTGAGTCCTGGCTTCAGTTTTGGGCCCCTCATGCCCAGAAGGACATTGAGGGTCTGGAACAGGTCCAGAGAAGGGCAACAAAGCTGGGGAAGGGTCTGGAGAACAGGGCTGGGGAGGAGCAGCTGAGGGACCTGAGGGTGTTTAGTCTGAAGGAGACTGAAGGGAGACCTCATTGCTTTCTACAAGTCCCTGAAAGGAGGTTAGAGCCAGATGGGGGTTGGTCTCTTCTCCCTACTATCAGGCAATGGAATGAGAGGAAATGGCCTGGAATTGTACCAGGGGAGGTTTAGGTTGAACATGAGGAACAATTTCTTTGCTGCAGTTAGGGATTGGCACGGGTTGCCCAGGGAGGTTGTGGAGTCCCCATCCCTGGAGGTGTTGAAGAAACCTGGGACCATGGTTTAGTGGCCATGGAGGTATTGAGTTGAGGGTTGAACTCGATCTTAGAGGTCTCTTCCCACCCAGACAATTCTATGATTTCCTAAGATTGCTTTTCAGACCAATTTCATGATTCCTCTATGGCACTTTTCAGATGTACAAATCTGAGAATTGCTTGTCCCTTCCTGTCCCACTGTGGGGGATGCAGCACAGCAGGAAATATGCTGGATGCTGGCAGGTATTCATTTGGGTTTTTTCCTCATCTGAACTTTAGATATTCTTCTAAAAGTAAAATAATACAAAAGATGAAGAGAAAAGAAGCTCATTGATAAAGATCACCAGTAAGCTTGTCTTTGCTTTCACTGATTTAAATCTATACTTAATAGAAATCTGGCTGCAGCAATATGCAGGGCAGCAGTTGGAGTTTTTAACCGTTCCCAGCTGCTCAGGGCCATGCTGTGCAACTCTGCCCCTTACCAGACTCCAGCTGATCAAACCCTCTCTGCCACTTTGCACGACAGCAAGTTCTCTTTCAATTTGAAGGAGTGACAGAGCAAGTTGTAAAATATAATTTAAACCATTGAAAGCCAACATCAGAACTTCCCCTTCTCAAAGGTTGCACAGAGCTGACTAATTCTAACCAAACCAGATGGATTCTGTTTCTCTATGTACGTGCGAGCACCAAAGTTAAACGTTTCCATTTCTTGGAGGCAGCTCTTCATAGCCACCAGGAACAGTTTGGGGTTGAGTTCTATGACTCTAAAGTTGCTGGAGCCCAGAGAAACTGCTCTGTGAAAAAGCGGCATTGTGCAGGGCACTGTGAATCCCACAGTAAAAATGAAAGTGAACACAGAATCCTAAAATGGGATGGGCTAGAAGGGAGCTTGAAGATCATCCAATTCCAACCCCTGTGCTATGGGCAGGGTCACCTCCCCCTAGAGCAGGCCTCATCCAGCCTGGCTTTGAACACCTCCAGGGAGGGGACATTCACAGAATGACACAAGCTCTCTATGAACCTCTCTGCCTTCTCCAAGGGAAGAGAAAGGGAACAGGGGAGAGAGACTCCTGGGATGGGAAGAATATGAAAACAGACCAGGACAATCAGCTGCAGGAGAACAGAAAGGACACCAAATAGATTAAAATCCAGGAAAAATACAGAAAAAATAAAAGGACATACATAGATTTTAAACCAGGAAAAATACATGGAGAAAGGCAAAATATGCATACCTGAGTTCTTTATGTCCAGCTGAGAACAGCTGTCTTGGGTGAGGAAGAGTCCTTTCTTCTCTGCCTTCTGTAGTCTTAGTGTGATTGGATGTCAGAGATCCCTAGTAACTAATTGCTCTGCTCTAATCAGACTCACTCTGCCCTAAAGAAAAGCAGCTCTGCAAACATCACAGCCATTTCCAAACCTCTGCAGCTGCCACAGGTTCCACGTTTGGGCTCACAACATGCACCACAAACTCAGGCAGCGTTTCAAAGTGGGTCTTTATTTTAATTATTTCTTTTAATTAACACAAAAGTAGGAACAAAAGTGACTAAAGCTACAGCAACTCAACAGGTCTGGTACTGTTTGTTATTTCTGATTGTTTCAAATACATTTAAAACTGAGTGAAGAAAGCTTCTACCTCCCTTGTAAAGGGCTGGATTCAGTTGAATTTTTCTGAAGCTGCGGCACCAGAACACTTTTTAAAGCCCAATCACTTGAAAGATGAAGGTCCCTCATGGGGATCAGTAAAGCACATCCTTTCCTTACTTAGCGAAACAGACCAGCAGCAGCATTCCACCTCTGGGAATGCAGTGAGGAAAGTTCTCCCTTAGCTGCTGTTAATGGAGCAATCTCTTATTTCCAGTCTCTTTTCCCAGCAAGCTCTGACTTGCCTCTCTAGGGTCTGCCAGTTTGCATGAAAGAAGGTTCACTTTCAGCCCAGTTCTCCATCTGGGTGCCAAAGTAACCTGTAAAAATAGTGGAGAGGTTTTGGTGTTTACTGCTGCATAGCACTTGGAAACGTATTCTCTTCAAATCTCACACAGTGTGTCACTGGAAGCTTTGGTTACACAAATTTTATTTTATAGAATCCCAGACTGGTTTGGATGGGAAGGGAGCCTTCAGGCCCATCTATTCCAACCCCCTCCAGTCAGCAGGGACATCCCCAACCAGAGCAGGTTGCTCAGAGCATCAAACAACCTTACCCTCAACAGTTCTAGGAAAGGGGCATCTGCCACCTCTCTGGGCAACCTAGAACAATGTCTCACCACCTTCAGGGTCAAAAATCTCATCTTTCTCTGTACTCTAATCTCTATCTTATAGCTAAACAATCATCCTTTGTCCTGTCACAACAGGCCTTGCTCAGAAGTCTGTTCCCAGCTTTCTTCTTGGCCCCCTTGAAGTCCTGAAAGGCCACCAGAAGGCCTTCCCAGAGCCTTCTCTTCTCCAGGCTGAATGACCCCAACTCTCTCAGCCTGGCCTCACAGCAGAGGGGCTTCAAAGCCATGGAGATGTGGTGCTGAGGGCCATGGTTTAGCAGTAGATTTAGTAGCATTGGTGTAATGGTTGGACTCAGTGTCTTTTCCCCCCAGAACAATTCTGTGAATCAGAATAGGTACAAAAACTAATCCTTATTTTTAATCCTTATTTTATTCAGCAGCATCAACAAGGAACTTGTCAGTACTAAACACTCTACTGAATGGGAAACATCCATGGGTTTAATGAACATCAGATACTAACCTTAAAATAGACCTTGCTGCGCTCCAGAAGCAGCTGCCATTTCAGTGCAGTCTTCTTGTCTTCTGCCAGAGCCAGGAATTCATGGACCTGTTAATAACATCACAGAGCAGTCCTTCAGCCTGTAGTTAGATCACCTCCACAACAAAATGGTGATGAAAAGAGCATCTTACATATTTTGAGACGTTTCAAAGCTGCATTTTTCTGCTTTAAGGTAGTGTTTGGTGTGATCTGTGTACTGGGCAAGTCAGATTATCAGAATAAATTACAGACTGTTCGAAAATCAAAGACAAGGAATTCCAAATGTGTTCTCAGAGGTGGGAATTAATTAAAATAAAGTGGTGGTCTGAATAGGGATTTTACTTTTGCATTCAACAAGATTCTTCCTATTAGCAGCTACTGTTTTCTAACTTTTGACTGGTAAAAAAGCTCTCTGTGTAACCATTGGTACACATACTTTTTTAAACCAGTGTACACACACAAAAGATATTCCATACATTCACTCCTAAAATGGTTTGGGTAGGAAGGGATCTTAAAGATCATCCAGTTCCAACCCCCCCTGCCACAGGCAGGGACTACTCCCACTAGCCCAGGTTGCTCAAGGGCCCATCCAGCCTGGCCTTCAGCACCTCCAGGGAGTGGACATTCCCAACCTCTCTGAGCAACCTGTTCCAGTGTCTCCCCATACACATATCTGTATTTACATATACTGCTCCCCTTCCTCAGGCTTCACAGCTCAGGTCATTTCTACTTACTGTGCAGCCTAATGTTTCCTCAGCGACGCAGTCAGACAGGTAACAGGAGGGAAGAGTGCCTGTGTGATCTGTCACATCCACCAGGATGTCAAAGCTTGCAAAGGTTGATTTGGAATCTGAAGAGACCTCGCTGCAGAAAGTGCAGGTGTTGGACACTTCGCTCACTAGGAAGCGGCAAATCGAGCTGAAACATCAGAAGAGAATTAGTGCTGCTCTGCAATTCCTCCTGCTTGGAAACTCTTTGCTAGGCTGAGGTTTCCCAAGAGGCTTTTTGCCTTTGCATCTTCTAAATTCTCAAGTGTGTCTGAGATTAAATGACTTCTTTCTTCTGCTCTCCTCTGGAATCAGAAAGAGCAAGGCCTTCATAAAGCAAACTCCTTTCCTGGCAGCTTCTGGAATCCAAGTGTTCAACCCTGCAAGCATTCAAAGCTGGGATGGATGTGGCCTTGAGCAACCTGGGCCAGTAGGAGGTGTCCCTGCCTATGGCAAGGCCTTCAGGCTAGATGATCTTTAAGGTCCCTTACAACCCACAATCTCCTAAGAGAAGCACTGGATTCCCCTACACTGGACAGTTTTAAGACTCAGAGTGCTGGGCCAGATAATTTCAACTATGCTATCACCCTGTGAGGTTGGACCAGATGACCCTTGAGGTCCATTCCAACCTGACATACTGTGGTTCTCTGATAACCCAAACCATTCTATGATTGTAAGTCTACACAACAGGAAACCACATGGCATTCTCCAGTGGAGTTTTATTCCTTGTCTGGAACTGGAGTAAAATATTGTCCTATCTAATTTGGGCCAGGAGAAGAGGGACAAGCACTGCATGATACAAATGTGCAGCAGGCAGTCGCTTACCATCTGTTCCGAATAACTCTAGGTGTGTTATCATCAATGTCCAGGGTGGAAATGTAGCCATAAATAATGCCATAGACTGGTTCCAGTTTCCCATCTCTCTGTAAAGCTTTCTCCTTCAGCTGTTCCACAGTGTAAACATCAACTATAGTCTCCACTGAAAAGTTTAAAGGACATGTTAAATGTGTCTGAGAAGCAATGCAGAAGAGCAACAACAAAAAGGGATATTAAGGGAATCAACAGGACAGGATCTCTAAAACAACCAGAAAAGCCCCCCCCAGCACTTTCCTTTTGAAACAGGTTTATCATTTAGGGGTAAGAAATAAAACAAAAGGGGAGTCAAGGGAGGAAAATATCTAATATTTAATCTTTGTATGCCCCCCAAAAAGTATTGGGCAAAACTTTCTCCATTTTTAGTACTTCAAGACAGAAAAAAAAAATGTGCCAGACAGGCTGCAGTTGGCAGAGTCACCTGCCTTGAAGAGAAATAAATGATAAGGGATGGTCCCAGTAACAGCAGTCCAAACATTCAGCCAGGCAAGACTTGAGTTTTGGATTTGTGAATGTACAGAGCAAGAACTTGATGTTTCAGCTGCACTGTGAAAGGACACTCTAAATAAAGTCAAGGGGTTTGGATCCATGCTTACAGTTGATGGAATCTTTTGCCTGCTCATCCATTTTGTCATGCAGAGCTCCTGAGTATGCGCTGTCTTTTATGAAGCTGCAGAGAACATTTGCTTCTGCTGTTTCTGAAGAGTGTATGTTTAAAAGTCATAACTGCATGTAGCATGTTAATCAACAGCAGCATTATATAGAATCATGGAATTGTTTGGGTTAGAAAAGTCCTCCAAGATCATCAAGTCCAACTGTCAACCCAACACCACCATGGCCATCAAACCATGTCCCCAAGTGCCATGGACACAGCTTTCTTGAACAGCTCCAGAAATGGTGACTCCACCACTTCCCTCAGCAGCCTGTTCTAGTCCTTGACCATGCTTGCAGCAAAGAAATTTTTCTTAATTTCCAGCCTAATCCTCCTCTGGTGCAGCTTGAGGACATTTCCTCTTGTCCTGTCATTAGCTACTTGGGAGAAGAGGTGAACGCTGGTTTCACTCCAACATCCTCTCAGGGGGTCTCCCCTCAGCCTCCTTTTCTCCAGACTAAACAACCCGAGGTCCCTCAGCTGCTCCTCACCAGACCTATTCTCTAGACCCTGAACCGACTTCGTTCTCCTTCTCTGAACTTGCTCCAGCACCTCAATGTCCTTCTTAGAGTGCAGTGTTGGGCCCCTCACTCCATTTGAGGTGTGGCCTTATTCTGTTAGCACCAGCACATTGTCTCTTGGAATTAGCCAACAGGTGCTTTTGGCTTTTTTACTTTAACTGCTAGTCCTACATGGGGTATGGGAAGGCTGCTTCGATAAAATAAGAATAAAATAAATGAAAAATGGAAAAGGTGGAAGCCAAAAGTCACTGGTAACAGAGAGGAAACAGGGAGCTTCCTGAAGCAAGCAGGCAAAAGTCCCAGACCTCCAATAGAGCCATTCCTACATTCTAGCCCATAATAGTTGTTAATCCTGGAATAATATTTCAACAGCTCTTACCTGGATTAGTTGTGATGATGGTTTTTGGTATCACAGTTGCAGTCATGCAGTTCCTATATTTGTCAAAATTTATTCTCACATCTGATGCAAAAATGACTGCACACATACAAGAAAAGCAACCCTGTTACTGCAGAACCTCACAGTAAGAGCTACATAAAACCATAGACCCCGGACTGTGATACCTGTTTCTCGTGGGATCCAACTCTGTGCAAGCTGGATGGATTCATTATCCCAGCTAAATGAAAGAGAGATAATGGATCAAAACACCACTCAAAGTGTTTATTACACAACTACTAAACGATGTAGTTAAAGTGGTCAGAGGGGACAACTCCTTTGTCATTTGCACGTGCAAATGAAACGCTGTCTGCATTCACAGGGATCTACTTTGCAGCCAGCCAGGATGCTTTATGCATGGCCTCTTTTATCCCATGCCAAACAGGATAAAATAAAGAGCTATTAGATTGGTCAAAATGATTCAATGCAGAATATAATGGGCCAAATACTGTCCATATTTCAGGGCTCTGGCAAAAGGAATTTCTAACTGAAGCAGAGCACAGCTAAAAGAACTGCTTATCAGCTGGGCCTTGGCTGAGGGAACCACTTGATGGTTCACATCACTGGCCAGATGTTCAGCCAGCTTTCCAACACTGGAACCCTTGTGACTGTGGATGGTGAGACTGGAGTGAGGTCAGTGGCATCCCTCAGAAATGATAATGTGATGGTCTGGTCCCTTGATAAAATCTCTTTCAGCTCCTCCTAAGTTTGGTTGGCAAGAACCCTGCCAAAGCACAGTTTTGCCTGGTGGTTTTCTCCCTTAATCCTTGGAAAAAAAGATTTAAGGCATTTCTTTTCCATCTGGCATTGCTCAGCCACCTCTTCACTGATGGCCTCAGAAGTATCTTCACTACAGTCCTGTTGCTCAAGGATTTCCTGAATCTTTGCCTCTAGCTCCATGAAAGCACAAAAAGCAGAGTTTGGAGTGTGCACAGTAACACCACCTCACCTCTGCTTCTGAGGAGCCCCTGACGGATACAGTTCTGGATTGCTACTTGCCAGCTCTGGAGTAAGACTCCCAGTGAAGGTGCTTCTGTAATTGACATTGGGGGCAGCTCAAGGGCTGGACAACCTCACACTGTTGATGCCTGGTAGTGTTTGTGTTTGTCCATTAACTGTGGTAAACGTTACAGGAAGGGATACTGCAGTTTCTAACTGAGAGTGCAATGCTGGCTTGCTACATCTAGCTAGGGAGCAAAGGGCATTTTGACCAAGGGACAGTAAACCCCAGGTAAATGGATACCCACAGACCTTGCACATAGATAAGCCATGAGTTAACTGAACAAACTGTGGGCAGAATGCAAAAGTCCCTGTGTGAATAAGTCACTGTTTACATCCATGAATGGGGTGGGTGTAGTCAGCAAACGGGATACAGGTTGAAAATATGGCCAAGTACTAGCAACACATTAAAAAACCAAACATTCCCAACCTATTTCAATTCCGCTTGTGCATTCTGCTTGGCTTTAACAAACAAAGCCTGCTCCTCTTTTACTCTCAGCCTAGTTTGTGGAAGAAATGTACTGCCTTTGCAATTGCCATTTCCTGAATTAGCTCAAATTTCCACATTAAAAAAAAAAATGTAACTGTTTGGCACTGAGCTTCATTTTGCCATTCATGAGCTCATAGTCTGTCAGCAAAGTCATAAACTAGACAATACAAATGAGGTCACTTTAATGAATTTCCTTTTTTTAGCCTCTGTTTAGTATGTGTTGCTGGTTGCACACAAATATCAATCCATCTAAATTAAAAGGCAGTGTTTTATCAGTATCAGAGTTAGTGTCTTTACCTACTTTTGCACTGATTTGTGTGTTTTAGTGAATAAAAAACCCAACCCAAACCAAAATATTTTACCATATTATTGGAAAAGACATCTCAGTTTCATCATACAGCTTTACTTCACACCTCTGACCTTTTCTCTTGTCTGAAGTCATAAAATACTTTGGCTCCCCAACCTTTAAGAAGAAAAAGAAGCAGTCACTTTTCCTCTGCTAAGTGTTTTAGGAGGATAGAAGTGATTAGCCAGGAAACAAAGAGTTAAAGAGGGGAAAAAAACATAAACAGCATTAAATAAAAACCCACCTGTACACCACTAAAAGTTTGACACAGCAATTTTACTTCAGGATAAGGAGTCACATTTTAAAATAGTTTATAATTTGTGTTAAATTCTTCTATAATAATATCATGTTTAGTTTATAAGAGTTCATGGTTTACATATCTGCAGGTTCTCTACTCCTTTCACATGTGTGATTCCTAAGAGAAAACTGACATGGGACATTGAAACACAGCAGCAGGCTACCCAGGGATGTGGTCAACACCCTGGAGGTGTTTCAAAGCTGCAGAGATGTGATGCTGAGGGATTTGGCAGAGTTAGAGAACAGTTGGACTGGATGATCTTAAAGATTTATTCCAACCAAAATTATTCTATTCTATGATTTCTATGCCCGTAAGTTCCCCCCTCGTGTTGCTGATAAAAAGCTCAGATAGCTCATGTGGTGGCTGTGGTAACTCTGCTGAAGTGGCTGCCAGCTTAAACAAACCAACCCAGCAATTGCTGTCCACTCCGAGAGCCAGCATGCACAGCCACACCTACATGAATGAAGTGAGCCCTGGTACAGCAGAAGCACAGCCTGCTGCAGCTCCTCAACTTACTGACATCACAGCTGCAAGCACATTGAGGACTCTTCCATCGAGGCTTTGTCCATTTGCGACGATATCACCCAGTGAATAATAATCCTGGGGGTCCTTGATGGGTAGGTGCAGCAGAGAAAGCAGCCTCGTGTCCATTTCATAACAGGAGGATGTTTTGACCACGGAGTGGTTTTCACTCAGCAGCAATTTGTAGCCACTAAAGGGTGTGCACAAAACACAACACATCGATCAGCATTTCACGCTGTACAATCTGGATTCAATTCACAGGAGAAAATAACTGCTGGTTTATGCCTTTATTGCTTGCCCTAAAGATATGGAAAAGTTGGAATTATTTTGCTCTAAAATTAGTTTGTAAGAGTTATATACTTTTGTGTTACTGAAGACTTATTGGGTACTTTATACTTATGCATGATCTAGTGGAGGATGTCCCTGCTGACTGCAGGGGGATTGAACTAGATGACCTTTGGAGGTCCCTTCCAACCCAAACCCTTCTATTAGGAAAGAAACTAATTAAAGAAGAGGTGTATGAGTCTACCTTGGCCTAATATCTGCATCTTAGGTACCTCAGGCAAGTTAAAACATATCTAAGTTAAGATCTGCAGTGTTAGTTTCAAGTGGCTATGTCTGACAAAACACTTGGGTGAAATCAACTCTATTTCAAATCATTTTAGCTGACCAAACTCAACAAGATTTACTCTGGTTAGTTACAAAGAGCATTATTTGTTATATGATTACTTTATGGCCATGTACTGACAAATATTTTCTCTTTTGAGATTTCTCACCCACACCTGAATGAGCACAGGAAGAAGGTAAAACTCTACAAGGTGACCAGTTCCAAACTCTTGCACCAGCTGCCTGCTGCCAACTAATGCAAGCACTAATTTTGATCTTCTGGAAAGAACCACAAGTCTGTGCTTTACATTTACCTAGGAGTCACAGGGTTGAATTTTTCTTCCCTCTCCGTTTCCTTGGACTGAACTAAGGGATTTTCAATTGTGACTAAAACAAAACATGGAGAAATAAAGTTAGAAAACTGAATATAGACATATATATAGAGAGATAGCTCTTAGAAGTGGTTATTTTCAAGATTAAGTAAAGCAGAAGTATGCAGTAGCTACTGACAAATATTTTCACACTCTCCAGACAGCTCAGAGAGTCATAGAATTATTTCAGTTCAAAAAGGCCTCTAAGGTCATCATCTCCAACCATCAACCTAACCCCACCATGGTCATTAAACCATGTCCCAAAGTGCCACATCCACACCTTTCTTGAACACCTCCCTGGGCAAGATCATCAGGATTTTAAGGACAGTCCTCAAGATACTCAGTGGAAACAAAAGAACACAGAGCTCTTGAGCAGCTCTCTATGGTCAGAAGTTTTATCCACTCTGATCTAGCAGCCAAGGCAGCAAAATCTTGATATTAACAAGAGAAAAGCACAGACTGTAAATAAAGAGGTTTGTTGGGGATTTTTTTGAGCAATTATAGTCATATCTATGACTAAATAAAGACAAACACCAAAGTCCCTCTCAAAGCTTCTTTTTCATCATTTGTAAGGACTGAACATAATGTAAGAATTTAGATTGATTGACTATAGGTAAGTTCTTTGTGGCTGCATTCAGTGGGTTGTATCAGGTCCTTTTGTTGACATATTTACTGGTTTTGAATTTAAATCCTCGAGGTCTTATTCCCTTTCCTTTTTATACTCGACATAACTGAACAGTTTGTTTCCAATTAGAATGTTTTCTGAGTCCTCAGAGAAAAATAGAGCAAAACCACAAGTACATAACGCTGATTTACTAGGAAAAAAAAAACCCACACCCCAGATTCAAACAGAAACATGCTGAGAAGAAACTCCAACTCACCACAGTCACCAACTCTGAAGCTTTCTGAAAGTGATCTGACATACTCTTCCTTGCCCCAGGCACTGACGTTAATGAAGTAAGCAGGTGAGTCGCGAATGGTAAAGCTGAAGGTGTATCTCTCAGACCCAATGTCTGCAAACCCAAACATCACTGTCACAATCCATCGCCACAGCTTGATTGCAGTCTAGAATTTATCTATCAAACCTCCGATTTGGAGGCTTCCCTGGGCTTCGCCCTCCGTTCCCTGTCGGCGTTGCGGGGAGTGCCGCTAGAGGGCAGCAGACCTTGTAGCAAAGCCGCTGGTGTTCCGAGTCGGGCCGGCTCCCACCCATGCCTAGCTGGACCTGCACCATCCCAGCCGTGCATTCATAAATCTCTCTTAACTTTAGGGGACGCCTCATGAACTTACAGATCTCAGACAAGAGGAATAGGCTGCAGGAAGACCTTACTGCAGCCTTTCTGTACTAGAAAGCCTTTCAGAAAGCTGGGGACAAACTTTTGAGCAGGACCTGTTGGGTGCTGGGCCAAGGGGTGATGATTTGAACTAAAAGAGGAAGATTCAGACTGGAGAGAAGGAAGAACAAAATTTATGATGAGGATGGCGAGACCCTAGCCCGTGTTGCCCAGAGAGGTGGGAGATGCTCCTGTTTAGGGCTCTGGGCAGCCTGCTGCAGTTGCAGATGTCCCTGCTGGGTGCAGGGGCTTGGACTGGATGAGCTTTAAAGGTCCCTTCCAACCTAAAGCATTTTATTCTAAATAAAAGGATCACAGATCTTTTCCAACCAAAGTAATTCTATGACAAAATGAGGCTGGTGCTACTCAGACCAGAAATTACTTGTTTCCCTCCTTAAGATATCTATTTGACATTTCTGTCTTAAGAGAGAATGAACATGAGGAGGCTGAACCAATTGCACAGTCCCTGGAGGCGTTCAAAAATGTGTAGCCATGGCCCTTTGGGACATAGTTCAGTGGCCAGGGCGGTCGTAGGTTGTTGGTTGGACTCAGTGATCTTGGAGGTGATTTCCAACCAAAACTATTCTATGGTTCTATGTAGTAGTGAGGTTGTATCACCACCATCTTCAGACCCTTAATTCCGTGACAGTTTTCCCAAACAAATTCTGATCACTAAGGTATAACCAAACTTATACTGCTCTTTCATCTTCCTTCCCCAACACACAACTATTTTTATTTTGCTTGTTTTTATTCTGTTTTACACCAAGAAGCCTGCTTATCATTTACCTATTTATTTCAGCCCTAGACACCAAATTCCCCCATATGAGAAAAAAAGAGGCAAAAAGAGTTAAAAGAGACTGTACTTCTTCTGTCTGGAAAGCCTCTGACATCTGTTTTCCCAATAACCACACCGATTACATTCTGGAAAATAAAGAGATTATAGAAAACAAGCATTAAACACAGATGTGTAGCATGAATTAGATTTCATGGGCTTGCACTCTACTGATGATAATAAACATATTTCTGACTGGAAATCAGTTTAATCTACTGATCACACAACACCATATGAACTAAGGACTAGAACATAAACATCCCATTTTCCTGTAAGAAAAAGAGTGACTAATAAAAATATTCAAAGGAATCCATCTGGTTCTGTTTGGAAAGACAAGGGGAGGACAAAAGTTCACCCAAAGCATGCCCAGTGCTGGCTGTTCTGCAGCCATCTCTCCTCAGGTGGGCAGCAGTAGTGTTGTTTCACACTCCCTGCACAGGTCTCAGGTCCCCTGACATGCACCGGGAAAAGGCTGGGCAGAATTTAGTTTACAGCTTTGTCTTGCTGTCAGCACAGACACACACCTGTACAGAGAGGGACACTGATCCTGTCCTCATCCCACAACACAACCCTGGATGGGTGCCTCTCCTCTGCCAGCCACAAAGGGAGCTTAGACAATGAGCTTTGTCCTCTAGGACAAAGTGCGCCACATCCTTTTACTCCACTCCACACATGCCCTGACTTCCAGAACCACCACACTTCTTGTTCCAGCACAGGAACCCCAGCTGACAAGCTAGCCCCAGCTAGCAAGGGACAATGTGACAAGTTAATAATCCACACAGGCTGAATTCTGCACCTCTGCACATGGCAGTGCAGCCTGCCTGACCTCAGGGTAACTGTGAGCTATCTGCATGTGCTCAAAAGCTGGGTCTGACGGTCCCGGTGTCCTTTGAATCACTAGATGGAGCAAGGTAGCTGCCTTACCCCACCGATGGAAACGAACTCTTCAGGAGGACAGCCGTGGACAAGTGTCAGATCCCAGCTTTTCCAATCTGACAGAGTATTTTCTAGCTGCCAGCTGTCCCACAACATGCAGTGATTTAGATTTTTTTGTTTTAATTTCTGTTTTGGAGTTTGTTTCTTAAAAGACCACAATTAAGTCAGAGTGCAACACACCCTGCATCTCACCACATAAAGACTGATATTTAGGGTGACTCTTGACTCTCTGTTCTTCCCTGGAGAGCAGGGAATGAAACTTGCTTCCTAAACCTGCTGATTTTATTCAACTCTCTAAAATCCCAAGAGATAAATGCTGAGTTTTGCAACACACTCCCCCTGTTCAGCTCTTACTCCAGTGATGATGGTCCTCACTCAAGACAACAACAACAGATTCATACTCAAACAGCTGTATGAATCTACCAACAACAAAGCTTTGCTGATTTAGGTTTAGTTTTTGGTTTGTCCTACTATCCTGTCTTCCCCACAAGAAAAATTATTAGCTCCTCATAACCCAATGACCACCAAACCCACTTTTTGCTCTAAATAAGTAGAAATGATCTTATCTGAGATGCAGTTGTGAGATTTTTATCCAGTTAAAACACAGAAGTTTTGTTTGAATGATTCAGGACTACATTATGCAGCCCAGAGGGACTGAGCACACCACTAAAGCCTGCAGGATTGGGCCTTACAGCTCCATGGCTTGTAGTGAAAGACCATTGTGGGTTCCAGATGTATTGTGACTACATAATGCTGATTCTGTAGAGGCCTTTACTAATTCAGTATCCATTTTAAACACCACAAAGAAGCCTCTGATACTCTCAGGTACTGAATTGTCCAAGTCAATATCTATAGTTGTCCATAGCATGGGGAAGCCACAACAGCAGCATCAATTTTCCTTTTGCTGTTTTATGCACAAAGAAGGAAAGGTGCTTTCTATCTAACAATTACACTAATGCTGTTAGTACCTAAATACACATCAATTACATAATTTTGCAGTCATATAATCCAGCCATATACAATTTCATCTGAGAACAAAAGTAACTATGTCTATGAGACTTACAGGACGAGCAAGGTTTGGATGCAGATCTGAAAGTGCAACAAAGTCCCAGGCTGAGCTAGAATAAGCCATTCTTTATCTGCAACTTGAGAGAACTAGTTTAGATTTTTTTTTAATCTAAACAAATCATTTCAAGCTATTCACAGTGAGAATAGCAAGTTATTTTTTAACACCAAGTTTTGCCCTAAGTAGCATCTGTTTCCAATGAAAAGCATCTCGAGCCATCTGAAGCAGACAATTCTTTATTGTTTGTGTTTGGCCATGTAAGTTACAGATTCTAGAACTGCCCTACCTATGCTTCTCAAACTGAGGTCTGTACATTTTATTTATTTATTTGTTCAGCACAAACCTCAGGAAAATATTTACCCTCCTTCTCCTGTCGAGGAAGTCCAACTGAATTTAATGAGGCAGTTCATGTATAAAAGGTTATTTAACATGAGAGGAAAGAAAAGTGTTGGGTTGCAAACCACCTTAATTGAGGTTTTGGACTTAATATTAAACTACCTTAAAATGTCAGCTCATTCCTTCCTCAATGGAGACATTTTTTGAGTTATTAAATTATTTCTCAAATTAGTTATTTTCAGGCTGCCAGCTTCCCATTCCCATGAGCTACTGAGCACTCAAGTCCTCTCCATTGATGCTAAAATCAGGCCATAGATGTTTTGTAGCCCAGCTGAATGCCTCTTATTATTTCATGGCTATCCTTAGAGACATTATTGATATTTAGCAAATAATTGTCGGATTCCATTTATTATTGTTTTATTTGTAAAAGGAACCATCAAGTTGTCCAAATCTTGATAACCTTTAATATGAGAAAACTGCTGACATTTTTCAGAGGATGCCTGTTCAGACTTTATAACAGAAGTCCTGAATGGCTTTTTTTGCAGTCCTTATACCTGGCACCTCATGTGGGAATTGTCAAACCATTTCGTTGGGCATTAGTGTAATGATCTGCTGAGCACACTAGAAAAGAAATGGACAATATATACTTTTTTAAACACCAAAAAAACAAACCCAAGCAGCTACCTGAGAGCAAAGTGACTTCTCTAAAAGGGCATTTCAAACAAAGCTCACGGAAAAGTATCCCAAATTTACCTTACAAAAGTCACTGGATAATGAGCCCCTCAAGCCTGTTCCCATCCCCTGGTGTGGGAGAATTCATGTTCACTGACGTAGGAAAGTCACCTCAGCTACCCCTCCAAGGCAGGTTAACATTCTCACCTCAAAGAAGGTTAAATATTGTTCACTGAGGTACCTCACACCGCAGCTGGAGCAGGTTAAGGGAAGCAGCACTGGGAACAGAGAAATCATTTGGGATTTAACATGCCACAGAGCCTGGCAGTGGAGGCTGCAGCAGGCAATGGCTCCCCTCACATACCCCTCAGAGGCAGGGACCAGGCTCCCAAGGATGGAATTCTCTCACCACCACCCAGGATCAGACCTGAGAGAAAGGACGACAAGGAAATTGCAATAAAAAGCAGCATGAAGCCCTTGGCACCACCACCCCATCCCAAAGTGGTGCCTGGCACCAGACCAGCACCAGAAATCCCAATGCCTGATGCTGGAATTCTGCTTGTCAGCCATGCTCTGAGCCTCAGGGCCATGGCCACGCTCCCCCCCATGCTCATCCTTGAAGGAAGCGCACAGAGGACAAGCAGGTGCAAAGCCCTTTTCCCGCCCACAGCACTTGCCACCATCTTGTCTCCCTCCCTGCCCTACACCACAAAGACTTTTCCTGTGTCATCCTCACTGCCTGTCCTAGCAGCATGTGGTGGCCATGCCGCGGAGACAGGCAGGAGCCCTTACCACAGCCCCATGAAGGAGTTCCAGGGGCGAAAGAGCAGCAGGGATGAGAAGGGAGGCACCAAGTGCCAAGGGCAGCGTGACAAGATGGTGTCAAGCGCCGGGGGCGGGAAAAGGGCTTTGCACCACCTCGCTGTGGGCGACCTCCCTTCGAGGGCCAGCACTGCGGTGTGAGGGCAGCCACGGCTCCAGCCACAGCCCTGGGGTGCCAAAACACAACCCAACAGAAATTCCAGGTTCAGCCCTGAGGGTTTCACATGGAGTCATGGAGTCACTAAGGCTGGAGAAGACCTCCAAGGTCATCCAGGCCAACCATCAACCCAACACCCCCATGCCCAGTAAGCCATGTCCCAGAGTGCCATGGCCACACGTGGTTCTTAATCCCTCCGCGGATGGGGACTCCACCACCTCCCTGGGCAGCCTGTTCCAGTGCTTGGCAAACCCTTTGGGGATTGAATTGCTCCTCATGTCTGACCTAACCCTCTCCTGGTGCACCCTGAGGCTCCCATCGCTTGTTCCCTGGGGGAAGAGACCAACCCTCAAATGGTTCCAGCCTCCTTCCAGGGAGCCGGGAGCCCAAAGGGACCACCCAGAGCACAGCACCGTCAGCTTCACCCAGGGAGCTCTGTGTCAGGTCCAGAGTCGAGGGTCCGGAGCTTCAGCTTAGGTTTATTTTGCAAGCACTCTGCCCACGGGGGTTTCAGCCAAGCTGCCACCATGACTGCCTCTGGGGCACACACGCACAGCTTCCCAGGCCAGCGCCCCCTGAACCCTCCAGCTGCACTTTTGTTAGCAAAACCTCTGTATTTTCTTGCAGTGCTACTCAACAGCAAGCTGTAGAGGATTTTTTTTTTCTTGACCAAATGCATTCAGAAGGATCATTAATAAGTCTCAGGTCCCTGAACTTAAGGCTGCCAGCCCAGGAATCTAGAGCCAGGCTTAGCCTGCTCCAGTTATAAACGAACAGCACACCAGTGAGACAAGGCAAGCTTCAGAAAGCTTTGGAGGAACCCTTCCATAGTTCTATTATTATTCTTTTCCTCTCTATTTCTAAGGAGAAGCCTCTGCAGCCTGTATTTCATGAACTGCAATTTATGGCTGAAGATATTCTTTGCACTGATTTCAGCACAGCACTCCTGGGTTCCCAGCTCTGTAGGAGACTGGACTAAGCCATTCTGCCCATTCGTGTGGCACACAAACTCATTTTCTTACTAAAATTGGTACTGATTTTACTCCTGGAGGCTGATTTTATGACCTCAAGGTCATGCCTGTTGGAGATTTTAGTGCAGCCTGACAAATTCTGTGTTGACTCTGTTACAAGATCTTTCGTTCCTTCAATTAAACAGCTGAAAATGGACACCACCTGTGCTCTCCTGTTTATTGTCCCACTAAAGTCCATGATAATTGCACTCTGCTGATGACAAACAGCATGCCAGAGAACTAACAGCCTGGCTGGGTTGGCTTTTTGAGGTGACCCTTTCATACAGTAGGATCTAACTTTGTTCTATGAGTTTGGAGTCTCCAGTAAAGAGGTTTTTTGTTAGCTCTGCTGCTTTAAGCGAGCAGAAGATAATGGACATGGTGATGGGATCCTAAGCAAATGGGAAGGAGAACTTGTACTACACTGGCTGGAAATGGTACAGCTCTCATTCTTATCATGACTGCAAGATATCTATCAGGGTAAAAAACAAAACAAAACCTGAAAGGAGATCTGCAAGGTCTCCAGCACTGCAGAGTGTGGTAAGAGCTGGGTCGCAGCCCATGGGCTGCAGGTGTTGAGCTTGTCTGGTATCTCTGCAAGGTTTTGGTGCAACATAAGCACCTGCACTGAAATGGAGCTTTGCTGAACTGAGCAGAGATCTGCCCAGCACGGTCATCACTTCCAGTAGGTTGTGTCCAGGCTGAGCTGTTTTCCTCCCTTTCCCTTCATCTCCCTTTCCAGGCACAAAGGAGAGGTGAAACCCAACACTGCCAGTGTCCCCCAGCCCAGGGCTGCAGGCTTTGTTTGGTTTCAAAGCCACCAGAACAAGGATCCTGTTGTGTGTCCCCAAAGCTTTGGTAGACATCTGATGATCAGATGGGCTTGCTTTGTGGTTTGTTTCCACTCCCATTTCCAATCTGCTTACATTTGGAAAAAGAAGCTGCTTTTTACTTTCCCATGGCAGCTCCTGCTAGGAAGATGTTATCAGGGCCAGCACGAAGGGGTGCAGAGATGATCTGGCCAGAGGCAGAAAGGAGGCAGACCTGAGAGTAGAGTTATTGCCCTTGAGGATGTGGTCAGAAGCTGGATTTCTGCCATGCAGATAGTGAAACAGAATTAATTTGATTGCCCTACCTGTCTCAGAGTGATGCTGTGGCTTCTGTCACTTGTACTGCACATGGCACGACTGGGGACAGGCAGTGATTTGGAATCCTGGCGGTTACTGTAAGCAAAGGACATCTTTGTTGGTTTTTATGATTAACAACTGTCTGACCTGAGTGTCTCCCATGGATTTATGACATCAGCTGATCCCCAGGTTAGGGATTTTTAACACAAACACCAAAGAGAGCCTGCAAAAACCAGAAGTTACTCAGTGTGTACACAGCTTTACTCAAGTTTCAAGTTGAGTGGCCTGAACCACCTCCCTGGGCAACCTGTTGCAGTGTTCCAGCAGCCTCCTGCTGCAGAACTTGTTCCTCACATCCAATCTCAATCTGCTCTGCTCTCATTTCAAACCATTGCCCCTGGTGCTGTCTCTGCAGACCTTTGGGAACAGTCCCTCTGCAGCCTTCCTGTAGCCCCTTCAGGTCCTGGCAGGCTGCTCTGAGGTCTCCCTGGAGCCTTCTCTTCCCCAGCTCCCTCAGCCTCATAGCAGAGGTGTTCCAGCTCTCTGATAATTTACACCATTATCTGCTTTTGCATAATTATTTTCTTTTGACAGCTGGAAAAAAAAAAGGCAAGGAAAAAACCCAGAAGCAGTTCCCTGATGCCCACCAGGACCTGCTCCCCTCCCCAGCCCCAACACCAGCCCCTGTGGGAGGACAACAATATTAATTCAGAGTTTTTCTGATCTCCAGCTTGATCCCTGCAAGGCCTGAGTGATTTTACCTCTCCAGCACCTAGCACTCTGCCAGATCCGATCTGATTAGCAGGGACTGGCCCTACAGGGCTGCAAATTGCACAGTCCCTGCTAATTAAGCCTTCATGAGTGGATTTATTTTAATGGCATCCACTGGCATGGCCAAAGAGTGCAAGTGGCATTGGGTAATGCATTTAGCAATCTGTTCAGCACAGTTTGCATGCAGGGGAAGCAAGTCCTCACCCAACACTCTGCAGGGACATTCTAAAAACCATCTTGAAAAAGCTCTTCAAAGCGAAATGAGTACCAAAATATTTGCTCTCCAGATTTTCCTCTGCCCACAGCCTTTGCTGAGGGGGGCTCATTGAATATTTATACATGTTCAGGACAAGAAAAAGCTGTAAAATGAAAAGGGCAGACCTGTAATTGTATGTAATTGGCCTGACTGAATGCATTAGAAGCAGCAGATTATGGAAAGTATTCACTGCTCAGCAGCTTTGGCTGATACCTGAACTGGCCACGAATCCCAGGTGCTGATGGAGTAATGCTGGACATCTCCAGCAGAAGCAATGCAGGTGCTGATGCAGCCAACAGGTGCTCAGTGTGTTCAGGGAGATTTCATCTCAATTTCTTCTCAGTACTGCAGCAAGTTCATCTTCCTTCACACTGTCTCCCCCATCCTGGTCCCCAGCACTGGAGTCACCCTGGTTCTATTTCACCAGGATTTCCTCTCTTCTGAGCAGCACCACAAGCTCCTGCAACACAGGAAAACACAGCAGCCCAAATAAAAGAAAAGCAGGCTCCGCAGTTCAAGAGGGACAAAGAACTACTGGAGAGAGTCCAGTGGAGGTTATAAAGCTGCTGAGGGGCCTGGAGCAGCTCTGTGAGGAGCAAAGGCTGAGAGAGAGTTCTGGGATTGAGAGCCTGCAGAAGAGCAGCCCCAGAGGGGAGCTGAGCAGTGCTCAGCAAGAGATAAAGGCTGGGGGCAAGAGGCTGGAGCCAGACTCTGCTCAGTGGTGCCCAGGGACAGGACAAGGGGCAAGGGGCACAAACTGGAACCCAGGAGGTTCTACCTGAACAAGAGGAGAAACTTCTTTGTTGTGAGGGTGCTGGAGGCCTGGAGCAGGCTGCCCAGAGAGGTTGTGGAGTCTCCTCTGGAGAGCTTCCAACCCTCCCTGGCCATTGTGATCCTGTGGGCTGTGGGTGTCCTGCTTGAGCAGAGGAGTTGGACTGGTCCCCAGGGGTCCCTTCCAACCCCACCATGCTGGGATTGTGTGAAAATGAACATGAACCATGGCTGGGTCCCACCTAAGCTGTGCAGATTCTGGCTTCCATGGTGCAGCAGCAATGAGCAGTGTCTGCCTGGCAGCTCAGACACCAGACAGGACCATGGGCTAGGAGCTTGGGTGGGGACATCAGCAGCTCTTCCCCATGAGGAAAGTCCTGTTGCTGGCAAGGAAGGAAAAAGTGTTTTCTACCCTGTCTAAAGCTTTGTGGGACGTGCAAGTGCTGCTCCTCCCAGCTGCCCAGGAAGGACTGTGTTTGGAGACAAGAGCTGCTCTCAGGACAAAGTCTCCCTGTTCTCTCTGATGAACTCACAGGAAATGCTTCAAAGCAGAGCCAGTCTCCCCCAGGGGCAGGGAGGCATCTGCAGGGTCCACACGCAGCAAGCACAGGGCTTCTGCAGCAACCCCTGCTGGGGCAGGGCAGTGTCCTCACTGCCCAAGGCCAGGCTTGAACTCCCCTTCATCAGCAGGCTCAGTTCTTAACTATTTCAGCACTAATTAATCCCATTCAGCCAGGGGTGGAGCAGCAATGTCACAGCAGGAAGGCAGGCAAGCAAGAAGCACAACCCTGAGAGGAAAGCAAGAGAGTGGCAGAAGCCCATGGGCTGCAGTCAGCTCTCATCAGGTGACCATCACAGAATTTTGGCAAAAACTAAGAACCAAACTGAAATCTCAGACCTTCTGGATGCTCACTGAACAGCTGGCATGTCTCCAGCAAAGTCTGCAAATAAACACATCCCACAATTAATCCTGCTCTGTCTTTCCCAGCAAAATTTCAGAATGAGATGTCCATGTAGGAATTCACAGCTTGGAAACACTGCCCCAGGTCTTTCTGATTCAAGTTTGTCTGAACACTGACACTCTGCATTGCTCTCTTGAAGATCAGGTTTGGTCACCCAACATTGTACAGCCCCAAGCCTGCTGTTCCACTTGCCTGAAACCACAGAATCACAGAATGGGAGGGGTTGGAAGGGACCTCCAGAGATCACCCAGTCCAACCCCCCTGCCAGAGCAGGGGCACCAAGGGCAGGTCACACAGGAACACACCCAGGTGGGTCTGGAAAGTCTCCAAAGGAGGAGACTCCACAACCTCTCCGTGCAGCCTGCTCCAGGGCTCTGTCACCCTCACCACACGCAGTGTCTCCTTGTGATGAGGTGGAGCCTCCTGGGTTCCAGCTTGTACCTGCTGCTCCTTGTCCTGTCACTGGGCACCACTGCAAAGAGCTAGGCACCTTCATCCTGACCCCCATGCCCCAGCTATTGGTAGACATTGATCAGATCCCTCTCAGCCTTCTCCTCTCCAGACTAAACAGCCCCAGGGCTCTCAGCCTCTCTTCACAGCAGGGATGTTCAAGTCCCTCAGACATCCTCATCCTCCCTTGGACTCCCTCCAGTAGATCCCTGCCTCCCTTCAATTGGGGAGCCCAAAACTGGACACAGTATTCCAGGTGTGGTCTCACCAGGGCAGAGTAGAGGGAGAGGAGAACTTCCCTGGCTCCGCTGGACATCCAAAGTGCTTCTTTATAGAGCCTCCAAGAGACGTGAGAGCATTCAGGTTGTAGAGAATAACTTCTCCTGCCTGTGGTTCCAAAAGAAATGAACTGAGGCCGGTGCAATCACTTGGATTTTCATCACTTTCCCCAAGACCAGAATTGCCTCCTCCCTCCCTGAGCAAACAAGTGATGAATATTTTCCAACAAAACATCATGAATTTAAAGAGAAAAAAAATATGCAAGAATTAAAAATAGTTTTAGTGACAGCTCCCTGACACTGAAGAAGAATGCTTTGGAAATTAAAAAGGAAGCTATTTAGCATCACTTGGCTGCCAAATATTTTCAGCTATTCAAGTCAATGAAACCCAACCCAAATAACTTCTATCTGGGTTTCAGTTTGAGGCAGATGATAGAGAACACCACCAATCAGGACACATGGGATGAGCATTCTCCAGCAGCAAAACTGGGGCAAGCTCTTCCAACCTCCAGCTAAAATTCAGTCCCTGCGTGAGCAGCTTGTCTGAGGACGACAACTTGGGATGTAATTCCCAGAGACATATGGGGATGGCTGTAACAGAAAACTGGGCTCTTAGAGTAAATAACATTTTTTGCCCCACCACAGAGTTCAGTGAACAGAGCCCCAGTGCAATCCAAGTGACTGGTCCAAGCTAAACTCTCCAACAAAAATATACCTTTGATGTCCTGGCCGAGCGCTTGGCCCTGGCACGGCGGTGGCAAACCTCCCATTGCCTCCAAGAGCCAGGACCACATCCAGCCCCATCCTAGGCAATTGTGTCAAGGTTTCCATGGTAGAGGCAGCTGCCTGGCAGCCAGCTCCTTAGGAAATTCCTGCAGACCAACACTGACGTTCTCAGGTTTGATCCTTTGGAAAAACAAAAGCTCCTCCCGAAGCCTGTTCAGGGTGCAAAGGGACCAGGGCCCATCAAAATCTGAGTGAACAGCACTCACTGCTCCTGGAGAAGTCCTCTGCTGGGAGCCCAGGCTGAGAGAGCTGAGCTTGTGCAGCCTGGAGAAGAGATGGCTCCAGGGAGACCTTCTAGTAGCCTTTCAGGACTTCAAGGGGCTGAGAAGCTGAAGACAGACTTTGGAGCAGGTCTGCTGAGACAGGACAAAGGGCGATGGCTTGAACTAAAAGAGGGAGATTTAGACTAGAGACAGGGAAGGAATATTTTATGATGAGGGTGATGAGACCCTGGTTGCCCAGAGAGGTGGTAGAAGCCCCCTCTCTGAAACCATCCCAGGTCAGGTTGTTTGCAGCTCTGTGCAACCTGCTCTGGTTGGAGATGTCCCTGCTGACTGCAGAGGGCCTGGGGCAGTTGACCTTTAAAGATCCTTTCATCCCAACCAGACTGATCCTTTGGTTCTCAATAAACAGGACTTTATCAAGAGGCTTTCCCTCAGAAAAATGAACACTAGAGGTCCACCTAACAGCTTGTCCCTGCCTGGAATAAACCATCGCAGCCGCCTTCTGTGTGCTCAGCACCTCTCTAACTCCATCCAGACTCACTGGCTGGGCAAGGTGCTTTGGATCTGGCAAGAGTTCCTTCTGCTCCCTTGCAGCCCTCCTTGCCTTGCTGTACATCAGCAATTCCTCCCCTGGAGCTGGCTGCCTGGTGGCTGTCCTGACTCACATGGCTCCCTCAGGTGCTTACCCACTCATTTGTGAGCCCAGCAGGGAAACTGGCACTCCTGGCTGTAAATGCTGGATGTAAACCAAACCTCTCCCTGGCCCAGTTCCACTGCAGCCCACTTGCATTGGGTTACAGCTGAGTGGAGCAGCCCTGGGGAGCAGCCACAGCTGAAAGCCCAGGCAGGACTTGGTGTCTCAGGGCTTCAAGGAGGCAGCAGGCAGCCTGTGGAGCACTGAGCTGGGATGTGAGCCATGGGGTTTGCCTTCAAGCCTCATTCCCTTCCCAAGCGTTTCCCAGCTAATAAGAGCAGTGATGACTTTGTTACCTGCACTGCACAATTTCTTCATCTCATCACTGCAGGGAAAGGGATTGTCCCCTGTGCTCAGCACTGCTGAGGCTGCTCCTCAGATATTGGCTTCAGTTTTGGCCCCTAACACCAAGAAGGGCATTGAGGGGTTGGAGCAGGGCCAGAGAAGGACAATGAAGCTGGAGAAGGGTCTGGAGAACAGGGCTGGGGAACAGCAGCTGAAGGACCTGGGGGTGTTCAGCCTGGAGAAGAGGAGGCTGAGGGGAGACCTCATTGCTCTCTGCAGCTCCCTGAGAGGAGGCTGCAGCCAGGTAGGGGTTGGTCTCTGCTCCCTAGTCTCAGGTGATAGGAGAGGAAATGACCTGAAACTGTGCCAGGGGAGGGTTAGGTTGGAGATTAGGAACAATTTCTTTGCTGCAAGAGTGGTCAGGGACTGGCACAGGCTGCCCAGGGAGGTGGTGGAGTCCCCACCCCTGGAGGTGTTCCAGAAACCTGTGGCCATGGCACCTGGGGACAGGGTTTGGTGGCCATGGTGGTGAGGCTGTGCTGTGCATCCTGCTCCAGGTGAATCTGCTCTGGAGGCAGGGTTGGGCTAGATGATCTCCAGAGGTCACTTCCAACCCCTATCTTTCTGCTCAGCCCTCTAATTTCAGTGAATTTCTTTCTCTTTCTTCCCAGCTCTTCCTAGAAATAAGATCTAGCCCTGCCAGCCTGCTCCAGCCTCCCCACTGCAGCCTTCTGCACCACCCCCCGTACCAAAAAAGCCCTTTCATGGGCTCCTATCTCAGCCAGCCTCAAAGGAGGCATGGAGGGATCTCAAGCTTCACCAATACGGAGGCTGCCTCCACCAGGAAAGCCAAAGGAGCTCCAGGCAGTCAAGTCAGATAACAGTGCAGATCCAGCAGAGACTTCAAGCACAAAACCTCTCACAGGGAGTCGCTGGGACCAACGGTGTGCCTCGCACCGAGCACATCTGTGAGAGCTTTGCTGAACCCAGGCCAAAATGCACTTCTTTTGAATGTGGGCCAGATCCTGCAGCACTGAGTAACACCAAGGAGTCACATTTGTTCACACAAGTGGTCTCTGCAGAGCAGGGCTGCCAAGTCCTGGCCCTGGAGGTTGTTTTTCTCCCTTTAGCCATCAGCCAGAGCAGAGCTCCATATGGCACTGCCGACTCCTCACTCAGCAGCTCGCCTGCTGCCAGCTCCTCACTGCAAATGGCCTAGCAAGGCAGAAATGTTCCAGCCCAACCTTCCTGTTACAATTACCTCTAAAAAAAAAAAAACTGCCAGAGAAATTCCTTAAAATTCTGCCAGGGGATTTCTTTCTGCAGTGGTTGCCTGTATGGTTGTGGCGGTCCTGCCTGTAGATCAAATCACGTAGAATGGGTTGGGTTGGAAGGGACCTGAAAGACCACAGAGTTTCAACTCCCCTGCCATGGGCAGGGACACCTCCTGCTAGAGCAGGCTGCTCAAGGCTCCATCCAGCCTGGCTTGTAATACCTTCAGAGCTGCACAGCTTCTCTGGGCAGCCTGTTCTAGTGCCTCACCACCCTCGTGGGGAAGAAATTCATCCTAATGTCCAGTCTAAATCCAGCCTCTTCCAGCTTGAAGCCATTGCCCTTGTCCTGTCACTCCATGCTTGTAAAGAGTCCAACTCCCCATTCCCAGAAGGAGCAGCACAGGCACCAAAAGCCCCTGCAGGCTGCACAGAGGTTGTAACCCAGCAGAGGCAGCTCCCCACCTTCTCCTCACTGGGGATAAAAGGGGACAGCCAGCAATGCTCTCCTGGGGCAGCATCCAAAGGCTTCCCAGGTGCTGGTGTCTCCCAGAGCACATCCAAGGGTTGCCCATTTTTATTGCCTAGCTCCTGAAAAAACCAGTGCATGCTGCCCCTGCCACAGAGGTGACGAGCAGGCTGGGAAAGCCTCTTCTGTAAGGCTCCTCTTCAGAAGATGTGGCTGCAAGGTGAAGTTTAAGCTTGTGCAGGGACCCCTCTGAGAGCCCTTCCTGGGGAGTGCAGATGCAGAGAAGATTTAGGAGGGGTGCAGTAGTGGTGGGGTACAGGGATGAATGCCTTCTGCCACCATGCAAGCTGTGCATCACCACCCTTGCTCCAAGACACTCAGAACTGGGCAGAGCTGAGCAGGAAACCTCCCTCTTGAGTGACCTCCCATGGGATATACCCCACAAGCAGGCTTAGGGTCCCAATCCCTCACCTTGGTAGGTTGTTTTTTTTTTTTTTGCTATTTAATGTGTTCCCTTCCATTCAAATGCACAAAGGAAGATGCAATCCCCATCAGCCACAGGTGCTGTGCTTCCCAGTGCCACCATTCATCCCCATCCACCTGGGCATTACTGCAGCCAAAGGCTGGATGCAGCCAAAGGATCTTCCTGAGAGCTGGCAGCAGTGACCAGAGTGAGAAGCCCCTCCCCACAGCAGAGGCATAACCCCACTGCCAGCTGCACCAGCCACAAGAACCCCCCAGGCACTGTGGGGACCCTGCCCAAGCCCCCAAGCACCACATGGACTCCACAGCAGAGAGCAGCAGCTGCCCAGCCAGGGCCCCACAAGCATCCTGTGCTGTCTCCATCCTTCACCATCCCCTCTTCCAAGGGGCCACACATGTAACTGGCAAAGATCCACAAGAAGGGCTGATGGCTTGCAAGGGTCTTTGAAGGCTGAGCAGAGTGCTCAGAAGACAAAGCTGCCAGCAAGGACTGGCAGCAGCTGATGGGAGTGTGGCCACCTCACATCCCTCACCAGCACAGCCCTCAGTGCCGTCACCCTCACCACAGGACCTGGGCAGATGGCAAAGCCAGGGGGGACACCAAAGGGCAAAAGCCACAGCAGCACCTAAAGTAATGAGGGCTTGACCCAGCCAGGGTCATGCCTGCCAAGCACATGGGCAGGATCAGACCCAAGGCTAAGCCTGAGCCCAGGCTCCGTGCCTGGGGGCTTTCAGCACCCCCACAGCCTCAGCCCTGCTGTGTGTGGTTACATCATGCTGGGAAGTGCTGGTGTCAGGGGGACACCAATGGTGCTCAGTGCTGCTGGTATCAAGGCTGCTTTCATTTTTTTTTTGGGTCAACAAAGCAAAGTCATCTGCTTCCCTCCCCCCTAAAAATGCACAGAATGGGCTCCAGACCCACCTCCTGCAAGGAAATGAGAACCAGCCCTGGAGGATCACCCAGCAAGAAGCCTCAGTTGGGAGATCTGATGCCTCTTCAAAGGGGAGGCAGCAAATGTGCTCTACCTCTGCTGAGTTACAAGCAGAGCCTGCAGAGAGGCTCCAATGCTCCCAGCAGAGTCAGGCACTCAGGGGCTGCCCTGAGTAACCTCTGCTTATTGCTTTGCTCTCCTCTCATCAGCTGCAGCTTGCATTTGGAAGGGAAACCCAAACAAGTCAGCGGCTGCAGTGCAGGCTGCTGGGTTCTGTGCTCACTAGCAGGTAAATAGCAGTGTGCCAGACTGATGGCAGGTAGGGGGTGCCACAAAGGTGACTCCTGAATTGTGCATGGCAGAGCTGGCCTGGGACTGTGTCCCCTGCATGCCAGGGGACATGGGGAAAGCAGGTGGCTTGCCCATGCTGGTGGGAAAGCCATCAGCAGGGTCTGGAGAACAGGGCTGGGGAGGAGCAGCTGAGGGAGCTGGGGGTGTTCAGCCTAGAGAAGAGGAGGCTGAGGAGAGACTTCATTGCCCTCTACAGCTTCCTGAGAGGAGTCTGGAGCCAGGTGGGGCTTGATCTCTTCTCCCTAGTATCAGGTGATGGAATGAGAAGAAATGGCCTGAAATTGTGCCAGGGAGGGTTAGGTTGGAGATTAGGAACAATTTCTTTGCTACAAGAGTGGTCAGGGACTGGCAGAGGCTCCCCAGGGAGGTGGTGGAGTCCCCATCCCTGGAGGTGTTCCAGAAACCTGTGGCCACGGTGGGGTTGGGCTAAGGGTTGAACGGGGTGACCTTAGAGGTCTTTTCCAAGGGAAATAACTCTGTGATTCTATTCTGTGACTCCAGATCATCTCAGCTGGTGGCAGGAGCAAGGCCAGAACCATGAGTAACCAGTCCAGCACCCTGGGAAAGGCTCAGTTAGGTTACAGGCACAGCCCAGAAGCATTATCTGAGGCTGTTTTGTTCCTTCCCTTCCCACAGTGCTGAAAACCCCTCTGGGTATAAATCATTCCAAGTTATCTGTGTTTGGTTTTAATTTCTGCTGGTGCCCCAGTGTTATTTATGCTCTTGAAATATGGCAGTAGGCACGTGGGGAGCCTTGTGCTCATGAAATGCAGCCTGCTGCCTATAGTATTTATTGATCAGGGCAATAAATAACTCCAGCAAGCAGAACTCATCCCAGCAAGCAGAGGATACAGCCAAAGGCTGCCCACCTGCCAGTGCCTAGCACACATCCCTTCCAGGGCTGACAGAGCATTTCAGGAGCAGCTCTTCCTCATCTAAAACAAACCCAAGAGAGAGAGGTTGGCTCCCAGGTGGGTCCCAGTAGCAGCTGTGCCCTGGGCTGGCACAAGGCTCCCAGCCAGGATGGCCACTGCCATGGGGACACCCCTGAAGACAAGGAATGCAGCCCTGTGCTCACCAGGGCATGCTCCCAGTGAACACCAGAAGGGCAGTGACAAAAAGCAGCTGCTTGACTGCATATGTAACAGCCTCAAGCTACACCAGGGGAGGTTTAGTTCAGATAGCAGAAAAAAAATTTCTTCACTGAAAGGGTCATTGTGCACTCTTTCAGGGAAAGGCAGCAGGGGACTCTGCCTCACACTGGCCATGCAGAGCTGTGCCTCTCAGCTGTCCCAGGGATTTCCCTGGCAGCCTTCCCTGACCTGCAGCAAGAGGAGAGACTTGGGGAAGCCAAGCACAAGTCTGGATAGATTTAGTGTAGCTACACTGGGACTCATTTATCTTAGCTCAAAGGTGACCCAACAGCATCCTGGAGGACAGGAGCTTAACAAGCAAAGCAGGCAGAGCTGAACCAGATCTTGACCCAGTCTCAGCCATGCAGCTGAACCAGAGCAGGTTGATTTATGGCAGTAAGAAGCTAGTCTTAGGCTCAAATTCATGCCCAGCTCCTACTACCTCCAGCACTGCTGGAGCTGTCTGTCCATGCTGAGCAGAGCTCATCCCATTCATGCTCTCCAGTGCAGAGCCATGATGTGACCCACACTGACAGCACAGGACACTCACACCAAGCCACTGAACCACTGACAGCAGCGTCCTGTCCTGTGGGCAGCCTTAAGAGTCTCAGGGTAAAATAATGACCCTGGGAAGGGGATGTGCTGCAGCAGACACTGCTCTGGGTTTCACATGGCTGCCCACCACCACCACAGGACACCATGCACCTGGAACAGCCTGGGTTTGAGAGACCCTCAGCACCACATCATGTGGGACTGTCCCACCAGGCACTCTCAGGCAATTCCTTTTGGCTTTGCTGAAAGAAAATAAAATAAAAAACCAAAACCCAAAAATCACTTTGCAGGGAAGCTAAACTTGCACCAAGCTCATGGCTCAGCCATGAAGCCAGGCTTGGAGAAGGTCCCTGAGCAGGCACTGCAGCAGCTTAGAGGGGAGCAGTGCAGTTGTGCAAAGCTGCAGATCAGAAGTGGATTTTGTGTTCAGGTCTTGTGCTGCCTGCCGGGGTGGCATGGGCACAGCAGCTGCAGCACCCCCACACCCCCTGCTGACACCAGGGCCTTGCAACATCTGACAGGTGCCAGCAGCAGCAGGGCTGTCACAGCAGCATCTGCAGTGCCAGAGTGAGCTCTGGCCCAGTTCCCCAGCAGGCAGTGTTCCCCAGCACAGCACAAAGGGCTGCTCTCATCAGCTCTGACTTCCACCCTGGGGTGAGCACAGTGCCCTGATGGCCTCTCACCAAAGAACAGCTTCCAAACTAGCTGGCTGCAGCCCCAGAGAGGATGAGCATAGTCTGAGACACCTCAAAGAGCAACGTGGGCTGCCCAGGCAGCATGAACCAGCAGCTCAGTCTGCCTCCAGCCTGCCCCCTGCTTTGCACCACTGCCTTTTGCCTTCCCAGTCTCCCCCACACCAACTCTTGCTCCCCAGGCACAGAAGGAGACAGCAGCAGACACCTGCTGGCCCAATTCCTAGGCTCAGAGAATGGTTTGGGTGGGAAGGGATCTTGAAGACCATCTAGTTCCAACCCTCCTGCCTCAAGCAGGGTCACCTCCCTCTAGACCAGGTTGCTTTTCCCCAAGCTGCCCTTAAGCTCAGGACCTTTCCACCACCAAGGAACCTTTCACAGCTTTGAGGAGCTGCAACATCTCCCATCTCCTGCAGAATCCCCCAGCTCACTTCCAGGGCCCAAGGCACAAGTTCATGCTGCTAGAGACACCCCCAATTCACCCAGCATCAACAGGGTGGGGGAACCAGCACTCACTGCACTCCCCAGTGCCCCAAGCCTCACAGATCTGGAGTGGAATCACTTCACCTTGGCCCACTCCCCAGGTCAGAGCTGGCTGCCAAATTCAGGCTTGGATCTAGCAGCAGACTTTTGTGCTTTGGCTCATGGATCCTGCAAGCAAGAGCTTTAATCATTGCTGGCTCTTCTGTGCTGAGAGCCAAAGCTGTCTTGTTAAATACAGTAAGTGATCAGTGCTCTCAGCAAAGAACATTTCCATGACTGCCTGTGTGGGTAATTATTTCAGGCTTGCCTCTCTTCCCCTCTTGAGAAAAATTACAGAATATGGAAATTATTGCAAAGCCTCTCTGGACTTGGAGCCTTTTCTGCTGGTTTCTGGGCAGCACTTCAGCCTCTGCCTGCATTTAGCTGCCTGCTTGTGCACCACCCTGCTGCCCAGCAGGCACCAGTCTGCACCAGGACCAAGGCAGTTGCACAGAATGGTCTGGGTTGGAAGGGACCTCCAAAGCTCATCCAGTCCAAGCCCCTGCAGGCAGCAGGGACATCCTTCCCCACATCAGGTTGCTCAGAGCCCTGTCCATCCTCACCTTGAATAGCTCCAAGGCTATCTCAGCTACCTCCTGGGTACTTGGTTGGCCTTTAGCTCACACAATTAACCCCAAACTTGACCTAAAGGCAGCAGAAGCCTCTGCTCTGCCAGCCTTGGTGAGCCTTGGCTCTCCTGCCTGAGCACACCACAGCCACATGCAGCAGGAAACCTGTGGCCATGGCACTTAGGGCCATGGCAGGGCTAGTTGTGAAGGTTGGACCCAAAGATCAATAAAGTCTCTTCCAACTGCAACTATTCTATGACTATGATCAGCCAAGCCCAGAAAACCTTGGGTTTGGTGGCTTTTTTCCACCAGTTGTGTGTGGCAGCCACAGGTCCGTGCCTTTGTCCCAGCCCCAGGCAGGAGCCTTGCTCTTGGTTAACTGAGACAGGGATGAAAACCCCACACAGGAACCTTGCTCTTCCTGCACTTCTCCCCCAGCTGTTTCTAAAATGACTCTGTTAGTGTTACCTTTTGCCTTTTATTGTTATTTTTCTCCAAAGAAAAAAGTGCTGTAGAGGCAGAGGGCCCCCAGCACCAACCGTGCCATGGGAGCTGACAGTGTGGGGAGGCTCAAGATGGGAGCACTGCAGTGAGGCTGGAATGCAGAGGAAGAAGAGGAGGAGGATGGTGCTCAGCTGTCCCAGCACTCAGCCCCAGCTTTGATGGAGGGACCAGGAGAGCAGGCTGCAGGGATGTTTTGCTGGAAAAGGAAGGATTTTTCCCTCTGAGCACAACCCCCCCAGCCCTCTCACAACTGGTTTGGCGTCACCTCCTCCTCTGCAAACGCAGCTTCTGGCTGGAGCCTCAGCAGCAGGAGAGAAAAAAAGCCAGACAGGGGACAACTATCAGCTTAGACTCATTTCCAGAGAGGGTTAGGGTTGGGGAAACACAGAACTGGCTTTGAAACACACACAGCTTTGCACACAGCATGCTCCACAGCAGGTTTGGCACCCACAGATTTCCACTGAGCCTGGAAGCGCTGGGAAAGCCCAGCCCAGGAGGGGTGGAGGGAATAGCCTCCATCTACAAATGCATCATCATCTGCCCCTGGTGAGGAAGGACACCACAGTACCCATGCCCCAAAATTCCCCAGCAACCCCCACCCCCTGCTACCAAACCCTCAAACCTTGTCATAGGGTTGTGTGGGAGAAGACCTCTGAGATCATTGAGTCCAACCATGGCCACTAAACCCTGTCCCAAAGGGCCATGGCCACATGTTTCTTGAACACCCCCAGGAATAAGGACTCCACCAGGCCTACAGGCAAAGCAGGGTCTGTGCCCATCATACCTTCTCAGGGCAACTCAAGCAAGATCACAGCAGAGACCTTTCAGGGTGGACTTCAACTTTGGGTAGGATCACTGCAGATCCACCCAGCACCAAGATGTGAGGGGCAGAGACATACAAAGCCAAGCTCAGCACCATGAGCAGAGAGAGCAGATGTGTCCCATGGCAATCTCAGCTCCACAGCATCAAACCAAAAGAGCCAGGCACACAAAACAGAACCCAAGGAGGAGCAAACATCTCTGGAGGATGGGCCCAGCCTCAGCTGGGTGTGAAGCAGCTCCACAGCAGCTCAGCTGCACGCACAGGGAGCTTGCTCCAGATGGTTTTGTGTTGGGATTTTGGGGAGGGGAGGAGGGTTTGATATTTTTTTGTAGAGGCACTACCAAAGCAGCATCAGTGAAGGCTCAGGTGCAGCAGGGGGCAGCTGAGACAATCTCCTCCCTCTGCTGTGCCCACTTTGCTGGACACTTCAGGTGTAGCTTTGACCTCCTGCATCTGTCCCCAGACCTCCCCAGCCACAGCCCCAGGGCTGGCCTCCTGGCACCCCCAATCCAGCATTTGTGTCACAACTACACTACAACTGTCCCCTCCCAGCACCCAGTGATGCCACCAGCACCCTTCCCACACCAGCCACTCTGGGTGCTGCAGAAGCTGCATTAAAGATACTTTGATGCTGCCAGCAGGTCAGAAAGATGAAGTTTCTCCCTTGTGGGTGCAGAGAGCTGCCCACCCTCTCCACCTGGGCATGGCCCCAGTTGCCAGCAAGCTGGGAGCAGTGGGGTGGGGACCCCTCACCCTCACACAGGGCTGGCAGGAAGGGAACCATTCCCAAAGAGAATTGCTTCTAAACCACTCCAATATGGCCAGGCAATGCTAACCAGCTGGGGAAACGCTTTCAAGACCCTTAATTAAAGGCTGGTTGTTGCACAGGCCCCTTTCCCACCCCCACCAGAAGCTTCCTTTCCCAGTTCCTGGCCTCTCCCCCTGCTGCCCTCCATCCCTCACACTTTCTTTGCCTGCTGGCATCTGCCAGCAGCATGCTGGGGCTGCTGTAGGATGTCTCTCCAGCAGCCAGCCCCTGCTGTCAGAGGGAAATTTGTACTCACAGCAAAGAGAGGAAAAAAAAGAAGAGAGAAGTGAAAAATCCTCCCCCTGTTGACTTTCAGGCATGGCTGGAGGCAGCAGCTGCCAGTGTGGATGTTGGTGCTGGGGCAAAGCTGGCACAGCCATGCCAACCTGCTCCTGCCAAGGTGCTGGGGGTATCAGCTTCATCATCTGGCTGTGCTCTGCACCTCTCCTCACCAGCTATGAAGCAGACTGGTTTGGGTGGGTAGGGACCTCTCAAGCTCATCTACTCCAAACCCCTGCAGCCAGCAGGGACATCCCCAACCAGGGCAGGTTGCTCAGAACCCCAAACAAGCTCACCTGGAATGGGAGCTCACCCAGGTATGGGACATAAACCTCCTCTCTGGGCAGCCTGGACCAGGGTCTCACCACCCTCCGTGTTGAAAATGTCTTCCTTACATGGGCCTGAATCAGACCATCCAGCACCACTGCTCAGCTCTGACACTGACCCTCACACACTCAGCTGCAACACCTCTTGGTGCCCACCACAAGCCAGCCCCCAGCCCCATGCCACAGGGGCACCACTCCTGCATGGAGCACAAGGACCACGTTCTGCGTTTTCTTCCTTATGCCCCACCCTCTGGAGCTGCCTGCACCTGATGGTGGTGATCTGTGCCCACATCTGGGACCCAGCCCACGCTCTGCATGACTTGGAAGCCACCACCAAGCTCCTGGTTGCAATTACAGTGGTCTCTCCCTCAGTGGGGGCATTTTTTATCTGCTGGGAACATGGCAGGAGTTCATTCCATGTCTTGAGGCCACATCAAGATCAAAACCAGAGCAGATGCCAAGCAGGGGTGGCAGTTCCAGGTGCTCCTCAAGGGCTGTCTGTGGTGTCAGGGAGCTTTGTGGGAAGGCAGGACACATGTTCCTCCCAGGAGCCCTCCTCTGTGCTGGCCAGGAGGGGAGGCCACCACAGTGTGCTCTGAACATCCTCTAGCATGGGACAAGCAGAGGCTTGCAGGTGGTCACTGGGAAGCACAAGCTTGGCCGGTAGGGATAGCTCAGCACTGCTCCACACAGCCACCAAAGAAGCACCAGTGGCCCTGGGGAGAAGTGGGACTGCCCCATGAGACAAAAAAAAGTTCCTCTTGGAGGCCTCAAACACAAATAGCAGAAACCTTGCGAGGCAGCGGCACCCTCAGCCACTTGCTGAGCACCGCTGCCCCTGGCCATGCTGCTCCAGCACCAAGCTATCACAGAATTATTTTGGTTGGAAGAGACCCTTCAGATCAAGTGCAACCCTTGACCCTGAACTGCCAGGGCACCACCAAACCATAGCCCTCAGCACCACATCTCCAGGGCTTTGAAACCCTTCCATGAGGCCCCCATGCAGCACAAACAACACCCAATCTCCCCAGCAGCAGGCTCCACTTACCAGCCAGTTGCTGCTCCTTGGTCTGGGACAACCCCCTGCACCCTCCTCAACCGGGGCAGCTTCTCCAGAGAGAACCCAGCCCCTCCTCATCCCCACGTTTATAGCCCGCAGGTGCCCCATGCACCCAGCAGCACAAGCCCCACCTGAGGGCCAAGGTGTGGGGCAGGTATGACCACAGGGAGCAGGCAGGGAGTGGGGAGAGTTGGGGCATTTTCAGGGAACAGCCTGGATTTGCCCTGTTCCAGTTTCTAAAACATTCCCAGAGCATGTCAAGATGAAATATGGGACTGCAAACCAGCCCTGCTGCTCTCCTCCATCTCCTGAGCTACACAAAGGCCTCTTTAATTTCTTCCTTTTGGAAGGTTTTTGGTTTTTTTTCCCTTTTCCTATTTTTGTGCTTTCCCTTCTGTCCTCCTAAATTTGGTATGAATGAAAAATGAGTAAATAAAAATGTTGGAAAGCTCTTGCAGTGCTGCTCTCCCTGGCTTATGGAGTAGCTGGGATGAAGCAAGAGGCCCAGGGCACTGGAACCACAACCCTTTGGCTAGATGGGGTTTCAAAACAAAATTGGGGTTAGAAATGGAAACTTTGGTTAGCTGAGATGGGGATGAAAACTTCCATTTCCCACTTGGCAGCCAAGCTGCAGTTCCACCAGCCTCTTGCTCTGGCACCTCCCCTGTTTAACTTGGTGCCCTGGGGGCAATTCTGCAGCTCTGACAGTGTGTGGGGGGGGGACCTTGTCACAGCATCTTACAATCACAGAATGGCAGGGGGCAGAAGGGACATCTGGAGATCATCCAGGTCAGTCCCTACCAGTCTGTGAACCTGACAGAGCCGCCAAGCAGCTTCAGCTGGAGGCACATCACGGAACTGTCAAATGCATTGGGTGGGAAGGGACCTTTAAAGCCCAACCCCCTGCATCCAACAGGGACATCCCCAACTGGAACAGCTTGCTCTGGGCCCCATCAACCTTCACCTGGACTGGTTTCAGGGATGGGGTCTTCACCACCCTCTTGGGCAACCTGTTGCAGTGTTCCACCAACCTCACAGCAAAGAGCTTCTTCCTGGTATGGCCATGGCACCCTGGGCCATGGTTTGGTGGCCATGGTGCTGTCAGGCTGATGGTTGGACTCCATGGTCTTAGAGGTCTTTTCCATCTGAAACACTTCTAGGAGTCCATTCTAAATCTGCCTTCCTGCAGTTTCAAACCACTGCCCCCTGTCCTCTTGCTGTGTGTCTCAAAAATGACCCAAACAGAACTGACCCAGACAGAACTGACCCAGACAGAACTGACCTAGACAGAAATGACTCAAACAGAACTGACCCAAACAGAACTGACCCAAACAGAACTGACCCAAACACAACTGACCCAAACACAAATGACCCAAACAGAACTGACCCAAACCGCTGCCCCGGAGGACACCAGCCAGAGACTTCCCCCTGGGCACCTTCCCCTTGCCAACCCAAAGCTGCTTTGATTGTCTTGATCTAATGAAGTGCAGCCTTCACCTGGACAGAGCCATAAGTGGCTCCTCTTGAAGGCAATGAATACAAATACTTGACCTCCTGAACTGAGGGGGCAGCAATTAGTTTAAGCAAGGGGTTTGTGTAACACTTCAAAAAGTCTTAATCCGGGCGGTCAACCCTGGCACGGCATTTGCCAGAACCCATTGAGTAGTCTTAATGAGTCTGCAAAGCAAAGCTTTCAATGCATTTTGGGTCGCTTCAGATGCTCTAAATGGCACAGTCTATATGGCATTGTGGGGCTTTAGAAAGCCTGGGCCTTTAAAAAAGTGTGGTGCCTTTCAGCGGGCAGACAGAAACCATCTTTAGAGCTGAGGACCCTCAGCGTTTTGCATATCAATGTGGCTGGGGCTGAATGAGGTCACTCAGCTGGGAAATAAGATCACTATCAGCGTTTCCAGGCTTTCACAGGCACTTGGGAAACTTTAAAGCCTTTGCTGGAGAATAATTTGGTCGAATGTCATGGCTGGAAACAAAAACTCAACAAGAAGAGCGCAGTCCATCATGCTGAGCTGCCAGTGAGGCTGACAACAGCCCCCAGCAGCTCCAGCATCCAGCCCCCAGCAGCTCCAGTATCCAGCCCCCAGCAGCTCCAGCATCCAGCCCCCAGCAGCTCCAGTATCCAGCCCCCAGCAGCTCCAACATCCAGCCCTCAGCAGCTTCAGTATCCAGCCCCCAGCAGCTCCCACATCCAGCCCCCAGCAGCTCCAGCATCCAGCCCCCAGCAGCTCCAGCATCCAGTCCCCAGCAGCTCCAACATCCAGTCCCCAGCAGCTCCAGCATCCAGCCCCCAGCAGCTCCCACATCCAGCCCCCAGCAGCTCCAGCATCCAGCCCCCAGCAGCTCCAACATCCAGCCCCCAGCAGCTCCAGTATCCAGCCCCCAGCAGCTCCAACATCCAGCCCCCAGCAGCTCCCACATCCAGCCCCCCAGCAGCTCCAGTATCCAGCCCCCAGCAGCTCCAACATCCAGCCCCCAGCAGCTCCCACATCCAGCCCCCAGCAGCTCCAACATCCAGCCCCCAGCAGCTCCAGTATCCAGCCCCCTGCAGCTCCCACATCCATCCCCCAGCAGCTCCAGCATCCAGCCCCCAGCAGGACAATGGGCACAGGGTGCTGAGTCCCACCTGGCAATGGCCACTTTGCTGAGAGTGGTCTGGGAGTTCAGCCACCAGCAGACCACTCTCATTTTCATCTCTTCTTTTCAGTTTTCAAGGAGGTTTTCCCAATCTTGTCATGTTTCAGGCTCAAATTCCTCTCTTCATTTTGTTTCAGGTTTTTCCCCCCCACTTTTTCCAATTCTTTACAATTTCCACCCTCAGTCTCATTTCTTCTCTTTACACCATCCCAGTTTCTTTACACCAGCCACAAGGCCCCAGGCTCTACCACCACACTGCTGGCATCTACGTCACATCCCCAGCACACCGATGGGCACCATGAAGCCCATGCAGAAGCAGCCACCTGTGTGCACTGACCCCTGACACCACATCAAACCCATCCCCACACAGCTCACTTGTCCCAGTAGTGACCAGAGGAGCCCAGAAGTTGAACTGGGCACAGGTGCTGCCCCACAGCTACAGCCTGCTGGAACAGAAAATAGCTGCCACCTCTCAGGGGCACAGTAAGGTGGCAGCAGGTGGGACGTGGGAGTAGGGAGAGCTCTGTGGGGTAAAGCATAATGTGCTGGTGTAAAACTAGGAGAAACTGGAACAGGGATGCATCCCAGAAGTGGTCCCTGCTGTCTCCACCCCACTCTGGAGAGCAGCAGTGAGGAGGGGAGATGATGGCACAGCTGGTAGGAGGTGCCAGGCAGGATGGGCAGCCTGGGGATGCTGCTCCAGGGAAGAAACCACTGCAGCCAAAGCATATTTGCAAATAATGCAGGGCCTGGGAGCCCTAGCAAACACCTAATTAGGTCATTAAAGAGACAAAATCATGTCACTAATAAGATACTAGAGGTTAATTGAGTGTTCCCCCTGCCTTTAATTAAGGGGAAAGGAGTTAATTCACATTAAAGCCATTTCTGCAGCCTCCCCTCATGGTGTTCCACAGCTTCAGGTTTGAAAATCTATTGAGGTGATGGTGCTGAAAGGTCAAAGTTTGGAGCTTTTGTCTGCTCTGCTGGGGTGAATTTGGGCAGGGGGAGGAGGGATTTCCATTCTCAGAGGGATTTCCATTCTCAGAGGGAGAAACCTCCTGCTTCATCATCTGGGTAACTGAAGGAACAGAAGATTTGTAACAGCAGCTCCCTCACCCCAGAGCTGGCATTCATTCTGCTCATGCCTTGGATGGGTAAAGAACTTGCTGCAGGCCAGGCCCAAAGAGTGGTGGGGGATGGAGTCACAGCCAGCTGGTGGCTGGTCACCAGTGGTGCTCCCAGGGGCTCAGCTGGGGACCAGTTCTCTTTGAGATCTTCATCAGTGGGGCTGGGGAAGGGCATTGAGGCATCCTCAGTGAGTCCGCAGGTGACCGGGGTCAGTTCTGGGCCCCTCAGGCCAAGAAGGACACTGAGGGGTTGGAGCAAGTCCAGAGAAGGGCAACCAAGCTGGGGAAGGGTCTGGAGAACAGGACTGGGGAGGAGCAGCTGAGGGAGCTGGGGGTGTTCAGCCTGGGGAAGAAGAGGTTGAGGGAGACCTCACTGCTCTCTACAGCTCCCTGAGAGGTGGAGCTTGAGCTCTGCTCCCAAGCATTTTGTGATAGAAGGAGAGGAAACAACCTGAAATTGTGCCAGGGGAGGGTTAGGTTGGAGATTAGGAACAATTTCTTTGCTGCAAGAGTGGTCAGGGACTGGCAGAGGCTCCCCAGGGAGGTGATGGATTCCCCACCCTTGGAGGTGTTCCAGAAACCTGTGGCCATGGCACTCTGGGACTTGGTTTAATGGCCATGGGTGGTTGGACTCAGTGATCTCAGAGGTCTTTTCCAACCCAAACAATTCTGTGATTCAAACCTGCTATTGGCAACTGGGAGGGGGGGATTGTTGTTTTTTTTTTTTTAACCTGGAAACTCCTGCAGAACACATCCCACACTTGGGCTCTGCTGCTTGCTCAGCCTCACCCCCCACCTCCCACCATGCTGCCAGCCCTCAGAACCCAGGGCTGATTTAGCAAGGACCCCCTGGCCACATGCCCCACAGACCAAGTGGTTTCCAAAGCTTTTATTGTGGATGGCAGAGCCATCGTCCTCACACACCCATCCACATGCTCCCTGTTAGCCACCCAGAATGCTCCCAGTTAACAGAGATCAGCAGATCTATATGGAAGAATATTTAATCTGGTCACGGGGAGGGGAGGGGTTGTCTGTGGGTTTCTCTCTTAAATATTTCTCTCTACTCCAGCAGGGTCCATTTCTCACCAGAACAGGTCTGATATAAATTAGAACAAAGGGAGGAGGTTGGTGGTAGGGTGGCCACAGCCATCCCTGGACCATGGCAGCCACAAGAGCCCTGGGCCACAGGCATCCTTGGACCACAGGAGCCATGAGACCCCTGGACCACAGCAGCCACAGGCAGCCCTGGACCATAGTGGCCATGAGCATCCCTAGACCACAGGAGCCATGAGACCTCTAGGCCACAGCAGCCACAGGCAGCCCTGGAGCAGGGCAGCCAGGAGCATCCCCAGACCACAAGAACCTTGGGACTGCTGGAGCACAGCAGCCACAGGCAGCCCTGGAGCAGAGCAGCCAGGAGCATCCCTGGACCACAGGAACCTTGGGCCTGCTGGAGCACAGCAGCCACAGGCAGCCCTGGAGCAGGGCAGCCAGGAGCATCCCTGGACCACAGGAACCTTGGCCCTGCTGGCGCACAGCAGCCACAGGCAGCCCTGGAGCAGGGCAGCCAGGAGCATCCCTGGACCACAGGAACCTTGGGACTGCTGGAGCACAGCAGCCACAGGCAGCCCTGGGTGCTGGTCCTGGCTCCAGGCACTGCCAAGCAGCCCAGGTGCCAGCACAGTGCCTTGCCCTGTGGAGGGCTCAGTCCCACCCAAAGTCCTGCCCTGTCATCTGATAAAACTTCATGTTGAAGGGTCTGTAGAACTCCCGCAGGCGCTGCACCACCTGCAGGTCGATTTTGGGGTGGGGTCTCCCCTTGGATTTCCCCAGGCAGCGAGGCTTGCTGCTGCCTTCTGGCTTCTTCAGGCAGGGGAAGCCCTTGGTCTCGTTAAAGTAGAAATGTTTGTCTGTCACCACCCTCTGGAGCCCCAGGAAGTCCTGGACACGCCCCATCTCCCCTGCTGGGTCGCTGACCAGCCTCTCCCCGCTGACGAAGAGGAACTTGGAGAGGGGGAAGTACTGCAGCCAGTTGTCCAGGTGCTTGGCGTAGATCCCGATCCTCACCGCGCTCCAGCTCGTGTCGATCAGCCCCGTGCTGAGGTTTTTGAAGGCCAGGGCCTGGAAGCTGGGGATGGAGGGGTTTTTGGAGAGAGTCTGTGTGTAGTCTGAGATGGCCCTGGTGACAGGGTTCCTCACCACCACGATCAGCTTCGTGTCCCGGGACATGTTGTAGATGCGCCGCGGAGCCTCTTTGGTCACGAAGTAGCTGGGGGTCTTCTCCATGGTGATCTGCCCCTCCAGGGTCCGTGGCATCAGGCTCCTGGGGGTGCAAGGGGACAGGCTCAGGGATTCAGGCACAGCTACACCAACCTGATGCTGTGATGGGGAGAAGCAGGAGCACACTGCTCTGTGTCCAGAGAAGGGCAACAGAGCTGGGGGAGGGTGTGGAGAACAGGGCTGGGGAAGGAGCAGCTGAGGCAGCTGGGGGTGTTCAGCCTGGAGAAGAGGAGGCTGAGGGAGACCTCATTGCTCTCTACAGCTCCCTGAGAGGAGGCTGGAGACAGGTGGGGGTTGGGCTCTTCCCCCTAGTATCAGGAGAGGAAATGGCCTGAAATTGTGCCAGGGGAGGTTCATTTTGGACATGAGGAACAAGTTCTTTGCTGCCACAATGGTCAGGGATTGGCGCAGGCTGCCCAGGGAGGTGGTGGAGTCCCCATCCGTGGAGGTGTTCCAGAAACCTGTGGCCATGGCACTTGGGGCTATGGTTTAGTGGCCATGGAGGTGCTGGGTTGATGTTGGACTCAATGACCTTCAAGGTCTCTTCCAACCCAATCCATTCTATGACTCTGTAATGCACAGGAATGGGTGCTGGGTGCCATCAGGATCAGGGCTTGCAGGTTCTGGGACATCATCAAAAGTGGAACAGGGGGATGGGGAGGGGGAAGCTCCATTATTATTAAAACCCCAAGAAGTGACACAAAAAAAACCCAACAAAGGGGAGAGAAAGGCCAAGGGGATTGGTGCTGGGGGTGACAGGGTTGAGCTCTCTGCAGGGCCAGAGAAAGTGACTCTTCCAAGGAGCTAAGATGGGCGAGAGGACGATGACATGGGGGACAAAACCAGCCAGGCCAGCCCAGCTTAGTGGTGCTGAGGGCTCCTCTCACCCACCCCAATCCAACTCTGCTGCCCAGGGGCACCCAGCACCATCCGGCTGTGCCTCCAGGAGACCTCCCCTCTCAAAGGCAGGGTGACAGGCAGCCCGGGACAGGGCTCAACAGGGGGACAGAACCCTTTTTGTGTAAATGTAAAACAGTTTGGAACCAGGAGAAGGGGACAAGGCTCGGGACAGATTTATCCTCTCCCAGCAGACACCCGGTACCACCCGGATCTGCATATGAATCACCCCAGGGGCTTATCTCAGCCGGCCGGACAAGGCTGCCTTTGTGGCTGCACAGCAGCTATGAAGTTGTTAAACTGGAACCAGTGATGGTAGAATTTAAGATACTGGCCCCCTCCTTGCAGGCAGCTAAAAGAGCAGCACCTTCGCTGGGAAGCAGGAGAACAACAGAGACAGGATGTCAGGAAGGACAGACCCAGCCTTGTGTCCCTGCTCCCAGCTCTCCCAAGGAGACCCTGGCTGCTGGAGGGTCCCCAAAGCAGGGTGGGGAGCACGGTGGGCAGCCGTGCTTACCCCCCAGCCCCATCCCTTCCACCTCCTCCTCTTCCCAGGGGAAGCAGCAGGGCATCTGTTGAACCTCTGAGCAGGGTGCAGGGGCAGAACTCACCAGGCTGAAGTCCCCAACGAGCCGCCCGGGAGCAAATTAGGCAACGCTCCTTTGACTTCTCATTACTGTGCTGTTCCCCATCCTCACTGCCCCTTCAGAGCAGGCATTGGGTCCTGCCAGCACCTCCCCGAGCGGGCAGAGCCCCCGGGGCACTTTCCATCCCAGCCCTGCCTCCATCATTGTTTGATGCTCTCACCAATTCAAACCAAGTGGAAATGAGACCAGGGCTTCCCGATCAGGGCTGCCCGGGAGCTAATTGGCTTTAAGCAGGGAAACCTGAATATGCTAATGTCGGCAGTAACGAGCCTGGGATGCGCCTGGAAGGGGCTCAGCGATCGGCTGGCTCTGAGACACGTCAATTAACAACAAGGAAGATAATTTATTAATGCTCCTTTGCACCCCCTTGGCCTTTGCTCCTAATTACAGCTTGACACATGAAACATCCCCGAGCATTGACGGCTCCTGACACGACTCCAGCCCCAGCTGCAGCATCCCTGAGCATCCCCTCCTGCCCCCCAGCAGGCTCTCACCAGGGCAATAGCCTAAGACCACAAGGGAAACGTCTCCAGCCAAAGCAAAGGGGTCCTGCTGCAGCTCCCAAGCCAAGCCAGAGCATCTCTGGGCAGCCCCAAGCACCTCCTCCTGCCTCCCAGGCAGCCCTTTGCTGGGGCAGTAGCCCAGGACAATGACTGGAGGGCCTCCAAGCAATGCAAAAAGTTCCTGCTGCAGCCTTGATCCCGGGTGGAGCGCCCTGGGCAGCCTCAAGCATCTCCTCCTACCCTTGAGCAGCCTCTCACCGGGGGCAATAGCTCAGGACCACTACTGGAAGGGCTCCAGCTAACCAGAAGGAGCCCAGAGCTCTCCCACTATGCAGAATGGGGTCCCTGGGCTGGGATTCATTCACCTGGGTCAGACTGCAGAAGGGGATCAGAGAAGGAGATGAGATGGGCTTGGTGGTACCACCAGCCAGGGCTGCTTCCCATGGGGTGCCCACAGACCCTTCCTGAGGGGTTCCCTCACCAGCTGCAGAGCCTGGCTCCTCCCTCCTGTGAAGGGCTTGGGCTGGAAGGCAAGAGGCAAGCAGCAGTGAGGTCTGCTGGGGTGCTCTGGGAATGGCCAGGAGCTGGGAAGGTTTGTGTTTGACTTGGCATCAAGACGTGGGAGATGTGGAGCTAGGGGCGGGGGAGAAGCTGGAGCCAGCATTAGCATTTCTGATGGGGTGGCTGCTCTCACACCCAGCCATCAACCCCAGGAAGAGCTGGCACCACTGGGGCAACCAGGGCTGCTCTGCCCCTCTGGCCTCTGTGCTGGCCAAGTCTCTGTGCTGGCCAAGCCTCTGTGCTGGCCAAGCTCCTGGTCAGCAAGGGCAGAAGTCTGTTCCCCCCCCCCCAGCACCATGGGGCAGCTACAGCCCTCTGCTCCTGCTTCTGTGCAGAGCTGGATCTGTGCCCTCCACCAGCAGCATTTGCATCCCCATCCTGCTCATGTTTATGGCTGAGGGTTGCAATTATAGGGCTGCTGGAGGCCCTGAAGGTTTTTTCTCTGCATGGTTATTCCAGTGGGGTCGTTAAGGCCAAAGGGCTCCTGATGAATGCACAGAGCAGCATCTGATTAAGAGGAGCAGAAAGCAGAGTTAATAAGGACACAGCTCCTCCACAGGAGGAAGCTGCTGGGGCTCTGTCACCATCCATGGGGTTCAGAGGTGCTTCTTCCTCATTCTGCTCCACTCTAGAGCTGTGCTGCATGGGTCTCCCCAAAAATACAGCTGAACTCCCTGTTGACACCTGCCATGGACACAGCACAGCCACCATCAAGTCCCTCCCATGCTCTTGCTGGAGGTGGTGTCCCTTAGCCAAGGCACAAAGCCACCCTAGGACCTCTGCTCACCACCCATGGCTGCAGCAGTGAGCATCAGGCATCCCAGCACATGGCCTGGGAGAGGCCCCATCCCTGGAACCACCCCAGCTCAGGTTGTTTGGGGCTCTGAGCAACCTGCTCTGGTTGGGGATGTCCCTGCTGACTGCAGGGGGGAATGGAATGAGAGGTCCCTTCCAACCCAACCCAGTCTGGGAGTCTGTGACACTTGGTACCTCCAGAGCTCACCCAGTGACAGGACAACAGGGACAGTCCCACCTGCAGCCCTCCACTGCAGCAAAGGCAACTCAGGGTGCCAGGAGCAGCCTTTCACTGCCCAGCAGCAGAGCTGTGCTTTGTGCAGCCACCAGCCCTGCCGCTTGGCTTAGAGCAGGTGAGAAACAGCACAGCCTGGGTCAGCTCCCCCAGGCAGCAGGGGCAGGCACATGCCCAGGCTTGGTGGGATGCTGGGCTGGGGGTGTGGGGTGAGGACAGGGCTGCAGTGGGCACACCAGTCCCTCCCCAGCCCTCTGGAATGAAGTCTGTCTGCCCAGCAGCAATCACAAACCCTCCTCTGGCAGCTCCCTCCCCCATGTGCCTTTGATTCCTGCTTCCCGGTGGCCCCGGGGCTGTGGGGACAGCCTGTGGCAGGTGTCTTGCCTGTGACCCAGGTCAGTGGAGGGCTCTGATCTCCAAATGACCCTTCCCAGCAGCCAATATGTACCCAGGCTCAAACAGCTTGCAGATGAAGGAGCAACAGACTGGAGATGATTTATTCAGGAATTAAAGGTTCAGTTCCCCTCTTAAGGGCAGTGCCTCGGCACTGTCAGCCTTCATTGCACACAATTAAAGGGGCTGGTGGCCCTGGCTCACCATGGGCCTCCTTCCTTCCAGGGGAATGAAATTCAGCAAAATCAGCCCCCCTGGGTCCCCCTACCAAGCCCCAGTGTAGCCTGTGGTAGCCTATGCAGAGGGACTTGCAAACTCAGCACACGAATGGCCTGGGCAGCTGCTCCAGCTCCAGTTTCTGCCCAGGGTGGAGGGATGGAGACACCTGGGGTATTCCCAGTCCCAGTGGGACATTCTCAGGCTTGGGGTCTTCCCTTGCCTCACAGAATCCTAGAATTATTAAGGTTGGAAAAGGCCTCCAAGAGCATCCAGTCCAACCCTCAGCCCAACCCCACCTGGCTGCCAAACCATGTCCCAGAGTGCCACAGCTACAGGTTTCTGGAACACCTCTGGGGATGGGAACTCCACCACCTCCCTGGCAGCCTCTTCCATTCCTTGACCACTCTTGCAGTAAGGAAATTGTTCCTCATCTCCAAACTAAGGCTCCCTTGGGGCAGCTTGAGGCATTTCCTCTTGCCATTAGTTAGCTGGGATGAGCCCCAGCCTCATTTCAGGGAGTTGCAATGAGGTCTCCTCCCAGCTTCCTTTCCTCCAGGATAAACAACTTCACTTCCTCAGCTGCTCCTTCCTAGCCCTGTTCTCCAGATCCTTCCCCTGCATCATTTCCTTTCTATGGACTCCCTCCAGCCCCTCAATGTCCTTCTTGAAGTGAGTGGCTCCAAACTAAACCCAGGACTCAAGGTGCAGCCCCACCAGTGCCCAGTCCAGGGGCAGGATCTCTTCCCCCTCCTGCTGGCCACACCATTGCTGATCCAAGCCAGGATGCTGGTGGTCTTCCTGGCCACCTAAGCACACTGCTGGGGTCATCTTCAGACAGCTGTCCACCAACACCCCCAGGTCTTTTTCTGCCAGCAACCACCCAGCCACTCTGCCCCAAGCCTGGAGCATTACTGTCTGCCACTGATCCCCTCTGGGGCTGCTCTTCTCCAACAGCCCCAGGGCTCTCAGCCTTTGCTCCTCACAGAGCTGCTCCAAGCCCCTCAGCATCTTTGTAGCCTCCCCTGGACTCTCTCCAGCAGTTCTCTGTCTCTCCTGAACTGGGAAGCACAGAACTGGACCCAGGACCCCAGCTGTGGCCTCACCAGGGCAGAGTAGAGGGGGAGGATAACCTCTCTCAACCTGCTGCTCACACTCTTCTGAATGCTCCTAGGAGACCTTGGCCTTTTTTAGCAGGAGGGCACACTGCTGGCTTGTGGGGAACCTGCTGTCCACCAGCACTCCCAGCTCCTCCTGCCCAGAGCTGACCTCCACAGCTGGCACTGCAGCACCTGCTGCTTTGGGGAGGGGACAAGAAGACACAGAGAGTTCTCTGCCTGCTGGACCCTGGATGGCTGCACTCCAGCCCCAGCCATGCTGAGGAGCTGTGAGGCTCCAATTTGAGGCAAAATCCCCCAATATTGTGAGTGCCTCCATCCCCTCACTCCCACATGCTGCCACACCCTGGGACTCCCAGCCCAGAGCAGTGCCAGCCTGAGCCACAAGCTCTCAGCTCATTAGCTCAGACTAATTAGTCAGGACCCACACTTCCCTCCACACTGCTGGCTTCCTGCTTGGTGGTCATGTGCTGGCTGATGGGGTGCAGGTGATGAGCATGCCCAGCAGCTCTGCCCAGCCCTGCCCAGCCCAACCCTGCCCAGCCCCAAGGAGGGTGCCTGGGCAGGAGCCCCACACAGGACACCCTGCTGCCAGCCCTGTCACAGGTGCAGGAGCTGGAAGAAAGGAGGAAGAAAGGAGGAAGAAAGGAGGAAGAAAGGAGGAAGAAAGGAGGAAGAAAGGAGGAAGAAAGGAGGAAGAAAGGAGGAAGAAAGGAGCACTCCACACATGCCTGCCAGAGCCAGGCCCTCCTGCTGGCCAGCAGCTCTGCAGCTGCTTTGATTTGCTCAGCAGATGCTGAGGAGGGAGGGAGAGAACTCCCCAGAGCCAGGAATAATTTCAGTGGAGTTGTTTATTTGATCTCAGTATGGGGCTGGCCCCTCCACCTTGGCCAGGCCCAGCCCAGCCCCTGGCAGAGCCATGGGGAAGGAGCTGCTGGGCTCTCCAGATGGTCACCTGGAGGCCACCACTGCTGGCAGGCTTGGTTGCTCCTCTCCAGCTTGTGCTGCAGGGCCAGCAGAGCCCTTGGCTGCACTCTGCACCATGCTCCATCCACTCCTCCTTCCTGCACAGCTAACCCACCAGGGTGGGGGGTTGAAGAAGGGACACCCCCCACACCCCAGCAGCTTTCAGGGAAGAGAAGAGATCCTTCCAGCCTCATTCCAACATTTTCCAGCACTTTTTAACTTTTCCTCCTCTTTTAAACAAACGAAACCAAACCAAACCAAACCAAAATGAAACAAAACAAACCAAACCAAACCAAAGAGGGAACTTTGCACTTTCTGGTTGCTGGACAAGAGCTGGTATCAGGGGACAGGTGCAAAGGCCACCAGGTCCTACTGGCATCATGGAGAGTCAGCTGCTGTGAGTCATGGTTTGCCCATCAGGAGCCAACACACAAACCCAGCAGAGGCTACCTCTGAATCACTGCACCCAAGCATTGCACCAGGGACTGGATCTCCACTGCCAGTGAGGGGGTGCAGGGAGAAGGAAGAGCTTGGCCCAGGCTCCAGACTGCACAAACAGTGGAAAATCATTGAGTCCTAGAAGGGTTTGAGTTGTAAAGGACCTTAGAGATCCATCTCCAAATCCCCTGCCATGGGCAGGGACACCTCCCACTAGGTCAAGTTGCTCAAAGCCTGATCCAGCCTGGCCTTGAACACTTCAAGGGATGGGACATCCACAATGGCTTTGGGCAGAATGCTCCTGGCAGAAGGGAAGGGAAGCATAACTAGCTCTGAAATGAGGGAGGTTTCACCCTGCAGCTGGACAGCAAAGCCCAGAGGGTGCCCCAAAGCTTCCAGGCAAAAGCAAAGCATTGCTCTTGTCTCCCCCCTTCCCAGAGCAGAGCTCATACCAGCACTCACCAGCCCACATCCCTCTGTCTCCCCAGTTCCTGCCATGGTGCTGCAGCCTGCACCCTCCCTCCCTGGATTTGGAGGGGAAACTTTGACTTACACTCCTCTGTCATGGTCACCTCCTCTGCTCCTGGCTGGTGTCCACCCCAGAGCAGCTCCTGGCTCTGCACAGGACCTGCCAGGTCTGACAGCTCCGAGCTGGAGGAGCTCCTCTGCCCTGCTCACCTCCAGCAGGGACAGAACAGGGTCTGGTTGGTGCTGGGCTGGGGTTGAACCCTCTCATGCTGCTCTTGCATGGAAATGCATCCAGTTTCCTGCAGCAACAAAAAGGATTCCCCATCTGGCCCAAATTTGTAACAGCCTGGGGGAAGATGGGAAACAAATTTAGCTTTTTTTTTTATCCCTCTCAGCAAAAGCCTCATTTCCTGGGCAAAAACCAGAGCCAGGCCTTGCCCCAGAGCACAACAAGGGTGGGAGCCACCACTGCTTGCCCTGCCCAAGCTGCTCTGTGCCATCCCAACCTGTGGCATGTGCCCAAGCACCAGCAAGAGCCAGGCAAAGGGACTGAGAGGGGAGCCCCAAGGTACAGCTCAGAGCCCTGGAGCTGCTGCCAAATGGTTCTTGTCCCTCACAAGCTGCTCAGCCAGCTCCATGCTTGTGCAGCTCCCCAGCCTGCAGCCCACCCCAGGAGAGCTAATCACAGAATCATTAAGGTTTGGAAAGACCTCTGAGGTCAAGTCCAAGCAGCAGAGAACCCAACCATGGCCACCCAACCACGGCCCCAAATGCCATGGCCACAGATTCCTGGGACACCTCCAGGGATGGAGACTCCACCACCTCCTGGGCAGCCTGTGCCAGTCCCTGAGCACTCTTGCAGGGAAGAGATTGTTCCTCATCTCCTTGTTCCTAAATCTCCTCTGGGGCAACATGAGGCCATCTCCTCCTGTCCTGTCCCTTGCTCCTTGGGAGAAGAGCCCAACCCCCACCTGGCTCCAACCTCCTTTCAGGGAGCTGCAGGGAGCCAGAAGGTCTCTCCTCAGCCTCCTCTGCAGACAAGGGAGAAGCCTCTGAAATCCAGCCCAGCCTGGACAGGGCTTTGGGAACCTGGGAGCTGCTGCTGGGCACCCCCTGGGGTCCTCCATTCCCCTCATGCTGGGGTTCAGCTGGTCCCCAGGCAAAGGAAGGCCCCTGGCAAGGAGGGAGGGTTACAAACGTTGCTGCCACAAACCCAAAGCTGCTTCTGCAGCTGCAGACAGAGAGGCCACTGAAACCTGGGAGGGCTTGGAGGATGTCACCACTACCCTGGAGGGGTTTCAAAGCCATGGAGATGTGGTGCTGAGGGCCATGGTTTAGTGGTGACCTGACAGTGCTGGGGTAAGGGTAGGACTGGATCTAAAGGTCTCTTCCAACCCAAACAGCTCCATGAGTCTCTGCCACGGAGCTTTGTGCCCAGGCTGAGCCCTTGGCAGCTTCCACTTCCCCATCACCCACACAGGATGAGCCCCAGACTCCATCCACAAGACTGGTAGGTTCAGGGTGATGATCCCAACATCAGTTCTCCATCCTTTCCTCCTCCCCTCCCTCCCTGCAGCAGGAACAACTGGGAATTCCCTACCAAAACATTTCTGCCCTGCAGAAATCTGGCTGGGTGGCAAGGGAAGAGCTGTTTGTGGGACAGGGCTGCCTTTGGGTTATTTTTATCCTGGCTTCCTAAGGAAATGTGGCTTAAGCAATCACAGTCAGTCTGTCTGTCTGTCTGCCTGCCTGTCTGCCTGCCTGTCCTCCCAGCTGTCTGCCCACCTTCCCCCAGCCCCTCTCAGCCCACCAGCCCATTCTAGCCAGATGTGATGGAGGAGCAGGATCAAAGGTAGGAAGTTTGCACATTCCAGTGAAAAGCTGTGGTCAGGCTGTGGCTGGGACCCAAACCACTGTCCTCAGCTCAGAGCAAGGCACCTCCAGCAGAGCCCAGACCCCAGCAGCACCCTCTGCACCAGCTCCATCCATCCAAGCCCCAAGGAGATTGCTCTGGAAGGCTTCAGGCTCTCCAGGTCCTGCTCAGCACCAGGGAATTTGGGAGGCCAAGGAAAGACAGCTCCTTGTGGGTCAGGCTGGATGGAGCTCTGAGCAACCTGCTCTGGCTGGGGATGTCCCTGCTGACTGCAGGGAAGATGGAATGAGAGGTCCCTTCCAACCCAGTCTGGGAGTCTGTGACACTTGGTACCTCCAGAGCTCACCCAGTGACAGGACAACAGGGACAGTCCCACCTGCAGCCCTCCACTGCAGCAAAAGCAGCTCAGGGTGCCAGGAGCAGCCTTTCACTGCCCAGCAGCAGAGCTGTGCTTTGTGCAGCCACCAGCCCTGCCGCTTGGCTTAGAGCAGGTGAGAAACAGCACAGCCTGGGTCAGCTCCCCCAGGCAGCAGGGGCAGGCACATGCCCAGCCTTGGTGGGATGCTGGGCTGGGGGTGTGGGGTGAGAACAGGGCTGCAGTGGGCACACCAGTCCCTCCCCAGCCCTCTGGAATGAAGTCTGTCTGCTCCACTGCAAAGCCAGAAGCTCTCCCTTCTGCCTCCTCTTCTCCAGTCTAAACAACCCCAGGTCCCTCAGCTGCTCCTCATAAGCTTTCCTCTCCAGACCCTTCCCCAGCTTCGTTGCCCAGTTTGGGAACCTGCCAAGGATGCCCCATGGGAACACAACAAATTCTACTTCAGGATGAAATTTAATGTTGGGGGGGAGGAAGTCATTCTGAAAAGCTCCCTTCCAGTAAATTGATTTTTTTTTTCTTTTTTTCTTTTTTTCCCCAGCACAGCAGCAGCTTTAAAACAAAACAAACCCAAAACACAAACTTCTTTGGGCACTGCAGAATGGGATTTTTTTGGTTTTTTCCCTCCTTATTGTGAAAAATTTAGATGAGAAAACATGTTGGGTAAAATATTCAATTCCTCCCAGCTCAGAGAACCTCATCAAAAATTTGAAGTATTACTCCCAAATCCCTCGTGGCAATTGGCTATTTTAAGGTCAGTTAAACTTATTATTCACTCAAGATTTTCTTTCAGGTCCTTGCATATTTCTAACAGATTTCCCCCACCACCACCTCCAGCTCAAGCCTATGTTACAAAAACCCTTTCCCCCACCACCACCTTTTTAACCCTCCTGAAAAGAAGAAGGGAGGGGAAAAAATGAGTTGTCAAAAGGAAAGATCCTAATCAGAAACAGCTCCTGGAGCCTTAAAAGCTGACACAGTTTGTACTTGCTACCAACAAACGCTGACACTACCTCCAGATCCCCAAATCCCTCAGCTTTTAAAGTGCTGAATGGAGCTGTGCTAGGGAAAAAAGAGAATTAACTCCACTTTGGGTTTTCTTATTGCCAATCCATTCTCCTTCCAACACATTTGTTCCACCACCTTTGCATTGTGTGATGAAAAAACAAACAAACAAAAAAGGCAACTTCAAAAGCCTGCTCCTTGCATTGCCTTGGGGTTATCTGAGCATTTCCAGCCCAAGTTCCCTGTACCTCCTGCTCCTGCCATGCCTGACCCATCCAAAGGCAGCAGGCAGGCACTTTGGGGTGCTTGGGTTTCTCAATAAAGAACACCCCCAAAAACTGTGGTGCTAGGTTCTGGGGTGCTCCCTGCCAGCTCTGGGAGCAGCACACCCAGCCCAAGGCTCAGCTCTGCAATCAGTGAACCTCACTGCCCTGGGCTGGGGCACTCACCCTCCAAGCCCTTGCTTGCTCCTGGGAAGATGCTCAACATTCAGAGTCCAGATCAAAATGTAAGTAACAAGAGACAGGACAAGAGGAAGTGGCCTCAGGTTGCCCCAGGGGAGGTTTAGGTTGGACATGAGGAACAATTTCTTCCCCAGAAGGGTTGTCCAGGCCTGCCCCAGGCTTCCCAGGGCAGTGGTGCAGTCCCCATCCCTGCAAGGGTTTTAGAGTCCTGGAGCTGTGGTGCCGAGGGCCATGGCTTGGTGGTGCCCTGGCAGTGCTGAGGCAAGGGTTGGACTGGATGATCCTAAAGGTCTCTTCCAACATAAATAATTCTCTGGTTTAGGCTATTTCTGAGGTTTCCAAACAATCCTATGAGCTGCAGCCACAGCCAAGGGTAACGCAGCCAAGACAGGAGGCAAAGTGAGGCGAGAGGAAAGGGCTGCAAGTGCCCAGAGAGCAAAGGGGGTTGAAATGATTGAACAGCTCTTGGTGTTTGCAGCCATCTGGCCCACATTGCTCCATCCAGCCAACCAGACATGTGTTGCTTTTATCCCCAGCACTGCCATCCTCTGAGGTGCAGCCTCCCCTCTGCTGCAGCTGAGCACAGAGCAGAGGCTGCGAGGTCAGAGCAGTGCAGGCTGCTGCCAGGTGAGCAAGGCTGTCAGAGCACCTCCACCAGCAGATTCCTCCTACTTGTACCTAAAACCACACCAAAACAAGGCAGCTCTGGCAGACTGAGATGGCATTTTGAGTGGGGAACCCCACTGCAAAACAGCATAGAGTCACAGAAGGGTTTGGGTTGGAAGGGACCTCCAAAGCTCATCCAGTCCAAGCCCTGCAGGCAGCAGGGACATCCTCCACTAGAGCAGGTTGCTCAGAGCCTTGTCTGAACAGCTCCAGGCATGGGGCCTCAGCTCCCTCCCTGGGCAACCTGTTGCAGTGTTCCAGCAGCCTCCTGCTGCAGAACTTGTTCCTCACATCCAATCTCAATCTGCTCTGCTCTCATTTCAAACCATTGCCCCTGGTGCTGGCCCTGCAGGCCTTTGGAAACAGTCCCTCTGCAGCCTTCCTGTAGCCCCTCCAGGTACTGGCAGGCTGCTCTGAGGTCTCCCTGGAGCCTTCTCTTCTCCAGGCTGGATGAGACCTTGAACAGCCTGGCTGGTGGGAGGTGTCCCTGCAAGGACAAAGGCAAGGAGTGGATCATGTTTAATTACTCATTGTCCGGGGTCTTAAGTATCAGGCCAAGTGTTCCCAGATGTGGTGGGATCTGTGTCAAAGCCCAAGTACCTGCTTGGATATTTAATCTGTTGGTATCTGGGGTGTGAGGGTCAGAGACAGGGCTTTGGAGGCAGATGTTCCAAATCTTTTCTACTCTTACCATCAACCTTTTAATAATGCCATAAATCATCAGGCACTTCTCAGGTGACCACATAATTGCCCATTTGTGTATCTCAGCAAGCTTCTCTGGGCTCTTGCTCTTTGCTTGCCAGCAGAGGAGAACCTGCTGAGAGCACTCTCCAGGCCCTTGTGTGCCCCAACTCTCCTTCCAGCAGTCAGCTCCTGGCATATGTGCTTCAGCTGCAAAAGACAAGGAACTGAGGAGATGAAAAGAAGGTTGGATGGGTCTGTTCCTAATGTGAACCCTTTGATTGCAGCAGAAGGAAAAGATGGAAACTCACTGGAGGCAAAGGAATTAATTAAGGGGAGAATAAAGGAGCATCAGTCTGTCAGAGTCCTGGCATCAGTCCTCAGGCTGGTGTGGAAGTGGCCATAGTGGTACTTGTCCTGTCAAGAGGTTCTGTGTCTAGGAGGCAGTGCAAGAAGGGCAGCGACTTGCTGGAGAGGGTACAGCAAAGGGCTACAAAGATGCTGAGGGCACTGGAACAGCTCTGTGAGGAGCAAAGGCTGAGAGGCTTGGGGCTGTTTAGTCTGCAGAAGAGCAGCCTGAGAGGGGATCTGAGCAGTGCTGATCAATACTTACAGGGTGGGTGTCAGCAGGATGGGACCAGGCTTTGCTCAGTGGTGCCCAGAACGAGGGGCAATGGGCACAGACTGGAGCATCAGAAGTTCTACCTGAACAGGAGGAGGAACTTCTTTAGTTTAAGGGTGACAGCCCTGGAGCAGGCTGCCCAGAGAGGTGCTGTAGTCTCCATCTCTGGAGACATTCCAAACCTGGCTGGATGTGCTCCTGTGTGACCTGCCCTAGGTGACCCTGCCTTGGCAGGGGGGATTGGCTTGATCTCCAGAGGTCCCTTCCAACCCCTACTGTGCTGGGACTCTGTCCCACACTCTGACTCAGGGGCAACCCAGCTAGCACAGGACCTGCCTGCCACCCACTGCCCCAGCACCCTGCCACCCACTGCCCCAACACCCTGCCACCTTCTGCTTTAAAGGTTTGCCTCCAGACCCTGAAGGAAAGGAGATTCCTGCAGAAATTTGGTCTCACACCACAATCCTAAACTGAGCTGCTACTGACTGCTTCCTACCTGATCCCCTGTGATCTTCAACCCACAGTGAAGTCACCATCCTTCACCATGCAGCCAGCTTTCACCTAGGGCTTGGAAAGTGGCTCCAGATGGTTCCATCACTCTTCAAGCTGTGGTTTTTGTGTAGGTGAGAAGACCACTGCCTGCCTGCAGCTGAATCACAGCTCAGTTTGGGATGCTTTTCCAATACACATGCATGTGCTCCAAAGCTTTGGTTCTCTTGTCTTCAAGAGATGCTTGCTTCAAGCTACAACTGAAACTCTTCCTGTCTCATGACTCAAAAAACCCTCACCAAGTCTCTTGAGATTCAGAACATAACCAGGAGAGTTCCCACCCCTGCTCCCTGCCCAGATTTATGTTCAGCTGCCAAGTGAAGAGCAAGATCTATCACCAGGAGCATCCCAGCTGAGCCTGGGAAGGCTTCACAGACAGATTTCTTTCCAAAGGGCACTGGTTACCCTTCCTCTTCCCCCGTGAACTTGGCTCCAACTTCCCCCCCACAGAGTGATGGAGCTTGGGGACTGTTTTCTTATCAGAGCTGGGTCCATCGACTGTGTGACTCACTGGCCACGATGTCATGCAACCAGAAACCCACTAATGGCAAGGTGTAAGCTGACACTTCCAGACAACTCACTGAGCCATGATACAGACACAAGGTTCCCACAGCTGGACACAACTGGAGTTGGGTGGTCACTAAACCTTGGCAGGATTTAAGCTTTAATTTGCCTTTCTTTTGAGAATGAGATGAGGTGCAAGCTTCAACTTGGGGCTGATGCAGAGTGCTGCCATCCTCCCAGCAAGCCTCCTCCTGCTAAGGAGGAGCTCAGCACAAGTGACAAGTGACAGACTCCCTGACCTGCTCTGCTTGGGAGACACTTCTAAGACCATTGAGTCCAGACCTTACCCCAGCACTGCCAGGGCACTACCAACCCATGGCCCTCAGCACCACATCTCCACAGCTTTGAAACCCCTCCAGGGATGGGGACTCCACCACTGCCCTGGGCAGCCTGGGCCAGGCCTTGACAACCCTTTAGGGAAAGAAATTGTTCCTCATGTCCAACCTAAACCTCCCCTGGTGCAACCTGAGGCTGGATCCTCCTGTCCCTTTGCTTGTTCCTAGGTGGAAGAGCCCAACCCCACCTGGCTCCAACCTGCTCTCAGGGAGTTGCAGCGAGCCAGGAGGTCTCCCCTCAGCCTCCTTTCCTCCAGGCTGAACGACCCCAGATCCCTCAGCTGCTTCTCCCCAGCCCTGTGCTCTAGACCCTTCCCAAGCAGGATTTCAGCTGCAGGACCAGCCAGACACAGCTTGGACCCCGGGAAATCCTGCTGGTGAGGGCAGGCTGGTGCCCACTCTTTCGCCTGGCTCCTTCCCTGGAGCAGGGCACCAGGATGCTGCCACCAGCACCACCATGGTGAGACCCTCACCTCCAAAACGTGCACTGATCCAGCAGCTGCTCAGCCCCCTCCGTGGGGCAGGGGCAGTTTTCTCCCCTCTCTTTCCGGCAGCAGCCCAGCCCCTGCCCGACAGCTCCTTTGTGAGGGGGAGGCACAGGGACAGCCGCGCACCACTCGGGGGCAGCGGAGCGGATGCAGGTTGTCACGCTTGGGTCTCTGACACCACAGGGGGACCTTCAGCTCCCTCCCTCCCCCCAGCCCGGGCTTTTCATGGAGACAAACGATCCCTTCCCTCAACAAAACCGAAATTCTCAGCCCGAAGTACTTGGCAGCAGCCCCCTGACATTTTTCTCATGGCTTGTGCGGCTGAGGAGCATCATTTGACGAGACATAAAAGCAGCCCTGCGGAGGAAGCGCCCGGCGGCTCTTGTTGGAGAATAATCCCTGCCCCCGCCCCGGCTCCGCGTCCAGCTGGGCTGCTGCTCACACCAATGGAGCTGGCAGGTCCCAGACAGCCAGGTCTGAGTGACTGGGCAAAGTTCTGCCCAGCCATCACCCACCCCCCGAGCCCCGGAGAGTGACGACCAGTCCAGGGCTGTGACAGCTGGGGGCCAGAGGGATGGCCAGTGTGCCCTTCACACTGAATCCCCTGAACCCCAGCATGGGGTTGGTTGGGAAGGACCTTGGAGATCATCCAGTCCAAGCCCTGACAAAGCAGGACACCCATAGCAGCTTGCCCAGGGGCACAATGGCCAGGGGGGGTTGGAAGGTATCCAGACCAGGAGACTCCACAACCTCTCTGGACAGCCTGCTCCAGGCCTCCAGCACCCTCACACCAAAGAAGTTTCTCCTCCTGTTCAGATGGAACCTCCTGGGTGCCAGTTTGTGTTTGTGCTCCTTGTCCTGTCCCTGGACACCACTGAGCAGAGTCTGGCCCCAGCCTCCTCCCCCCAGCCTTTATCTCTTGCTGAGCATTGCTCAGCTCCCCTCTGGGGCTGCTCTTCTCCAGGCTCTCAGTCCCAGGGCTCTCAGCCTTTGCTGCTCACAGAGCTGCTCCAGACCCCTCAGAATCTTCCTAGCCTCTGATGGTCTCTCTCCAGCAGTTCCCTGTCTCTCCTGAACTGTGGGAATCTAGAATTGGATGCAGTCCTCCAGATGTGACCACCCTAGGGCAGAGCAGAGGGGGAGAAGAACCTCCCTCAACCTGCTGCCCACGCTCTTCATGCACCCAGCACACCTTTGGCCTTCTTGGCCAGGAGGGCACATTGCTGGCTCAAGCAGGACTTCTTGTCCACCAGCACTCCCAGGTCCCTCTCCACAGAGCTGCTTTCAAGCAGCTCCCAGTCCTGCTCCCTGCACCTATTGACAAGTGGCACTGACGCGACCCTGCACTGACAAGCTCCTGATCAATGGCACTCATGGAGCCCCTCCCTGCTCATGGCAATTGGAGGATTTCTTTCCCCTCCACTCTTATTACCTTTCCTCCCTGGCAGGGTGTCCCCGGGGGTGAGTTGTCTCTTGGAATTTCTGGGGGGTGCTTCGTGGCACAGACATCAGGAACAATGGCACAGGGTGTAAGGGAGGTGGAGGCAGGGGCAGAGCTTTGGGACACCAACACCACGCTCCAGAATGGGGAAAATAAACTAAAATAATCTGAGTTAGGACTGCAGAGGTGGCAGAGACATTTTGAGACACCAGAGAGATAGGGCTCAGCTCCCAGCTCCCATCCTCACTGCACCAGGGCTGGCTCTGGGGGATTGGTACCAGCTGGGGTTGCTTTGGGGGCTTGGTTTCACCCACAGCAAACAGAGACTGCTTATGGAGGATCCATCCTGCCCTCAGCTGGGTGCTGGGGTCAGGAGCAGTGTGGGGCAGTCAGCCAACCCTGCCCACATCCCCAGGAGTCTGATTTGGGATGCTGGGGGCTCTGGAACAGCTGGGAGATTGGGGGAAGGGGGTGGTTGTGCAGGGGGGGCTGCCCCAGCCCCCTTTGAGCAGCTCCACACAGTGCCAGGCTGGAGGCAGGAGCATGATGTGGGCTTCAGGGACGGGATCTGTCACTTTTCTTGTCCCTTCCTATCAATCACAGGCACCAACCACAATGCAGAGCTCAGGAAAGCAGCAGCCAGCTCAGCAGCCCAAAGGATGAGACCTGGCAGGCAAAGAATCACAGAATTGTTCCAGCTGGAGAGAACCTCTAAGACCATCAAGTCCAACCCAACATCACCATGGCCTCTAAAGCACATCCCACAGGGCCATGGCCACACAGTTTCTTGAACACCTCCAGGGATGGGGACTCCACCACCTCCCTGGCCAGCCTGTGCCAGTCCCTGACCTTGCAGCAAAGAAATTGTTTCTCATCTCCAACCTAACCCTCCCCTGGTGCAACCTGAGGCCATTTCCTCTTGTCCTTGTCACTTGTTCCTTGGGGGAAGAGGCCAACCTCCACCCCACTCCAACGTCCTTTCAGGGAGTTACAGAAAGCTTTAAGGTCTCCCCTCAGCGTCCTCCATTCATCCCAGCTTCAGGAACACCTCCTGCACATCCACCTGTGCCCACAGCCATGGCCACAGCCACTCTTTATGTGCCCAGCCATAAATCACTCACAGTGGTGAACCCTCCCCCAGCAAGGACAAGTCAGAGGTCACATCCTTCTTCTCCCCAGGCTCATGAGTGGAGATCACTAACAGGAGCCCTGTGACAAGTGACTCTATTAATGTCATTCTCTCCTGCTGCTGATCAATGCTGTGTGTTAAAATGCACAGCGAGCTCGGCCGCCTGGGATGCTTTGCCTCACCCCTGTGCTGTGGGGCTGCTGGCTGGGCTGGGAGGAAGGGAGGGAGATTTCTGCTGTGGTATTCCTGCTGGGCTGAGGTCTTCTTCAGCAGAGCAGGGCTGCTAGTACAAAATGCCTCCCAGGAGGAGCCCAGCAGCACATCCCATTCCCAAGGTGCTGCTCTTCCCGCCTTGGGCACCCAATCCATTCCCGTGCTGGTGTTTCAATGGCTCAGGCAGGGCAAGTTTTCTGCAGCTGCCTCTGAGAAGCTAATTCCAGGCATTCCACCTCCTATTTCAGAACCCCATAATCAATCACCCCAGATTTCAGAAATCCTGCAGTCACAGACTCACAGAATTGTTTGGGTTGGAAATCACCTCCAAGATCATCCAGTCCCACCCTCAGCCCAGCACCACCCTGGCCATTAAACCCTGGCCCCAGGTGCCACATACTTCTGGAGCACCTCCAGGAGCTGAGGTGGTGCTGCTGCCAGCACTTTGCATGCTCCAGGGCACCAGTGCCACCCAGCAACCCCCAGGCAACCAGTGCATTGTGTCCATGGCTCTGGAGCACCTTGGCTGTGGCAAAGCCTGGGATCTCTGCAGGCAGAGCCATCCCTAAATACCAAGGTTGGGCATTTCCCAGCCTTGGGTATGGTGCTCAGTGGCTGGGTCACACTCACTCAGCCAGGCACTGCCTCTGCCCTGGTTGCCACCACAGTGGCCTGACCCACTGCAATATTCCCCATTTGCATTTCAAACACCTCTGCAGCTCCTGTGGCTCACTTAGGAGATGCATGAAGAATTCTGAAGACTTCTGTGATCTGTGAGCTGTCTCAGGGCAGAAGGGAGAAGGAGGTGAAAGCAAAGGAGCTGCTGTGGATTTCCCACCTAGGACCACCCCCATCAGAGGGGAGCATGCAAAGCCTCATGCCCTGAGCACCAACACAGGAGGACCTCAGACTCTGCTAAGGGGGTGAGCTCCAGCCCAGCCCAGATGAGTTCCCCACCCCCAGCACAGGACATGCTGTGCCAGATGCATGGCAGAGCCTCAGTACCTCACTGGGGTGGTGCAGGATCAGACCTGCACTTCTCTGGCCTCTCAAGACAGCTACAGAAGGCTGTGCTGTGTTTCTGGTGTGTGAGCACTGAACATCAGCTTAGTGCTGGGGGGAGCTGAAGCATCCTGGTCTCCACCTTGGTCCTCCCTGAAAGGCTGAAATACAGCATGAGAGCAGGGAGAGGAACTAAGCTGAGATCAGAGAATCATAGAATTGTTCTGGTTGGAAAAGACCTCTAAGATGAAGTCCAACCATCAGCACAACACCACCATGGCCACCAAACCATGAACACAAGTGCCATGGCCACAGGTTTCTTGAACACCTCCAGGGATGGGGACTCCACCACCTCCCTGGGGAGCCTGTGCCAATCCCTGACGACTCTTGCAGCAAAGAAATTTTTCCTTATCTCCAACCCAACCCTCCCCTGGCACAATTCCAGGCCATTCCCTCTCCTTCTAATCTGAGACTAGAGAGAAGAGACCAACTCCCACCTGGCTCCAGCCTCCTCTCAGGAAGCTGTAGAGAGCAATGAGGTCTCCCTCAGCCTCCTCTTCTCCATGCTGAACACCCTCAGGTCCCTCAGCTACCCTTCCTCAGCTTTGTTGCCCTTCTCTGAACCTACTCCAGCCCCTCAGTGTCCTTCTTGAAGCAAAGGGCCCAACACTGAAGCCAGGATCCTAGGTGCAGCCTCACCAGTGCCCAGTACAGGGAGACAATCCCTGCCCTGCTCCTGCTGTCTGTGCAGGGATCCAGCTGTGGGGGAAGAAAACCACCTTGAGGTGCTCCAGCCTGGTGACCAGGTGATGCCAGCCTGGCCAAGCCCCCTTGGCAATGCCAAAACCTGGTATGTGTGGCAGGGGCCAGCAGGCTGGGGGCTGCCCCAGCTCCTGCAGCTCTTGCTGCAGGGCAGAGCAGGATCCTGCAGGAGATGGGCACATCCCTCCAACACCAGCCAACTCCCTAAGTAGGAGGATTTCCACAGCCCTTTGAAAAGCCATTTAGAGCTAAGTCCTGGTATTAAACCTGGCCTTTCATTACTCAGCTTTGCAATCTCTGCCCCGGCCTGTTTCAGCAGAAAGTTTGTTTAAAAGGTCAGGAAGAAGCTTTTAAGCATATTTGCCAATTAACTGTTGGCTCCCCCTCCTCGACCTGCCGTGAGCTGCCCACTTCCCACTCAGGGGAGGGTAATTACTCTTTTATAAATAAGCTTTGAACTCCTTTAAGTAATAGTCTCTCCCTGCATAAAAGCACCCTCTAAATCCACCAGCCTTTTCCACCTTCTCTCACTGTCTGCAGCTAAAAATAAGCTAAGGAAAGGAAAAAGAAAAACTGACCCAACCACAATAACTACCAAGAGGGAACTCCCAAACTCTCGTTTACTCTCTGATTATTTTTTCCCTCAGGTCCTCAAGGATTCAGCTAACAGGAACCCTGCAGCTTTTGCTGCTATTTGTAACCTTCTCATGATATCTGACATCATTTCTGGGCCCCTCATACCAAGAGGGACATTGAAGAGCTGGAGCAGGTCCAGAGAAGGGCAACAAAGCTGGGGAGGAGCAGCTGAGGGAGCTGGGGGGGTTCAGTTTGGAGAGGAGGAGGCTGAGAGGAGACCTCATAGCTCTCTACAGCTCCCTGAGAGGAGATTGGAGCCAGGTGAGGGTTGGTCTCTTCTTCTTAGTATCAGGTGATAAAAGGAGAGGGAATGGTCTGAAATTGTGCCAGGGGAGGCTTAGGTTAGAGATGAGGAACAATTTCTTTGCTGCAAGAGTCGTCAGGGATTGGCACAGGCTGCCCAGGGAGGTGGTGGAGTCCCCACCCCTGGAGGTGTTCCAGAACCATGTGGCCATGGCACTCGGGACCATGGTTTAGTGGCCATGGTGGTGTTGGGTTGATGACCTCAGAGGCCTTTTTCCAGCCAAAATAATTCTATAATGTTGTGGTTTCAGGAGTTCTGTGGAAGTGACAAAAACCTCTCCATGTTGAGATGGTTAAATTTCTGGGGCTACAAAGCAGGGAGAGCACAACTGAAAGACCATGACTAAAGTGTTTTCCAAAGGTATTGATTCACATCATATTGATTACTTTTAAGCCAGCCCCATGATTCCTACACACCCAGATTTATGGATTTGTCTTCTTACCTATACAGATTGGACCAGATAATCCTTGAGGTCCCTTCCAACCATCATTTGAGCTATCTGCTCTAGTGGGAAGTGTCCCAGCCCATGGCAGGGGGGGTTGGAACTGGGTGATCTTTAAGGTCCTTTCTAACCCAAACCACTCTGTGATTGAGTCTCTGATGTAAGCAGTCCGGGCTTGCTGGAAACCCTTTAGGAACTCAGGTTACTCCTGCACACCCCAGTGCACAGCCTGTGCACAGAGCCAGCATTTATGGAAGAGACAGCAGCAGAGAAACCCTTCCCCAGCCTGGAAGCCCTTGGCTCGTTCCACTCTGCAAATCACAGCTTTGAATCCCAAAATCCTCACAGCCAACACCAACAGGCAGCTTTAATCACTTAGCAGCCTGATGCTATCTACAGAACAACACACAGAAAAATCCAGTTTGGGTTTGCCTTGCAGCTGAGCTGGGCTTAAAGTTCAGCCTCCCAAACCTGCTTGGATCAGCAAGAAGCCTTTCAGGAGGGCTTCGGATGGAGAACAAACTCTGCAGCTGCCACATGGAAGGGAGGGGAAAACATCAGCAGGAATTTTGGGGCAGGAGGGCCAAGTCGTGCTCTTTGCCCCATTACAGACTCAGTACTTCCCCCCCAAAAAATAAGGCAGGCACAGCCTCTCTCTCTGCCGTCCATCACATCTCCCCAGGAGCCCTTTAAATGGTTTCCAATGTTAATTCCTCTTCGTGGCAGTAAAAGCTATTTTTAATCCCACGTGAAAGCAGTTTGCAGAAGACCAAACTCTGCACGTATGGCAGATTGCTTCCTCAGGATGGGTGCTGCTGTGGGTGGGGAGCAGTGAACTGGGGGCACATCAGCGTGGGGAGACAAGGCTGGTTGGTCTGGGGACACACACAGCCCCTAGACCCTGTCCTAAGTGTAAAGCTGGGACTAAAACCTTGCATAGACAGGCAGTGGTAAAAATGGCACACAAAGCCCCTCTAGGCATGGACACATTTTTTCTGTCTTAACAGCAAACCCAAAGTATTAAGCACTAAATAAAGCAGCAAAAGATCTCCTTCCCAGTTACAAAATCAGGCTTTCTGACCTTTTTTTTTTTTTTCCTTTTGCATTTTAGGATTTCTTTTCCAAACAAGTTGTGGTTAGAAGAAGGAAAAGTGATACAGGAAGGCTCTGTTTTGTTGTAGTGGAAGTTAAGAAAGCAAAACAGGAAGGAGATTGTGAAGCAATGAACCCAAGAAGCAGGCTGCAGGACTTGAGTTTCTGCAAATGCACCAAGCCAAACAAGGGCTGCTCACAGGCGGGGAGCGCTGAAACGCGAGGCCATCGGGAGGAGAGATTAGCTGCTGTCAATGGATACAGATAACGTCCCGGAGCAGCTCCGGGTGCATCGCCATCTGACTCCTGGCAAAGAGGCTTTTGTGCTTTTTCCCACCTATGTGTTTGGTTAGAGCAGGCTGTGAAAAGCTCTCCCTGGAAGGGGATAGGAGCTGGATGCCAAAATGCAGCTTGAGGTAGCTGAAAGCCTCGGGCTTTATTCAGCGGCTTTGGGCTATAGAGTGTCTTGATCTGGCTGTACAATCACAACACACGCACAAAAACCCACCAAAAAAAAAAAAAAACCCAAACCCCTCAAGGCATCTACTTAGCTCCACTTTTCAACTGCCAATAACCCTCCCAGCAAAAGTCAAAAGAGCAGCGCCGAAGCCGCGTCCTTTCCCTGCCGCTCAAAGGCTTTGGGGCTGCGAGGTTGGGAGATAACAAAGTCTGGCTCAAGAAATCCTGGATGCCTTTCAAGAACATTATTAGCTCCCATGAATGGGTTTGAAGGAGGGAAAAGGAGGGGAGGGGGGCAAAGCACTCCAAATACATGGCATGTAGCAACTCACAGCTAACCATTTCCCGTTCCCCCCCCCCCCCCCCCCCCCCCCCCCCCCCGCCCCGGGCACCCACAGATTCTCCCAAGCTGGGACACCTCCCTTCCCCCCTTCTCCCACCCCAGTATCATTTCATTCATGCACCCAAGAGCAGTATAATGCATGAGGAGCCACAGGAAAGGTTCCTCCCCCCGCATGCAAACCTGCATAAAAAAGGGGAATCAACAATAAAAAGCTAAATTCAGCCTCTGAGAGAATTCAGAGCCCTGCTTCAGCTCTGCAGTGCTGGAGGCTACTTTGGTGGTGATGCTCTGCAGGGCTCCAGCCCAGCCTCTCACCAAGAAGCATTGCCCAAAGAGCCATCCCAAACTATTTTCTTTTCACTATTTCTATCCCAGACTGTAAGGAAGGAAGGAATTCTTTACAATTCCCCCAGACTCCCCTGTGCACCATCACCCAGGGCATGGTTCACAGAGCACAACCCCAGCAGCTGCCTTCTCACAGCCGCTCAGGGATGTGAAGGGTGGTTGGAAGCCTGGGCTCAGCCCCATTCCTGGGCAACTCTACTGGGAAAAAGGCAGGAAGAGGAGATGGAAAAGAGGGACTCAGCTCATGGATCACAGGAGGAAATACAGGAGAGAGGAAAAGTGGCACATTGAGCTGGTGTCACTCCATCAGGGGATGAAGACGGGGAACCTTGTAGAAGCTCTGCTCTCCCAAAGTCCCTCTCATGCAAGGCAGAGATCCCTCCCTGCACCACCTTCCTGCTCCAAAGCCACCATTATTCCAAATTTCTCCACCCCTTTTCTCACCAGCACTGCTGAGTCTGCACTGAATTAGAGTACCAGGCAGATGGAGTGCTTTGAAGCTCTGAGGAACATCAGGTGGCTGGATGGGAATCCAGCCCAGCTCTGGCAATCCAAAAGGGAACAACCCATGCACAGACCTCAACTACAGCCCTGAAACATCACCCACAGAGCAGCATCAGCCTCAGCACCAAGCCCATAGCCCCACAGGCACAGGCTCTGTATAGCACAGTATTACAGAATTGGTTTAGTTGGAGAAGACCTCGAGATCATCAATCCCAACCATCAATGCAGCACCACCACAGCCACTAAACCCTGTGCTGAAGTGTCACACCTACACATTGATTGAATACCTCCAGATTTGGGGGCTCCACCACCTCCCTGGGCATATGCAAACGTGTTGAGAGGCAGGTGCTGCTCTGCAACCACAGTGGGGTTACACCTCACACCCCCAGGCTCAGGCTCTCTCAGCTCACACAAGCAAAGGGCAGGGCTCTGTGGTTCTGTGAGCTGGCCCCATGCTGCTGTGCTGATAGTGTCTCATCACATTTTGGTGATGAAGCTCTAAAGATCAACAGCAAACATCCCAGATTCAATTAAGTTCTTCATCTTTGCCTTCATAAAGCAAACAGACAGACACCTCATCCCTGGAAGTGCTTAAAGACCAGGCTGGGTGAGGCCTAGAGCATCCTGGGCTGGTGGGAGGTGTCCCTGCCCACGGCAGGGAGTTGGAACTGGGTAAGCTTTAAGGTCCCTTCCTTAAACTTAAGCCATTCTATGGTGACTCACAGGCAGACAGACAGACAGATGGGACACTTTCATTGCAGGAGCAGAGCAGACACACCAGCATCATCCCTCCTTTTGCTTGAGGTTTTTACTTTCAGGCAGCACTAAGTGCCAAGAAAAAAAATAAAATATTAAAAGTAGTGTTTTCCTTTGGGATAAAAATGTCACCTGAGGCTTGGATCCTCCACCAGGTAATTTATGTTGTAGCCTACAAAAGGTGTTTAATCTTCTTATAATTACCTAAACCTGTAGTAACTCAAAGAATTCTATATGAGGTTCTTACTGCTTTGGTTTTTTATTTCACAAGCAAAAAGAACTACTCCAAAAAAAAAAAAAGTGTCTTTAGGCTATTTCAGATTTAAACAGAATCAAAGAATCCTTTAGGCTGGGAAAGATCTTTAAGCTCAAGTCCAACCACTGAATGAAACACTCAGTAATAAATGGTTCTAGTCAGAGACTCCCATTACAGCGTAAACTACCCAGCAGATACTCCACAGTATCAACTACATCAGCAGCAGCTCCTACTACAGCAACAAAGTCACAACAGGACTTAACTACAAGCACCACAATAATTCTCTGATGACATTGCCAAGGGAGTTGGAGCTTTTTTTTCTCCAGGTTTATTTAAGACAAGCTACGACCTACAGGTGCCTTCAGGCCAAGTATCTTGGCGTGAGATCCACTTGGTGTCATTTTGGTTTCACAGCAAGTTCAACTATCTTAAAAATGTTTATAGCACTTTGAGATATTCGTTGGGAAAAGCTGAATTTTGGTCCAGCTTCTCTTTTTTCCTTTCCTCCACTCCAACTTTAAATGTTTAGCTCTGTCTGGCTTTCCCACGATAAAAATCCCTTGGTATAGCGAGAGCTTAGTAAGAAGACAAAACAAGAGGCAAGGAGAAGAGAAAACTAAGGAGAAGAGTTGTGTGTGTGATTGAAAACACACTTTACACACAGCTAAAGCAAAGCATCTACTGATTTTTTTCCCCCCTCACTAAAGAGGAAGCAACTTGGCACAGTGAAAGCTCCAGCCTGCTCCACTGAATCCCTTCCCTGCCCCTTTCCTCCAAATTCACCAGAACCATCTGCAGAATCATCTTAAAACATCTCCCTGGTACCAGGCCAGGCTCTCCACAAGCCCTTACAGAGCACTGAAAACTCACAACACAGCAATCCAACCCCAAGATTTATTTCTCCTGCTCTCGCTGTGGTCCAACCCTGCCAACGTCTCACCGGGCTGGGGCAAGCGAGATGAAAACCTTCAATCTTTCCAGGATTTAATTATCTGCTCACAGTCATTAAGCTCCCATTTGGCCGAGAGCGATCTAGCCTGGAATCCATATCCCAAGGAAAAAAAAAATATTAGCTATCATTGTTATTGTTGATGGTTGGACTTGATGACCGTAGAGCTCTCTTCCAGCTGAAACAGTTCTATGATTCCATGGTTTTAGAGCAGGGCAGCTACAAAGGGAGCTGAGAGATGATCTTGAGAGGTCTTTTCCAAAGGAAAGGATTCTGTGATTCTAGAGAGCTACAAAGGGAGCTGAGAGATGAGCCAATAAATCGTGGTGGGATGAATGCAGCCAGAAGTGTGTGACTGTGTTGGAAGGTGCCTTAAGAAAATAAGTGGAGCAGCCAGATGTGGGCTCTCAGAGCTGCAACTCCAGGGGTTAAATTACCACTAAAAATGTCACTTCCCACGAAAGGTGCTATTTTTTCACAGGTTCTCGTTTTGGCCACCACCACAACAGACACGGTCTCAACATCACCACCACCACCGACCCAGCCGTCAGGAAGCAGGAGGAGCACGGCAGAAGCTCAGTATTCCCGCGAGGCTTGGGGAGCAGGGAAGGACAGGGAGAGCTGCTCCCTTTATTATTTTCAGATGTTTTCCTAAGAACACCGCAGAGCTTTGAGAAATCCACACATTTGGATTCTCTTCAAACTCCCAAGGCAGATTCCTTCCCTTGCCTCCGAGGGACTCGGCGCTCCTGACGTTCCCGGCTCGGTTTGGCCCAGCCCTGCCGGGGCTGGCCGGGAGATGAGGGTTTAATAGACACCACATGCACGGTAGCTGCTCTTCCGAATGCTTTATGGCCTGAAGAGTTCAATCCCACTGAAACCCTCAGAACTAAACAACTCCCCACCTCCCCAAATCGATACAGCTCTGCCCTTTGCCACAAACCCACTTGAGGGACCCGGAGATATCAGCCTGCCCTTCCCGTCACCCGTTCCGAGTCAGGATCCATCCCCACAAGCCAAGCTCCTTTCATTTTCATAAGTCACTCAAATAAAGTAACTCCTAGAGGAAGCCAGAGAGAGGAGGGAAACAGCGGGGAAAAGAGTATTAAAGGTTAAAATTGCAAAGACTGAATAATGGGGGGGGGGGGGGGGGGGAGGACGGAAATTCTACTGCTGGCCCCCTGTCCTCAGCTGGCTGGGATGTGGGGATGGAGGGACGGGGGACCAGGGGAACGTGGGGGACACAAGGAAGGAAAGGGAGATGGGGATTTGGGGACAGGGAAGACATGAGGGACATGGGAAATGGAGGGGGAAAGGGTGGGGACGGTGGGGAAAGGGGAACACTGGGACACGCAGAGACACGGGTGGGTATGGAGACAGGGAGGACAAGGGGACACAGGCAACAAGAGGACAGTAGGACGGAGGAACAAGGAGGACGTGGGGAGCACAAGGGACAGACCGGACACAGAGGACAGGATGAAGAAGGGAGGACATGGGGGCACACAGAAGAAGGGGGACAGAGGGGACACAAAGGAATAGGGAGGATGCCAGGGGGACACAGCGACAGGGAGGACACAGAGACACGGGGGACACACACGGGACCAGAGGGATACAGGAAACAGCTCCTACCTCTCCCAACTTCGGCAGCGGCACCACCAGCCCCAGACCCTGACCGGGCACAGACTCGGAGCTGCCCCCGCCCCGAACTCTGTGCACCCCCAGCTCGGCTCCCATCGAACCTCCGCCCCTCACTCATCCTCCTCCATCACCGTAGCCCCCCCCTCCCCGCTAAAACCCCATTTTCCCCCTCCAGGGACCCGCTTGTTGCGGAACAACCTGATTACGACCACGGGAGGCAATTAACACAGCTTGGGGCTTAATTATCGGAGCCACCCCCCAAGCTATCCCATCCTTACCTGTACCATCGCAGTCCCTTCTCATAGCACCTATCGAAGAAGTGGGGCTCAGCACCCACAGCCCGCACCCCGGGGTGCGCCCGCAGGAACTCCAGCAGCGCTCGGGTCCCACCTTTCTTCACGCCTACGATGATGGCTTGGGGGAATCTTCTGCTTCCTCCTAACACCCCCGGGTCCCCCCCGGGCATCCCCAGCCCCATTTCGGAGCCGTCGGGGAGAGCGGCGGGAGGTGGCAGCAGCAGGGTGGGGGGCAGCGGCTCGCAAGGTCCCGGCAGGCAGTAGAAGAAGTAGGTGAAGAAGAAGATCATGGTGAGGAGCAACGAGGCGCGGCGGCCCCCGACGGGTCCCAACAGCCGCCCGCTACATCCCATCGGGGGCCGCTCCCGGCCCCGCCAGGCACAGCATCCCTGCAACGCCACCCAACCCCCCCACCCCCCAAAAAAAACCCACCCTCAACCCAACCCCCGACTCCTCTCCGCTCCCTTCCGCCGCCCCGACCCCTCCCCGAGCCCACCCGGTCCCGTCTGCACCGCCCCCTCCCGCTCCACACCCCCGGCAACGCCCCGATGGGGAGGGGGTGGAGAATTTGGGGGGATGGAGGGGGGAAACACCGATGGGATACCCCTGCGAGAACAAGGTACCCCCACACCCTCCTCCCCCAGCACCCACGGGCAGCCCCTGCCTGGGTCCCATCCCGGACCAGGCACCTCAGCCAGGGCGGCGGTGGGGGGGTGATGCCTTTTCCCATGTTTTTCCCGTATTTTCCCACGTTTTTCACATATTGTCCTATATTTTCTCGTGTTTCCTATGCTTTCCTGTATTCTTCCCTATTTTCCAACATTTCCCCGTATTTCTCCATCCTTTATCACATTTTCCCATGCTTTTCCATGGCCTCCCATATCCTTTGGGTGGTTTCCCACATTTTCTCCTTGGTGGCAAGCGACAGGAGCAGAGGAAATGGTTCCAAGCTGCACCCGGGGAGGTTCAGGCTGGATACTAGGAAATCTTTTCCCCCAGAGAGGGCTCTCAGACCTCGGAACAGGCTGCCCTGGACAGTGCTGGAGTCACCATCCCCGGGGGTGTTCCAGCAGCTGTGCACCTGGCGCTTAGGGACATGGTTTGGTGCTGAGCCTGCAGTGCTGGGTCAGGGTTGGACTGGCTGAGCTTGGAGGTTTCTTCCAAGATGATGTTTTCTGTGATTCTCTGATTCTTGTGTTTCTACCTGTTTCCCCACATTTCCCATTTTTTATTGTGTGTGGTGGTTTTCCTACATTTTCCTATATATCCCTGTATTCTCTCATGGTTTCCTATGGTTTTCCCATGTTTTCCCATATTTCCCCCATGGTTTTTTGTATACCTTCCCCATATTTCCCATATTTTCCTATGTGTTTTCCCATATTTTCCCCACATTTTCCTGTTGTTTGACATGCTTTTCCATGTTTTCCCATATTTCCCCATTTTCCCATGTTTTTCCCCATGTTTTCCCTTTTTTTAATGTATCTCCATGTCCTCCTCTGTTTTTTTTTTGTTTCCCCATATTTTCCTATATTTCAGCATGTTTCTGCATTTTCCCATTTTCCTCCATGTTTTCCCACAATTTCCCATGTTTTTGCATATTTCTCCATATTTTCTCATCTTTTCCCATCTTTCCTCACCTAATTCAGTCATTTCTTTCCTCTTTTCACAGTTCCCAGAGCTGTGATGGGAGGCTTGCGAGGGAGGCTGTGGGATCCCAGGCAGGCACTGGGCTGGGGGATAATGAACATCACCAGTGCCATGCAATTAGCAAATGGAGAGGCAGCACTAATTAGGCTGCTCAAGGTCCTGCTGCAAGTGTGGAAACAATCCCCACATGTGGGGATTTATCCTTTGGGATTGGAAGGGCAGTTCTTGGATTCTGCCCATTCCCCTGCACCTTCCCAAATAAGCCCCAAAAGCAATTTTACAGAATCCCAGAATCCAGCATGGGGGCACTGGAAGGGACCTCTGAGTCCAACCCCTGCTCCAGCAGGGCACCCACAGCAGCTTGCCCTGGAGCACAATGGCCAGGGGGGGTTGGAAGCTCTCCAGACCAGGAGACTCCACAACCTCTCTGGGCAGCCTGCTCCAGGCCTCCAGCACCCTCAAGGAAGTTTCTCCTCCTGCTGAGATGGAACCTCCTGGGTTCCAGTTTGTGCCCCTTGCCCTTTGTCCTGTCCCTGGGCACCACTGAGCAGAGTCTGGCCCCAGCATCTTGCCCCCCACAGGTCCTTTATCTTTTACTGAGCATTGCTCAGCTCCCCTCTGGGGCTGCTCTTCTGCAGGCTCTCAGCCCCAGGGCTCTCTCTCAGCCTTTGCTCCTCACAGAGCTGCTCCAGACCCCTCAGCAGCTTTGGATCCTCCCCTGGACACTCTCCAGCAGTTACCTGTCTGTATTGACCTGGGGAGCCCAGAGCTGGATCCAGGACTCTAGGGGTAGCCTTCCTAGGGCAGAACAGAGCAGAGTGGGAGGAGAACCTCTCTGGACCTGCTGGCCACACTCTTCTTCATGTACCCCAGCAGACCCTTGGCCTTCTTGGCCACGAGGGCACATCGTTGGCTCTCCTGCGTCCTCCCTCAGCTGCCCTGCCCCAGGTCTCCAGACACTGAGGCTGATTCCCACTCCTGTGCTAAAGCTTGCCTTTTTCTGTCTGAAATCAGCAGTGTCTTAATTAACCAATTAATGTAATTAGCTCTTTTTATAATTAGCTCCCTGGAGTCCCCCATGAGCTGGAGCATGGTGGGGAGGAGGAGGTCCATGCCCTGAGACCAGAGCAGAGCTGCCAAGACTGCACCACTGTATGCTTGTACCATAGCATGCTGCAAGGTGCACAGGGGTAGGATGGCACAGGTGCAATACTGTGTGGCTGCATGGCAGCTGGCTGCAGGGCTGCAGTGTAGCCCAGCTGTAGAGTGGCACAGATACACGGTGACAGGGCTGCAGTATGGCACAGCTGCAGGGTGGCATAGCTGCAAGTTGCCCTGACTGTGGGGTGATACAACTCCAGGGTGGCAGAGCTGCAGGGTGGCAGCAGGATGAGGCTTTGTGCCCTCTCGTGGCTGGTGCTTGCAGGCCTGAGCTGCACAGGAGCTGCCCCAGGAGAGGAGCCAAGCGATCCCTGCAGCTTGGGAAGGATGCCCAGGAGGAGGAGGAGGAGGAGGAAGGGTGTGTGGCGAGAGGATGGGTCCAGACTCTTCTCAGGGGTCTAGAGCACAGGGCTGGGGAGGAGCAGCCGAGGGAGCTGGGGGTGTTCAGCCTGGAGAAAAGGAGGCAGGCTCTCTACAGCTCCCTGAGAGGAGGTTGGAACCAGGTGGGGGTTGGTCTCTTCCCCCAAGAAAAAAGCAACAGGACAAGAGAAAACAGCATCAAGCTGCCACAGGGGAGGTTTAAGGTTGGACATGAGGAACAATTTCTTCCCCCAAAGGGTTGTCAAGCCCTGGCCCAGGCTGCCCAGGGCAGTGGTGGAGTCCCCATCCCTGGAGACATGCAAGGTCAGACTTGATGGGACCCTGAGCAACCTGCTCGAGCTGCAGATGCCCCTGCTGACTGCAGGGGGTTGGACTGGGTGGCCTTTAAAGATCCCTTCCCACCCAACTATTTATGACCAGAACATCCTGAACAGTCACCCCAGCCGCTCCTCCAGAGCCCTCCCCTCTGCCCCACTGCAGGCAGGAGCTGCAGCAGGACGCGTTGGGACTTCCCGAGGTTTGTTATTACAAAGAGGAAAGAAAGAAAAAGGGCTCAAGGGATCATTGGGGATGGAAAAAACAAAGCACTTCAGAAACATGGGAGATCATTGAAGAGGTCACCTCCAGAGCTGGCTGTGCAAAGTGAAGTTCTCTAGGAGTGATTTGAAACGGCTGCTCCCAACCTGTCAGTTACCCCCCAGCCAGCCCAATCCAATTAGGGAAGCTGTTCCCTGATTAGGGAGCTGTGTCCTACAAATCCAGCACAGCTCCTTGAGTTTAGAGAGCAAGCCATGAAAAGGGATCTCAGGAAGAAGCAAGGAGGGAAACTCCATCTTCCCATCCCTGAGGATGCAGGTGGCACAATGCACGGGAGAGCAGTGGGGAACAACCCCTTGCAGTAGTGCAGGTCGGGGCTCACCTGCTGGGAAGCAGCTTTGAGCACAGAGGAGGAGGAACAAATCCTGTCCCCCTCTGACTGAGGTGCTGTGGCAGAACTCCTCCCCTCCAGAGCAGCCTTCCCATCACCTGGGGCAGAGGAAACACCAACAACCTCATCACCTCACTCATGCAGAGGATGAAAAATGAACCCAAACCCCATCTTTGGTCCAAGAGGCTGAGCCAGGCTGGAGGGCTGGGGGGCAGGAAGGGCCAAGGCTGGTGCTGAACCACAGCTCCAGCACCCTCATGTCCATCCAAGCCCTCACCGCAGCCACTCCAGTGGCTCAGCTTCAAGCTCCTGGCACGTGGCCACCTCTGGGGTGTAGCACAGCTCCTCTGTTATTAAAATGTGTGACAAGCAACTTGAGATGGAAAGCGAAGTTGTACATTCTTCATCTGAAACTCCAGGAGGAATTTCAAGCAGGGGAATGCAATTTCCAGCCTGGAGCAGAGCCAGCAGCGCCCAGGCAAGATGTTTCTTAATACGGCTTTGCAGAACTTGAGAGAATTGCCCAGAGCTGTGGCAATGCCAGGAGCTGGAGACAGTCCTGCTCGAGGAAGGGAAGGGTTTGCACACCAAAAGGCCTGGGGAAAAGGTGGGCTCAATGCTGTGGAAGTGGCAAAGTCCCCACAGGTTTGCCAGCACCATGACCTGAGGGTGAGCTGGCAGCAGCTCTGCCTTTCCTGGGCAGGCAGGGAGCAAGTTCTGAGGTTCCACCTCATTGTCAGCCTCTCCTTATCAGCCTCCCTGACACTCGTCACACCCCTTACAGTAATTTCTGCATCTCTGCTCCATCCCTCTGCAGGTCAAGTGACCAGCCAGGGTGATCCTGGCAGCTCCTTACCTGCTCTTCACAAGCTCAGTGGAACCATCCTCACATGCTCACTGCTGGTCTCCTTTGGCGTTAATTACCTGCCAAGCAGATGTATCTCTAATATGCTTGGAAGCATCCCAGTACAGGCCCTGAGCAGCCTATCAATATCTACCTGAGCACAGCTATTCCTTCTGCCCAAATCATCTGGGAAGGGCACGGAGCTGCTCCCAGATCAAGGAGTGAGCACATCCTCACTGTGTGCTGTGAGTTCTGTACAGTGAGGGTGGTGAGACACTGGAAGGGCTTGCCCAGAGAAGCTTTGGACACCATCCCTGGAATGTTTAAGACCAGTCTGGTGAGGCCTTGAGCAGCCTGAATTAGTGAGAGGTGTCCCTGCCCATGGCAGGAGGCTTGAAACTGGATGATCTTCAAGGTCCCTTTCAAGTGAAGCCATTCTATGATTCTGTGATTTTCTGTCCCACAGTGAGCTCCACAAGCTCTGCAGGAACCATTTTTTCCCAAGAAACCCAGATGCAAGTTTCCTCCTGATAAAAACCACCAAAAAAAGAAAAAAAAAAAAAGTCCAATGCCAACCCCAAAAGCATTTGGGGCAGGAGGTGTTGTGCTTGTTTGCCTTTAAACCCCCAATGTCACCAGGTGCAGATGGCCACATTTATGAGTCGTTGCAGCTCTGGCTAATTCCATGCACAGGTGGGGGCAGCTTGTATCTGGCTCTGGCTCAGCCATGTATCTGGTGGCCAAAGGGAGGAGAAGGTGTGGGACCAGGACCTGAAACATCTGGAGCAGAGCTGAGCAATAAGGCAAAGCAAAATTTGAAAGAAAATATCTCAAAAGGGATGGAGAGGAGGGGAAAATGGAGTTCAAAGGGCTCCCAACAAAGAGGGAGGCCTGAGTGTCCTTCTGTCAGGCATTTGGGTTTGGAAACAGGAAAAAATAAATGTGGTGTTGAAAAAGGAGGTGAAAGCAAGCACTGGATGAGACCCTGGGCAGCTACACCCCCAGCAAGCCTGCTCCTGTGCTGCAAGCAGTGTGGATTTCAGAGCTTCGTGGCACAAATCCTGCATATCCCAAGTTGTTCCAGCAGTAGCAGAGGAATCAGGCTGTGACTTCAGATCAGGATCCTGACTTCTAGCCCCTACAAGATCGGGAAGGTCCCTGGGCCAGCCCAGATCTCTGCCTGCATCCCATGCGTGCTGCTGGACAGCCCCTGGTGGGGGGCAGTGGGTGCCCCCTTCACACAGGCTCCCGAAGGGCACCCCCGAGGCCGTGGAAATCAGCCCTGGGGGTGATGCATTTTCCTTGTCTCTTTTCACATCAGCTCCAGCCCTAGCTATGCAAAATCCAAACGACAGCAAAATATTGCACCATTAAGAGCAGCTAATGAGCAGCTAATGAATCGGGTAATGAACATAAGGAGCTAATGCTCTCATTCCCCCAAACACCGAAGTGCTTCACCTTCATTCACAGCTGCCAAACCCAAAGCCTCAGCAGCCAGCAGGGCACTCCGCGGCTCTGTGCTCACAGGTGCCACCAGCCTGCTTCGGGGGTGAAAACCCACACAAAACAGAACAACCCAAAACATTTTCCAGGTAAAGACAAAATAAAACCAAAGAAAAAACAAACAAACAAAAACCCCAAACCAGCAAGAAAACAAACAAAAATCCCCAAACCAAACAAACAAAACCCCAGCACCCCCCACAACACAAAACCAAACAGAAACCAAACAAACAAAACGCCCCCAAAAATCCAAACAAACAAAAAACCTACCCAAACAAACCAAGACACAACATTTCCTAGGTATTAAAAAAACAACTACAACAACAAAAAACTCACTAAAGCTGTTTCCAGGTGAAACTTCCCCATTTGCCACGTGAAAAAAAAAAAAAAAAAAAAACAAACCAAAAAAAAGGCAAGAGTCAAACCAAACCAAATAAATAATAAAAACCCACAAACAAAAAATAGAACAAACAAAAAAACCCAAACAGCCAAAAAAAAAAAATCCCAAACCAACAAACAAAATAAAATTAAAAAAAAAGATCAAAAATAGCCAAAGCAAACAAAACCTACAACATTTTCTACATGAAAAAAAACCCCAAACCAAACCCAAGCAACCAAAACCCTAAAAAATGTTCCAGGTGAAGCCTCCTCATTTTCCATGTGGGACAAACCCAACCAAGCAGCCACCCAAACCCCCAACATTCTCAAGTTTACAAAACCCAACCAACCAACCCCAACTGCAGAGCAGTTTTGGGAGCAAGGGTACTGCTGTGTGGAAAAACAAACCAAAACATTTTCCAGAGATATTTTGGGAGCAAGGAGAGGAGACTGTAGCAGAACCATGGGGAGCTTTCTGGGTGAAAATTCCGTGTTTTCCAGTGGGATTTTGGGAGCAAGGAGAGTGTAGTAGAGCCATGGGGAGCATCACTGCCTGCCAGGAGCTGCTGCTGGTGTAAGGGCAGGGTCCAGCCCTGGCTGCCTTTGCCTTGCCTTGCCTCGCCTCGCCTCGCCTCGCCTCGCCTTGCCTTGCCCAGCCCAGCAGGCAGGGGTTGATCTCCCTCATCTCTCATCAGGTGTGATGCACATATTGAAGTGATGGCTGGGGAAAGGCTGGAAAGGCTCCAAGCTGGGAGGGGGTGCAGGTTGCAGCAGTTTTCCCACAGCCCCAGGGCTGCAGTACCTCCCACCCCAGCGAAGTGCAGGTGCTGGGACACTGTGAGCACTTCTCCCATGCCTCCCAGTGGATCTGGGTCCTGTCTCCCAGAGCCTCAGCCCCTTCCCAGCTCACAGACAGTCAAAGTGTGGAGTCACCATCCTTGGAGATGTTTAAAAGACACTTGGATGAGGAGCTTAGGGACGTGGTCTAAGACTTGTGTAAAGGTTATGGTTGGACTCCATGAACTTAAGGTCTTTTCCAACCAGGCAATTGTATGATTCTGTGCGAAACAGAAGCCAATAGTGCCCCAAGATTACTCAGTTTGAAGACCTGATGGATGAAGCAAGGAGGAGCAAGTTGCTGCAGAAGTTAGAATGTGTCCCTCCATCAAACTGCATCTGTGAAAGGAGGTTGTAGAGAGGTGGGGGTTGATCTGTTCAGCCAAGCACCAGGTGACAGAACGAGAGCAAATGGCCTCAAGTTGTACCAAGAGGTGTTCAGGTTGGACATTAGGAACAATTTCTTCACTGAAGAAGAAATTGAATGAAGCAATTCAGAAGGAGGCTGCTGGCTCCAGCCTGACTGTGCCTTCCAGAGCCTCCCTGCATCCCTGTGTCATCCCCACCTCTAACTCCTGCAGCTCTTGGAGCTTCTCAGAAGCTGGGGAGCACTTGGGTGCTGCCAGCCCTAATGGAACTCCCCCACCCCACGCAGAGCAGATACAGAGCCAAGCCATGAGGCCAGGTTCCCCTGCAGCCCCTCTCCCACTGCCCCCTGCAGCAGGACCTGCCCAGGGGACCCAGGGCTGATGTGAACACCCCACGGCCATTCTTAACCTCAGATCTCTGGCATTATTAATAACATCCATGTGGATTTGGCTTCCCCTCTGGGATAACATCTGGGGGATATTCATCAGGGCCACCGCAGGCTGCAGCCCCCCACCCTCCCCACAGAGCAGGATGGGTCAGATCTGAGCAGAGAGCTGCTTGATGTGGAGTCATTAGCATGCAGAGGCTTCCAGCCCAATTACTTGACAGATGAAATCAAGATCCCTTGGACTTATTGTTTGCATCTGGAGAGCTGCATCCACACACTCCTTCTCCTTCTCCTTCTCCTTCTCCTTCTCCTTCTCCTTCTCCTTCTCCTTCTCCTTTTCTCCTTCTCCTTCTCCTTCTCCTTTTCTCCTTCTCCTTCCCCGTCCCTGCCTGGCTGTGATTTGTGCCAGCCTTGGCTGTCTCTGCATGCTGCTTGCCATGGCTTGGTGCATGGGAAGGTATCAAATACTCTGAGACAGTTAGCCCTGCACAGGAGGAATCAGCCACAGCACCTTCCATGGGGAAGGGATGGAGCAGGTCCTGCCTCCCTTTCTTTGGAGAAGGGAAGGAGAAGCTGAGCACCACATCTACCAATCTTTTCAATCCCTCCATGGATGAGGGCTCCATCACTGCCCCAGGCAACCTGGTCCAGGGCTTAGCAACCCTTTTGAGGAAGAAAATGTTCCTCACATCCAATCCAAACCCCCCCTGGGGCAACTTCTCTCCCACAGGAGGTTTGCTGTCCCAGGAGAAGGAAGGTTTGCTCTCCTGAGGAGCATGGAGTGGAGCCCAGGCAGGCCACACCCCAGCCTGTCTGCAGTTCCCATTTGGCAGCCAAGCTGTGCTCTTCTCACATAAAGGACCAATTATGCTTCATCTCTGCCCATTAACATGTTCGGCAGCCTCAGCTTGCTCAGGAAAAAAAAAAAAAAAAGTTGCATCAGAGCTCTGCGAGGTGCTGAAGTCAGCACCAGGTGCTGAGGCTGATGTGGTGCCCGGCACAGTGCCAGCACCAGCCCAAGCAGAACACTCCCAGTCCCAGCCCATAACTGTGGGGCTCCCAGCCTGGGCTGCTGGGGCTGCTGGGTTTGGCGTTACCCTGCAACCTCTCCAGGGGCTGCTAATTAGGGCAGAGGAGGTTAATTCCTGCCACGTGCCCCTCAAGGATGCTTCACTGAGGGCTCTGCTCTGTTGCAGGGTGGCAACATGGGGTCTCTCCAGAGGGATTACAGAAGGGACTGAGTTGGAAGCGACCTTTAAAGCCCATCCAGTGCAACTCCCCTGCAGTCAGCAGGGACATCTGCAACTAGAGCAGGTTGCTCAGAGCCAAAACCAAACCTGATCCTGTGGCCTCCTCTGGCCCTGCTCCAACAGGTCTGTGACTCTCCTGTGCTGAGGACTCCAGAGCTGGCCCCAGCACGGCAGGAGGGTCCAGCTCTGGAGTTCTCAGCACAGGAGAGACATAGAAGCCTCAAGTGTCTCTGGCTCATCACCAGGGAAGCAGAAAGAGTCAGCTGTGGGGATGGCCCTGGATGCTGCAGGAACATCATCCCCAGGGAGAAGTACACCACTGGCACCACAGAGGCTCTGCCAGCAGGCAGAAGGATGCCCAACCAGCACTCTGGGCAGCACAGAGCCACAGCAGTGCTGAAGAGCTGCCTCAGAGGCAGGCCCTGAGTAGCAGAAGGAATTTGGGCTTCTTTTCCCCCCCTGTAACCCATCTGTCCTTAATTTCTTTGGGGGTTTCACTCCAAATTCTTCAGATTCTACAGTAAATGCTTTGCAGCCCTGGGCTCAGCAGGTCAGGGCTGTCTGCAACCAGAGCAGTGGGAAGAGGAAACATCAACTCTGCAAACCCCCCAACCCACCTCACCACCCCCACAACCCCATCAACCCATGTCTGACCAGCAGCAAAGCACAGGGAGCCCTTACTGGGGGCTGTGCATGGACAGGTCTTGTGCCAGGGGACACCAGCCCACATCCATCCATCCCTACATGTTGTGCCCCACACATGGAGCCAGATCCCCGAGATCTGGGCTCAGTTTTGCCAGCTCCTGCCATGCATCCCTTCCTCTCCTGCAAACCACAGCACCAGGAGGCAGAGGTCCTGCTGTGCCAGAGCTCTGCTGGGAGGTGTTTCCACCTGCTCTCATCATTTGGAGCAACAAATCGCTTGGGTTGCCCTAATTTTACAGTTCCAAGACAGTAGCTCTGGGCTCCAAGCAATAAGTCTCCGGCTGGGGAGCAAACCAGTGTCACACAGGCACCCATCCCTGCAGCCTGGCAGGATGTGCACTGCTGGGGGCTGCTAATTAGCTGCTAATTTTATAGACTTCTTTATGGCTGGCAGTGATTCCACCTTCCTCATGGGCTGGAGCCCTGCAGGCAGAGCTCTCCTGGTGGGCACCAGTGTGGCTTTGCAGCAGATCCCATGGGAAAGCCAAGCAGCAGGGCTCAGGGGGAGCAGGACACCTGGCGCCAGCCCCAGGATGCTGGGGACAGCCTGGGAAGCATCACAGCAGCACTTGTAGCCTGGAGGAGGTCAGCTCTGGGAGGTCACAGCTTCCCTGGGGTGCTCCCACCTCCCCAGGATGCTGGAATCTGGAATTTCCCCCAGTGGTGTCATAGAAGGCAGGATAAAAGAGCTCCTGCCCCAACACCACCTGCCCAAAGCCATACAGAGAGTCATAGAACCACAGACTGGTGTGGGTGGAAAGGGACCTTAAAGGTCATCCAACCCCAGCATCCCCAACCAGAGCAGGCTGCTCAGAGCCCCAGACAGCCTGACCTGGGATGGTTCCAGGGATGGGACAGCTCCCACCTCTCTGGGCAGCCTGGGCCAGGGTATCACCACCCTCAGTGTAACAAATTCCTTCCTCTGTCCAGTGTGAATCTCCTTTTAGCTGAGGTTCAATGTGGGCTCAGTTCTGGGGATTTCAGCAGTGTCTTGGCTAGACAGAGACTGTCTGCAGGAGCAGCTGCCCTCCCCTGAGCCTGCATTCAAGGCAGGGGGGTGATAAGCATCAGGACAGGGCGCTGGGCTCAGGTGGAGGAAGCAGAGGAATGCTTTGCATGCTTTGGCGCCCGGCACAGGTGAGCAGCTGGAGCACAGGGCAGGATCTGTCTCGCCTGTCAGCCCCTGCTGGCAGCTACAGCCCTGGACTGTTCCTCCCAGTTTAACCTCTGCTGGAGCAGAGGAGTCCACCCAGTTCCCAACAAATCCCTCAGAAACAAGAAGTGCTCCAAGCTTCTTGAATTGTTTTGGTTGGAAAAGACCTTTAAGCTCATGGAGTCCAAGCCTTCCCCCAGCACTGCCAGGGTACCACCAAACCCTGGCCCTCAGCACCACAGCTCCAGGGCTTTGAAACCCCCCCCAGGGGTGGGGACTCCACCACTGCCTTGGGCAGCCTGGGACAGGCCTGGACAACCCTTTTGGGGAAGAAATTGTTCCTCCTGTCCAACCCAAACATCCTCTGAGGCAACTTGAGGCCATTTCCTCTTGTCCTGTCCCTTGATCCTGAGCACAAAAGACCAACCCCCAACCTCTTTTCAGAGAGCTGTAGAGAGCCAGAAGGTTTCCTCTGCTTCAGGTCCCTCTTCAGCAGCCTCCTGCTCCTCTCTCAGCTCATCCCTGTCCATGTGGCTCTCACCAGGGATGGACACAAGCTCCAATAAAGAGGTTTCCCAGCCAAGTCCTGTCCAGGCTAACAGCTCTTTGGAAGTCTCTGTAGCCACAAACCACTGCAGGTATACCCTGGGCAGGCTGTGCAGGAGCCCTGCTGAGAGGCTTCACCATGGAATCCACCAGTCAGACCCAGCACCCATCCTGGGATCAGCCATTCAGACAGACATTGAGCAGTGCGCCATGTGGCCATGCCAGGACAGACATGGGCCATGGCTGGGGGATCCAGCACCTCCTGCCTGCATTACAGCTCTGTCATAACCTTGATGCTCCAGTCCTTGGAGCCAGAGGCTTCAGTTCATCCAAGATTAACTCATTTGATGCCTTCCTTGGAGTTTTCTGCCTTGGAGATGGTTTGGAAGCCAAGGGAAGTGAAATTCCAGCAGAGCTGGAGTGCTGCTGGCAGGCACAGCCATGGCTGGAAAGCAGCAGCCCCGACTCAAGACATCAGGGAGGAACAAAGGCAGCCTGGGGTGCAGAGCTGCACAGCCCTGGGGTGCAGAGCTGCAAGGGGAAATCAGTTGCAAGGAATGCAGCACAGCCTCGACATGGCCACAGTGTCCCCCCCAGCTGATCTCCTCTTTAAATAGCCTGCTCTGCTTGTTCCCTCCTGGGGGCTTTCCAGGCTTTCTTATCCCAGAATCCCAGCACTGTGGGGTTGGAAAGGACCCCTGGGGATCACCCAGTCCAACCCCTGCTCCAGCAGGGCACCCACAGCAGCTTGCCCAGGGGCACAATGGCCAGGGGGGGTTGGAAGCTCTCCAGAGGAGACTCCACAGCCTCTCTGGACAGCCTGCTCCAGGGCTCCAGCACCCTCACAACCAAGAAGTTTCTCCTCCTGTTCAGATGGAACCTCCTGGGTTCCAGTTTGTGCCCCTTGCCCCTTGTCCTGTCCCTGGGCACCACTGAGCAGAGTCTGGCCCCAGCCTCTTCCCCCAGCCTTTTGTCTCTTGTTGAGCATTGCTCAGCTCCCCTCTGGGGCTGCTCTTTTGCAGGCTCTCAGCCCCAGGGCTCTCTCTCAGCCTTTGCTACTCACAGAGCTGCTCCAGGCCCCTCAGCAGCTTTGGATCCTCCCCTGGACACTCTCCAGCAGTTCCCTGTCTCTGTTGACCTGGGGAGCCCAGAGCTGGACCCAGGACTCTAGGGGTGGCCTCCCTAGGGCAGAACAGAGGAGCAGAAGACCCTCCCTTGCCCTGCTGGCCACACTCTTCTTGATGCACCCCAGGACCCCATTTGCCTTCTTGGCCAGGAGGGCACATTGCTGGCTCGTGGGGAGATTATTGTCCCCCAGCACTCCCAGCTCATTCTCCCAGAGCTGCTTCCCAGCAGGTCACCCTCACCTGTCCTGCTGCAGGAGGTTGCTCCTCCCCAGGTGCAGGACCTCTTGTTGAACTTCATGAGGTTCCCTCTGCCCAGCTCTCCAGCACACCCAGGTGTCACTGAGCAGCAGCACAGCTGAGTGCCAACCACCCCTCCCAGTTTGGTACCATCAGCAGCCTGGCTGAGGGCCCCCTCAGAACACACATTTGGTGTCTGAGGTTGTGGCTCAAGGCCATCAGATCCTGGCAGCCCTTTTGGGGACCCCCTCACCAGCTGCTGTTCTCCAGGCATCTTCTCAGAGGTGTCCTTCATGAGCACCCAGAATGAGAACTGAAGGCCCTGGAGAAGCTCTGTGGTTTGCAGGAATTCTTGGCAGTGCTCCCACAGCCTCCCTGCTCCTGACCTGAAGAGCTGGAGCCACAGCAGCCCCTCCAGCTCAGTTAAATGCAGCTCTATTAAGCTTAGCCTAGTTGAGTTACATTATGTCCCAGCTGGAGGATCAGCAGAGTGGTCTCTCACAGATCTCAATCTGTTTAGTGCTCAGACACAGCACTGTCCTGGCCTTCAAAGCAGAGGAATTTGGTGCCGGGCTGGTTTCTTCCTGTGCTGGCAAGGCTGGGGGAGGAACTCGAGGGGGTTTCAGGGACTGTGGGACAGGAGATGAGGAGTGGCAGCTCCAGCCCCACTGTGATGGCACAGCTGGTGCTGGATGGTGATGGCAGTGCTGGGATGGGCTCAGGGTAATGCTGGTTCCATGTAGGCACTGAGCAGAAGGTGGTCCCAAGGACCTGGTACCATATCCCACCCTGGTCCATATCTCCTCATTTCTGGAGGGCTAGGACTCTATGATCTGATCCCTGTGGTGCCATCCCCACCATCCCAATCCAGCCCAAGGGGGACACAGCATGCAGCACCCACCCAAAAGCTGGGGCAGCAAAGAGGTCCAGGCATGGGCAGAGCACCATGAGGTGAGGGGTCTTGAGCACAGGTCCTGTGAGGGGCAGCTGAGGGAGCTGAGGGGGTTCATCCTGGAGAAGAGGAGGCTGAGGGGAGACCTCATTGCTCTCCACAGCCCCCTGAAAGGAGGTGAAGTCAGGTGGGGGCTGGGCTCTTCTCCCAAGGAACAAATGACAGGAGGAGAGGAAATGGCCTCAAATTGCCCCAGGGGAGGTTTGGGTTGGATATTAGGAAAGATTTCTTCCCCCAAATGGTCATGGAGCACTGGCCCAGGCTGCCTGGGGCAGTGGTAGAGTGTTCACCCCTGGAGCTGTTTAAGAGATGTTTGGATGAGGAGCCTGGGGACATGATCTAAGAATTGTGTCCAGGGACAGGTTAGGTTCAGGTCAGACTCAATCATCCTAAGGTGTTTTCCAGCCAGGCAGTTCTGTGAGAGGTGACAGGACAGAGGTGTTGGTGGAGGAGCAGAAGGTACCCTCAGCCCTAACACCATCAAGATGAGCTTAAATAGGAAAAGCTCAAGCAGGAGGCTTCAATAAGTGCAAAGGACTCTGCCAAGAGTCACACTTCCTACATCGAGGTGCATAAGGGCTGGACAGGGAAGACACGAAGAGAGCACTCTCAGGGTAGACCAGAGCCAGCCAGCAAATATGTAACAGTGAGAACATGAAATATTAATCACCAGTGCATAAAACAATAGGGAAAAGCTGCCTTTGGAGGCAGCCATCAATCCTCACTCAGCAGGGAACACCAAGAGACGCTAATTCCATACAGGTTCTGCTTAAATATTTGCCTTCCTTAATGCTCACACAAGGAGCATTTGCTTTGAAGTTGAAAATAGACTTTTGTGTGAGATGAAACATGATAAGACATGAAACCAGGAGGCTAAAATGTACTTTATCATTGAGGGGTTACAAGCAACAAATCATTTTGGAGACAGTAAAAGAGCACATCAGGAGGATTGCAGAGAGGAGAGACCTGGCCAAGCATCGCCCACCATGGGGCAGAGCTGGGGTTGTGGCCCATTGGGGTGGTCAAAGGAGCTGCTGTGGTGCTGGTGTAGGGCTGGAGTGGTGCTGGTGCAGGGCTGGAGTGGTGCTGGGACAGGACTGGAGTGATGCTGGGACAGGGCTGGAGTGGTGCTGGTGCAGGGCTGGAGTGATGCTGGGGCAGGGCTGGAGTGATGCTGGTGCAGAACTGGAGTGATGCTGGTGCAGGACTGGAGTGATGCTGGTGCAGGACTGGATTGGTGCTGGTGCAGGATTGGAGTGATGCTGGTGCAGGACCAGAGTGGTGCTGGGACAGGGCTGGAGTGATGCTGGTGCAGGGCTGGAGTGATGCTGGTGCAGGGCTGGATTGGTGCTGGTGCAGGATTGGAGTGATGCTGGTGCAGGGCTGGAGTGGTGCTGGGGCAGGGCTGGAGTGGTGCTGGGGCAGGGCTGGAGTGATGCTGGGGCAAGGCTGGAGTGGTGCTGGGGCAGGGCTGGAGTGATGCTGGGGCAGGGCTGGAGTGATGCTGGGGCAGGGCTGGATTGGTGCTGGTGCAGGATTGGAGTGATGCTGGTGCAGGGCCAGAGTGCTGCTGGGACAGGGCTGGAGTGATGCTGGGACAGGGCTGGAGTGGTGCTGGGGCAGGGCTGGAGTGATGCTGGGACAGGGCTGGAGTGATGCTGGTGCAGGACTGGAGTGATGCTGGTGCAGGGCTGGAGTGGTGCTGGTGCAGGGCTGGATTGGTGCTGGTGCAGGACTGGAGTGGTGCTGGGGCAGGGCTGGAGTGATGCTGGGGCAGGGCTGGAGCGGTGCTGGGACAGGGCTGGAGTGGTGCTGGGGCAGGGCTGGAGTGATGCTGGGGCAGGACTGGAGTGATGCTGGGGCAGGGCTGGAGTGGTGTTGGTGCAGGGCTGGAGTGGTGCTGGGGCAGGGCTGGAGTGATGCTGGTGCAGGGCTGGAGTGATGCTGGTGCAGGGCTGGAGTGGTGCTGGTGCAGGGCTGGATTGGTGCTGGTGCAGGACTGGAGTAGTGCTGGGGCAGGACAGGAGTGGTGCTGGGGCAGGACAGGAGTGGTGCTGGGGCAGGGCTGGAGTGATGCTGGGGCAGGACTGGAGTGGTGCTGGGGCAGGACTGGAGCAGTGCTGGTGCTGGGGAGTGTGAGATAAGGCAAGGATGGGAGTGAGTCTGATTAACAAACCAGCCCTCACTAATTGCCTTAAAAACCTCAGATCTCCACACCAGGGAAAAGGAGGGAAAAAGGGAAGATGAAAACTTTCCTTGGGCTAAACATTTTTCTGGTGTGCCCAGGCCTGCCCTGAGCCACTGCAGTCGTTCCCTGCCTCATTAACACCCCCCAATACAGCAACAGCTCAGCCCACCTGCTGCCAGTGGAACAAACCAACCCCAGGAAAAAGGTCAGCGACTCCTCCCCACCCTCTGCACCGTGTCCCAGGGTGGGAGGCAGCTTGCAGTGGGGGGAGGTGAAGCTTTTACTGCTGACTGAAGTGGAATAAACCTTTAATTTCCTCCAGCTGCTGATGGATGTACTGAGGGACAGGTGAGCTCCTGGGGATGGAGGGGATAATGGGGAGGGACTTCACCCCCTGCATTCTGGGGAAATTAGGGGCATGGAGTTGTTAGTTAATTAGCATCACTTTTTTTTTTTTTTTTTTTTTTTTTAAGCTGACACAAAACCAGCTGCAAAAATGCACCAAATAATCCCTTGGAAGCAAAGTGCTGCTCCAGAGCCCCTCACTGTGATGGGACCCTGGCACAGCTAGGGCTGAAGGCACTCACTTGCTGCAAGCAGACTCTGCAAGGATAGCCCAAACCAGGCTGTGCTCCATGTCCCAAGGGATGAAACCCCCAAAAGTGCTGCTTAGGTGTCTTGGGGCATAGACAGGGAACTGCTGGAGAGAGGCCAGCAGAGGCTACAGAGATGCTGAGGGGCCTGGAGCAGCATTGTGAGGAGCAAAGGCTGAGAGAGAGCCCTGGGGCTGAGAGCCTGCAGAAGAGCAGCCCCAGAGGGGAGCTGAGCAATGCTCAGCAAGAGATAAAGGCTAGGGGCAAGAGGCTGGGGCCAGACTCTGCTCAGTGGTGCCCAGGGACAGGACAAGGGGCAAGGGGCACAAACTGGAACCCAGGAGGTTCCATCTGAACAGGAGGAGAAACTTCTTTGGTGTGAGGGTGCTGGAGGCCTGGAGCAGGCTGCCCAGACAGGTTGTGGAGTCTCCTCTGGAGAGCTTCCAACCCCCCTCCTGGCCATTGTGTCTCTGGGCAAGCTGCTGTGGGTGCCCTGCTGGGGCAGGGGTTGGAGTGGATGATTTCTTCACTGCAAGAGTGGTCAGGGATTGGAACAGGCTGCCCAGGGAGGTGATAGAGTCCCTATCCCTGGAGGTATTCAAGAAAAGTGTGGGACATGACACCTGGGGCCGTGGTGGTGTTAGTCTGATGGTTGGACTCAATGATCTTGGAGGTCATTTCCAGCCAAGGCAGTTCTGTGATTCTGTAGTTCTGTGGATGAGTATTTCCCTCCTGGCCAGCCAGCTGCTCTTTCCTCAGCACTAGCTCCAAGGCATACACTGATCCCACCTTCCTGATGCCTCCAGGACATTTGTTGTTTTTTTTTCCCTTGCCATAACATGATTTCTCCAGGGCTTGTCATCTTTATTAGGAGAATTAATCTAAATCTAGTGGCTGGAGCCATCCTGGGGAGGGTCAAAGAGGCAGCTCTGCCTGGTGGCATGCAAATAAAAACATTTAAAAAGGAAAAGAAGAGGTCAGCTGGAGGCTAGGGGGGAGGAAATGAAGGCGGTTTGAAAGAGCCTGGGAAGGCTGCATCAGCCTGGAAACATAATCCAATTGCTGTCATTAAATCCATGGGGCTGGTGTGGGGCTGGCTCTGCACAACCAAACAAAATCCTGTCATTAAGGCAGAATTGTCATTAGTGGAATCATTGGATGAGGATGGATGGTGGAGTGGAAGGATGGGAGGAAGTGGTGGGGATGCCCAGTGCCATGGAGTAAGGGACTGGCAGAGCAGGTTGCATCCTTCTGGGTTCAGTTTCGGACCTCTGACTACAAGACAGACATTGAGGAGCTGGAGTGACTGCACAGGGCAGCCAAGCTGGGAAAGGGCCTTGAGTGCAGGTCTTGTGAGGAGCACTCGAGGGAACTGGGGGTGTTTAGTCCTCAGGAGGCTGAGGGGAGACCTTCTCACCCCCTACTGAAAGGAGGTTGGAGCCAAGTGCACATGCAACAAGTGACAGCACAAGAGGAAACAGCCTCAGGTTGCACCAGGGGAGGTTCAGGTTGGACATCAGGAAAAAATCCTTCGCAGAAAGAGTTCTCAGGCCCTGGTTCAGGCTGTCCAGGGAGGTGGTGGAGTCCCCATCACTGGAGGTGTTTAAAAGCTGCCTGGATGTGGTGCTGAGGGAGGTGGTTTCGTGGTGGCAGCTTAGCAGCTTGTTGCTGCCAGCATGGACCCATGGGAAGGTAAGACCACACCATGGCCACCCCAGCAGCATCCTTCCCCCACTGCAGTGCCTGGAGAAGGGTTAGGCAAAGCTCTTGCACCCTCCTGTGCCTGCATCCACAAACTGCAAGGCAGCGTGGGAGGGTGGCTGAGGGACCAGCCCACGTGTGGGAGGAATCGTCACCCTCCCCTCACTGCTGGCACTCTCCAGGTTTCCTCCCACCACAGCATGTCAGGGAAAACCACCTCAAAACCTCCTTTCTTCCCAGCTCTGGGTGAGGGACAGCAGGGCAGGAGGTGTCCAAGGGATGGGTGGTCCTGTGGTGCTCCAAGGCGGGATGCAAAGGAGCAGCTCCTGCTCTCCTGAGCTAGTGTGGAGGTCATCAGAGCAGGGACAAAGCAGCAGATCAAGAGATTAACTGGTGGGAAGGCAGCTTGAGCCTTCAGGCTGGAGCCTGCTCAGCAATTGGAGCCAAAGGTCAACCTGTCCATGCATGGGGCAGGGCCATGCCATGGTGCACGAGCCAGCAGCAGGACAGAGACAGGGTGCTGGCTCCTGTGCCCCAAAGGGGACTTTACCCCCTTGGAGGAGGCAGCTGAGGCACAGCAAAGTCCAGCTCAAGGCTCCAGCCTCTGTGAACACAGTGCCCAACCCTGCCAGGGCAAAGTGATCCCTGGGAGGCAGACAAGGGCTGCTTGGAGCAGCTTTGTGAGAGGGAAGCTACAGTGAGACATGATGAACCCAGATCCCTTCTGCCCAGAAACCCTGCCAGCCCACAGCACTTCATGGGACATGCTAAACCCAGCTCCAGCTGGGCAAGACACAAGAGCGTGATGCTGAGGGACATGGTGGTGGCCCAACAGCAGCAGTGGATTGTGAGCTCTAGGCAAGGGGTTAGACTTGATCTCAAGGATCTCTTCCAACCTCAACAGTTCTATGATTCTGTGACTCTGACCCTAGGAATGCCCCAAGGCCTCCAAGGCAGGAGTATGGCAAAACCTGGGACAACAGGAGCAGGTGGAAGGCAAAACTCCACACAGCAAGCTCAGGTCAAGCCCTTAGGCTGTGAGGCCATGCAGGACTCTGTGCAGCCACATCTCAGGAGACATCAGCTGAGCTCTGCTCTCAGCTTTCTGGACAGGGCTTTGGAGACACAGAAACCCACCCTAGGTTTGTACTTGCCTCACACCCACTCCAGCCAGAGCAGCCTCCCCATGCTCACATCCACAACCAGGAGAACCAACCAAAGAAGGAATGCCAGGGCTGAAGCACCCAGGTGCCTCAAAGAACAGAGGCTCTGTTCTTTGAAGCACCAGTGCTTCAAGAACAGAGGCTGCTTCTCCAGCACAGTGACTCAGTGCTTTATTTTCAGCATTGGGAGAGGTACCAGACCAGCAGTGAGCTCCAGGTAACCAGTTGGTGCATGGCACTTTGGGTTGGTGTCCTCACACTGGTGGGATTGAGGCAAAAACACAAGTGGAGAAAAGCCTCCACCAGCAGCACAGCTCTACCCACCCCCTCTGTGTCTTGTACTATCATCTAAAACACTCATGGGTTTGGTTTGGGGGAGATTTGGTTTGTGAGACAGAGGGAAGGCCATGGATCAGATGGTGAATTGAGGATAAATCAGTGTCAGAGCCCTTTGGAGGGAATGCAGCAGTGATTCCTAAAGTGAGTTGTGCAAGGAGGAACCGTCAGTACCAGTGGATTTACAGCACAGTGATAGCTCTGGTGTAAGGCCAAGTCAGAATCAAGCCCAGAGGGAAGTCTAGAACTGTGTCTACTGCGTGCAAAGAAGGGCAGAGAGGGAAAATTCCTGGAGGCTGCCTGCAGGGATCATAACAGCATCGTCGCCCTAGCACCCGGCAGGGTTTGTGTAGGACAATTCATACCATGAGCCCAGAATAGCTCCAGAGATTAACCCAGGCTCTGACCTCATCTAATCCAGCACTGCTGCCTGCAAATGCCAGCACAGGGACTCTGGATGGCACCAGCACAGGGACTCTGGATGGCACCAGCACAGGGACTCTGGATGGCACCAGCGCCATGCCAGAGCCATCCTCTCCTGGCTGCCATCCGGAGGGTGTTCTGCCTCCTGCCCTGCCCCCTGCCTCAGCTGAGTGAGCAGTGAAGCCACCTCAGAGCTCAGCAGAGGCAGGGCCAGAGGGAAAGGCAAACCCAGCTCAGAAGCAGCTGCTCCCAGCAGGAGGATGCTGGGGAGAAGAGCTGGTTGGGGAGGGGGTGAGGGTGGGCGAGACAGCCCCAGGCAAACGTCACACAAGCCACCACCCCTCAGCAGGCACACAACTGCAGCTCCCCTGTTTTCTCCTCACTTCCCCTGTCCTCCCAGCATCCCAAACCAGAGCAGCCCTGAGAGGGAACCAGCCCAGGGAAACCAGGAGCTTCTTTGGGGTGTCTCTTGCTCCTGGTGCCCCTTTGACCAGAGGTGGTGCAGCCCAAGGTGTGAAGGCAGGATGAGGCCAAGGGCAGTGTGCCAAGTCAAGCAGCTCGCTTACTTCTCCTTCAGGTCTGTATCTGCTTTGCCTAAAAGGGGGAAGGAAAAGTCAGGGCTCATGTTTCATGCTCCAGAACCCTTCCAAGCCCCTTTCCTGGGGTCATTTTGCTATGTGCAAAGATCTCACGACCACTGCAGTCCAGCAAGTGGGACAGCAAGTCATGGCTGGGGTCCTGCTCTGAATCCGACCTCACAAAGCCTTTTGCTGGACACCAAGGACAGGAGGATGCCTTTCCCCACAGACCTGCCCCCTGCTCATAGGGCAGCTGCAATATCCAGAGCTCCCACACAATTCCTCCGTGGAATGAACCAGCAAACCCTCCAGCTCCGTTTATGCTACTACAAGAGCTCCCAGCTCTCACTTTGCACCACCAGCACCCAACACTCATCCATTCTGGGTCAACAACTGCACTTGATGATCTTAAAGGTCTTTTCCAACCTGAACAATTATTCTAAGATTTCCAGAGCTAAAGATGTATCCAGGAGCTCCAGCACACTCCCAGCCTCACTGTGGGAGGGCAGGGAGCTGGCAGCAAGCCACCAGCTGAGCAGATTGCTGGAGGCTGAGATTTATTTAGGCTGCAAGTGGCTTATCTGCACAGCCAGCTACGCCCCACCCAGAGCAGCACATCACACACAGCCTTGGGGGGCTGTCAGCTGCTTCCCCACAACAACCACTCAGGCTGAAACAATCACAGAATCATAAAGGTTGGAAGAGAGCTCTTAAGGTCACTGAGTGCCAATCACCAACCCAACACCACCATGACCACTAAACCATGTCCCCACGTGTCATGGCCACAGGTTTCTGGAACACCTCCAGGGATGGGGACTCACCACCTCCCTGGGCAACCTGTTCCAGTCCCTGACCGTTCCTCACATCCAACCTAACCCTCCCCTGGTGCAACTTTAGGTCAAAGAAGCTGCAGTGAGTACCTTTAGGGATGAACTTGAGCGAGCTGCTGAATATTCAGAAGCGGGACTGCCCCCTCTGGGGCCCATCGTTGAGGAACTCATGGCCCAGGCCGTTGCCACACTTGCCACAAGTCACCTGGAAGGGCAAGAGGATAAGGCTCAGGAGGCCTCCCTCAGCAGAAAGGCTGAAGGAATGAAAGCCTGGAGGAGAGCTTTGGGGTTTGCTGCTCCCCAAAAGTTCCAGCACCGTCACCTTCAGAGCCCCGGGCCGCTCCTGCCGCTTGGCCACGCTGTCGGGGTGCAGGGTCTCGGTGAAGGCTGGCCATGGGGAGGAGTGCTCGTACTTGGCACGGCTGGAGAACAGCTCATGGCCACACTTGGCACACACGTAGATGCCTGGGGAGAGCAGGGGAAGGGTCAGTGCTGGGGGCACCCCGCTGGATGGCTGCAGCAGACGTGAGGATGTCAGCAGCATGATATGGGACATCTGCCCACGCTGGACTTTGTGCCAACGGGGAACTGCCAGCTGCTGCTGCAGTGCCAGGCAGGCGAGCAAAAGCTTTAGGGGCAGGACCCACACACCCTGCAGGGGGTCCTCTGCAGCCCAGCCCCAATGCACACAACCCCTCCAAGAGGACCCTATACAGACCCCTCGCCCCGGTCCCATCGTTGCAGGCGGGATCCTTCTCCATCCCTCTCAGCAGGAGGATCCCCTAACTAGGATCCCAGAAAGGGGATACCCACAGGACCCCAGAGAAGCGACACCAGAGAGAGAATCTCCAAATAAGGACCCCAGCGAGAGGATCCTCAAGAGAGAGAAGCGCCCAGCAAGGACCCCAGAGAGGTCCCCAGCCCGGTCCCACGGATGGAGTTCGCCCCACACCTCCTAACGCTCCTCATTCCCTACCCAGCACGGTGAGTTCCGGTTCTTCGGGAGACACCCCCTGCCCACCCCCCCGACCCGACCCCACCGGCTGCCTACAGTCCCTCCCCGGCCCCCCGGGGCCCCCTCGGTCCCGCTCACCCGGTTTGAAGTGATCCTTGAACACCTCTCCGCCGAAGAACGAGCAGAAGGACATGGCCGCGCTCGCCGCCCCGGCCCGGTTCCGCTCCCACCGCTCCCTCCCCGCTCCGCCCTCGGTTCCGCCCCCACCGCTCCCTCCCCGCTCCGCCCTCGGTTCCGCCCCTGCCCCAGCCCTGCCCCTGTCCCGCCTCTGGGAAGCCTCCCCGCGGCCGACAGGGGGCACTGTGGGACAGCCGGTACGGGCTTGCGGGGGGGAGTCCCGGTACCGGAGAAAGAGGGGGTGGGGGAATGGGACACGGGACACAGGGGATGGGCACACACGAACCCCACCCCCGTGGGACACCCCAGCCTTGTCCCCGCAGCCCCACCCCGGATGATGTCCCTCTGGTAAAGGCAGGGGGGAGGCGGCAGGAGAAGTGGGGGGGGGGGGGTGCGGGGAGGAGTGAGGCGGAGCGGGGGACCCGGCACGGTGCTGCGGATGCTCCGGCACCTCCGGGTAGAACAGGCTGAGCTACACCCTCCGCTCCCGGCATCGGTTATCCACAGCCACCGACACCGACCCTTCTTTCCCGGCACCGGCATCACTCCTTGGATACCGACACCGGACGGCTTGCTTCAGCACCGGTACCGGCTCTTCTTCCCCAGCACCGGCAGTGGTACCCTCTGATCCTGACACCGGCATCCCTCCTTGGATCCCAGCACCGGCTCTTTGCCGGCGCAGGATCGGCTCCTGGCTCCTCTCCCGGTACCGAGACCGCCCCTCCTGTCATTCTCCCCAGCACCAGTTCTTCCCTGGCACTGGGACCAGTCCATCTCCCCGGCAGCACCGGGACCGCTCGTCCTTCCCCAGCACCGGGACCAACCGTTCCCCGGTGCCCCCGGAGCGCTCTCCTGGCCCAGGTACCAGCACTGCGGAACAGCGCGGGGAGGACCACGGGAGCAGGCGAGGACCCCCGGCGGCGCTGCCCGGGGTTGGCTGATGGAGGTTGGGCACAGTTCTGGGTAGGAACTGCCGGGGGGGGGGTCCCCAGCACACACAAGCCTGGGCTCGTTGGGGACCACCCACCCCACCACGGCAGCGAAGGGATGGGGACATATGTGGGGTCTGAGTCCTGTCCCTCGTGGGGTGTGAGGGGCTGGGAGGACGAGGAGGAGGCAGCAGCTTGGCGTGTGGCAAGGTAAGAGCTTTGAAGGTGAGCTGCAGGCTGACTGTTCCTTGGCAGCCAGGAGGAGAGGAGCTGCATGCAGCTTCTGCCTTCCAAAAATCCAGGCACCAAGGTGCCCCAGAGGAAGTTCAGGTTGGGCATGAGGAACAATTTCTTCCCCAAAAGGGTTGCCCAGGCCTGGGACAGGCTGCCCGGGGCAGTGGTGGAGTTCCCATCCCTGGAGGGGTTTCAGAGCTGTGGAGCTGTGGTGCTGAGGGCCATGGTTTGGTGCCCTGGAAGTGCCGGGGTAGTGGTTGGACTTCATGATCTTAAAGGTGCCTTCCAGCCCAACTGATTTTGTGATTCTTCTTCCCCAGTTTTATCTGAGGACCCTCGGGTGAGGCCTCAAACAATTGGATCTCCCAGGAATTGCACCCTCCATGGTGCAAGAGCAAAAATGCCTTTTGACCAGAAGCTGGGGACTGTCCCACAGCAGAGCCCTTGGGGTGTCCCTGCTGCCTGCTGTCCACCAGCCAGGAGCTCAGCCTGGGGCTGTGCCCAGTGAAGAACCCCCAGTGTGAGGCCAGTGCTGGCAATGCTCCTGCCCACTGGGTGTTGCCACTTGGAATTAGGTCAGGACTTTATCCTGGGCAGGGCTGAGCTCCCAGCTCCAACCCTGGGGATTGATGATCCATGGCAGGTGCCCAGGCATGGAGAGGAGGAGGAGGGCTCTGGCTGCAGCACCATGGGGTGGCAGAGAGAGGAGGACACCTGTGCCACCATGGGTGATGTCCCTTGTGACCCAACAGGATCAGATAAATGAGGTGTCAGGAAGTGCTCCAGAGAGACTCTAGCTCCTTGCTCTCCCAGTGGCAGGAAATCTGCCCCAGTGTCTCCTGGTAAACCCTCAGAGAAGCATCAGTGTGGAGGATGGAGCTGGGATCCCATTTGTGGCCAAGGAGGCCAATAGTCTGCTGGGGTGTGTGAAGAGCGAAGCCAGCAGGCTGAGGGAGGTTGTCCTGCCCCTCTACTCTGCCCTAGGGAGGCCACATCTGGAGTCCTGGCTCCAGTTCTGTGCTCCCCAGTTCAAGAGAGACAGGAAACTGCTGGAGAGAGTCCTGTCCAAGCTGCTGGGGGTTCTTGAGCAGGAGGTTGGACTGGATGATCCCCAGAGGTCCCTTCCAACCACACCATGCTGGCATTCTGTGACCCCATGCTGCCCTACCCATCACCCACAGTTACATTTGGAGGTCACAGTGAGACTTTCTTCCAGGCCTAGTGTTCCTCAATCCCAGTCTAACCCAGAGCTCTCCAGTTCCTGTGCTAATAACCAGCACTTTGGTTTCTGCAGTGATCCCTTTGGAGGTAACTGGATGAGGGATTTCCAGCTCCTCTGGCTGAGTGACAAAAGCCTCTTCTGCTCCCTGGCAGAGCCATGCCACCAGCCCTGTCAGCAGTGCCAGCCCTCCGTCCCCCCTAATTAACTGGAGAGGGCTGCCCTGAGCTCAACTAACTCTGCCGAGTCTCCTGCTAAACGATGGCCCTCAGCACTACAGCTCTGTTCTTTAACCACCTCCAGGGGTGGGGATTCAACCACCTCCCTGGGCAGCCTGCTCCAGTTGTTGAGAACCTTTCCAGGGAAGGATTCTCTGGACATTCTTCTAATGTCCAGCCTAAACCTCCTCCAGCACAACCTGAGGCCATTTCCTCTTGTCCTGTCACTTGTAACTGGGCAGAAGAGACCAACCCCCACCTGGCTCCAACCTCCTCTCAGGGAGCTGTAGAGAGCAATAAGGTCTCTCCTCAGCCTCCTTTTCTCCAGGCTGAACACCCCCAGTTCCTTAGCTGCTTCTCAGCTCTCCTGCAGACCCTTGGCTCTGGTGTTTCCAAGAGCAGCAGTCAGTAGGGACCTCATGTCCCTTGCCAGCTCTCCATGCTCCACCAAGATTCCCAGACTGTCCTCAGAGGGACATCCCACACAGCACTTGTCCCTTCTGGGAGCTCCTGGGGCTGGGCAAGCCAGGTGTTGTGTGGAGGCTGTGAGGAGCATCCCCTCAGAGCTGTTTGCTTGTGCCATCCCCATTGCTCCATCACTGGGTCGTGCCCACTCAGCTACTTGATGAACCTTCACACTCAACTACCCTATAAAGAGCGGGAGGATGCCCCCAGCCCTGCATGTCCCCATGGTCACACGCTGGGGACTAGCTCTGGGCTGGAAGGTTCATGCTGATGTTAAGGAGCCACCTCAGGGGCCACCTTTAGCCTTGAGATTTGCTCTCTGAAGATTAAGTCAGCTGCAAAGCCTTCAGCAGGGCTGCTCTGTGGGGAGCTCTTCATCTTGGGTTGCTGGTGGCACCCAGCAGGGTCCATCCTTGGTGCTTCTCATCCTCCCTGGCACCCACGCTCCCCAGAAGTGCTGGCTGGGTTTCAGCAGCATTTCCAAAGCCTCTGCTGCTCTTGACATCTCTGCCAGAAGAAAACCCCCATACACACCCAGGCTATTCTTGTCTCTGTCTTCCACCCTGCTAATGGTCTCTCAGGAAACAGTCTCGTGGGGTTTTTTTCTTTTTTTTTTTTTTCCTTATTTTCCTTTTTTTTCCTTTCTTTTTCTTTTCCTTTAGCTGTTAAACCTCATGAATCCCAGAGAGGTGGCAAGGAACAGGCAGGCACAGCAGAACCCCAAGCCCGCACCAAGGAGCTGGGGTCCTCCTAACACAGCCAAGGGTGGAGAGTGGTAGCCAGGCAGGACCAGCCAAGGACCAGCCCCAGGGCTTTCTGGTAGGCATGCTTGGAAGGCAATGGGCAGCACTGGGGATACTGGGAATGGCTGTGACACGGAGCCATTGAGAAAGCCACATGATGAAGGCCAAGCAGGGGTCCTGGCTGCCATCACAGAATGGTTTGGGTTGGAAGGGACCTTTAAATCCATCCTCCTGCCAGGCTCAGATGGGGGTGTTGGGGAAGGGCTCTCATCTCAGGTCCAGGTCTGTTGCTCATTTCCCACTGGTCGCTCCCCGTTTTGCTCTCTGGCTGCTTTGCCTGCTGCCCTGCACCACTCTGTCTGCTGCGGGGTGCCAGCAGCCCTGCCCACAGGATGCATGGCACCAGGGTGGCTGCTGGGGGCTGGGTATCCCCTGGGCTAGTTTGGGACTGAGAAGTGGCTCCTGTAACTCAGAGGCAGAGCGGAAGCAGAGAGGAAAGGTGGCTGCCGTTATGTAAAGGGTGCCGGCGGCAGCCGCGGCACTGCTGGTGCTGAATCTAGAGAGGAGCTCCTGGAGTGAAGCCCTCTGAAAATCCAGGGCGACAGACAGCCTGAGGAGCAGCACCCGCTGGAGGCAGGGTCCGGCCCAGCCACCGATCCCCTGGGATGTGTCCCTGCTCCTGCCACGGAGATGCTGCGAGGGGAAGAGGGTGGTGGAGAAGCTTAAGCCCCCCACCCCCACCCCGAAGCTGCTGGGTGCTGAGCTCAGCTCTGCAATGGCACTGCAGAGCCTGTCC